>NC_141614.1:23411560-23761560 GCF_047967505.1 Dipteris shenzhenensis | reverse complement strand
TTTGTTCCACAGATCTTTTACTATTACTTGGAAATTCATTCTATCTCATTGCCATAATTCAAACATTCATATGTATTCTTGAATATGTTTAATTTTCTATATTTCATGAAAAGATGTGTTTGCATGTTGTAATACCTTTGGAGTGTGATACACATCCAAATTTATTTATGAGTTCATAAATGTTAAAAAGTGTGTTGAGTCTTGATCGTGATGAATGAATTAGTGTTAATTATTGTTTCTATCCTTATTCACTTCATATGAATGCTCAAATATGTTTTGGCCACTTGGCCGAATCTTTTCTTAGTGGGAACACTCGGGCAATGCTAGATAATGTTGGACTCCACTCTATCTATTATGCAAAGGTTTTTGGCATTGTAAGGATATGTAGCTTTGGGGATTAAAATAACTTGAAAGGGTATAGATTCAACAACTTTAGGGGGTATACTAAGCATATGAACATGAATGCTTTCTTTTTTTTAGTATTCCAATTTTGTTTTGAAAAATAAAAACATGAATGCTTTCACACAAACAAATTGCATTGAGAGCACACAACCTAAAGTTTGACAATTTGGTTTTCCATCTCAATATTCAGTTTGTTTCTACTTATGAATTTCATTTCCTTGTTTATCAACAGATATTAGCCATCTCAATTTCACATCGCTAGAAGCATTGCCTGTACATGTGACACCTGATCCAATGATTCATTATGTGCCTAATATGAACATTAGCATGCAAGTTCCAAGCTCAACATGGTTGATTGAAAATGTTGAGGATGCAATGTCTGCAGTTAATGTTCCATTGACAAATGTGAATGCAAGCTTAGAAGGTAAAGGAGAAGATGCAATGTCATTGTATGAAGCCAAGGTGCAGGAAGAAATCTTAGAAGGTCAAGGAGAAGACATAATGTCACCCTCAGAAATAATGTCAAAAGAGGTGATAACAAAAATAAGACTAGCGGTGATAATAGATTTGAAAGGGTTATTGCTCGAGCGTTGTTTTTCGAAGTCAAATAAACATATGAGCTTGCACAATGGGAAGCATTGGCTTGTTCTCCGTCCTGGGTGTTTAGAGTTTCTACAATGGTTGCTCGATCACTACCATGTTGGCATTTGGTCCACTGCAGGAGAAAAGGGCATGGTGCAACACATGTTGGACACTTTGGAGCATCATGTTAACAGAAAGTTACATTTCTTCATGGTTTGGGGTGCGATGGCATGCCACAAGCATACAAAGAGTAGAATCATTCGACCAGATAGGTTGAATGTGGAAGCGGAGTTTAAACCATTAATGAGAGTGTGGTGTTGTTTTAAAGAGGAATGCAAACCAGCAAGAACAGTGTTCATTGATGTTTCGCCTTACACGGGTTGTGTTAATCCAGCAGAAAATTGCATTTTCCCTACAAACTTTGATATAGATTGTGGTGATTCTATTTTGCTTCATGAGTTATTACCGTACCTACAGATGCTAGATGATGCAGTAGATGTGCGTAGTGCCATCTCTTCTAACAGATTTGCGATTGTCGAAGGGCATGATATGTTCTATTATTTTCAACCAGTGATCCTTGAATGTCAAATCTCATATGTCTACTTGTAGTTCAAAAAAAGACACAGAGAAAGGTATTACTTCACCTATAACCAAAACTAGAGTGAGAGGGACTTGTCCTACTACAAGAAGTATGGTGCATGCTCAACATGTTACATTGAATGAAGAGGAAGAATGCATGCTAGGAAAAATTGCCAAAATGGGGCCATTGAAAGATAGTGAGGCAAAACGCTTTGCTATGGTTCTTGGATGCAAGGAAAGGGGAATCACTGCCGATGCTGCAAGGGCATTCTTAGCCAACTTGATTCAATTTTATTGCATAGACAACCCTTAGGGAATGTGAGTGATCTTGTTAATTAGAGTTGTAGACACATATGCTCAACTAAAACATTTGTACCTACATTCTGATTTATATTTGGACACTATTTGGTTAGATTCGACTAGCAAAACATTATGTTTCAATTTGTTTTGTGAAAGAATTAATAGACATTGAGTTAGTACCTTGTCCAAAAAATGCTATGTGCTTTGTGATGTGAGTTTGTATTCCTCCACTTAAAGAATGATTCTTTGATTTTAAACATATGATAGGTGTTGTAGATTGTCCTAAAAAGTTGAAGAGCTATCTTATTACAAATTTTGATCCTGCATCCAATGGCTTATGGAAACATAAATTGCCCATACCCATTGAGCACGTGTTCGAAATGGATGGCATCCATTATGAAATAAAGAAATCAACAATACCTGGGGCAGGATATGGTCTTTTTGTACATACGAGCATCAAGAAAAAACAAGATTTGATGGTATATAATGGTCCAAAGTATGATTATGATACTTGGAGATCTCTCCTCAAGTTTTTCCCAAGGATGAAGACTTATGGAATGTTTGAAGATCCATTCATTGAGCCATTGACAGATGTGAAATGTATTGTGGGAGATGTATTGTATGGAAACATTGCTGGATATATAAATAGCTCAATGTATTATAAAGAAAGAACAAATGTTATATTTGTATACATCCCTAAACTACCACCTTGGGCTCAAAAGTCACAAGGAAATTTGAGTGCCCATGGCTACATTACTGTGCAAACCATAAAGGATATCTCCTTCGGAGATGAGCTACTTTGTGAGGATGAATACTAGCATGGAATTGTTAATGATTATGTTAAACGATGTGGTGCAAAATTGGCTATGTGTCAATGGTTTTGATTATAGCTCTATTGTGATGGAGAGTTTCATGAGCTCTATTGTGATGGAACGGTGTTTTTGAACACCACATTTATATGATGGATGTCAAAGCTCTACCATAATCCTATTGCATATGTCAATTGCATATGTCAATACTGCAATTTATCAACATAGAAACATATGCATTTGACATTAATTTGATACATCGTATATACCAAATAAAAATTAACAGTTGTTGCAAGTTTAATTTTGTTTTTGAAGACCACAGTTATATGATGGATGTCAAAGATCTATAACAATCCTATTGCATATATCAATACTGCAATTTAATTTACTCCAATGAATCTTCCTAACGCAACATCTATAAATTGGCTTTTGTTTGTGGTTTTGATGCATACGAAACAACAAACATCTTTCTTTCACTAGCAAATCAACAAATTTTTTGGCCATGGAGCCATGTTCACATCTATTAAGGCCTTTTGCCATAGCAACATACGGAAGATTTTTGCTTGGGTTTCTAGGAATTGGGAAAGTATTGTGCATGGTCCTCAATGGAGCTAATGTTTCAATAAAAAACATCAAATTTTCACTTTTGAAGTGACTATATTTTATTTCGTGGGAATTGGGATTTTCGCAAATTCTCTAATATAGTGTTATATACATACATACATACATATATACATACATACATACATATATATAGATACATACATATATATATACATACATACATACATTCAAACATCAAAAGTAAGACCCCATTGGTTGCCTATGTCATACATTTTGTTGTCTCATGAGCATAAGAACAAGCACTTGTGTTCCTTACCTTTCTTTGCAATGGGGGTCTTGATTTTGGTGGTTTATGCCAAAAATTGATCAACAACATTATTTGATGCATATAGTTTTAGTAGTTTTAGTACACATACATACATATGTGTGTGTGTGTACATACATACATGGATGCATGCATGCATGCATACATACATACATACATACATATTGATGCATATAGTTTTACTAGATGGGGAAAATAGTTTTACAATATGTATGTATGTATGTATGTATGCATGCATGCATACATACATACATACATACATATTGATGCATATAGTTTTACTAGATGGGGAAAATAGGCACCACTCCGATTTTTGTGGAGAGACACAATTAGACAAATAGAGCAAGTCCAAGGGGTCGCTAGGGACACCCCCCGGCAAATGGAGATGCTCGGTATGTAATTTTAGCACCAATTTTGGGATGTAAGCTGCATAGTCATGTCCAAAAAAAGTTGTCAATTCTTGCATTAAATGTAGGGATGTGAATATATCCTATTCCGTCATGGGGCCGGAGAAGACGAAGAGAAGTCCATACCGGTCTATGTAGGGATGTGAATATATCCTTTTGAAGATATTGGAACACATGAGAGAAATAATATTGAAGATACATGAATTTTTAGACATACTATTAAAGACAAATGAACATATAATGGATGAAATCCTATAGATGATACATGAATTTTCAATAGAACTGTCATTCAAAAGATTTGATGGATTGAATGTAGCTTTAATACATTATCCCTTTTACAAGGGTGTTTGAGTTTGAGGCTTGAAACATAAGAATGAATATGTGTTGAAGCCTAGTGGTTTGTTAAGGATATGTGAAGCTTATAGTAAAAGTACTTACAATGGAAGGGATTATATCAAGATTCTATTAAGGACATGTGAACATATAGTAGAATAATTCTACATAAAATCAGTGGATCAAACTTAATGGCTCAAAAGCAAAAAAGGACGATGGTGCAACCTAGGGGCTACTCTACGGCACTATGGCAGCAATCTTTGTAGTTACTATCAAATGTAGTGTAACTTTTTTGTCAAGGAAAGAGATGCAAACCACTCCACCTGACCTAGATCTATATGACCTAGGTTGCGCCAATTTGTTTCTTTCATGGATAAAAAGTGACCCTTAGGTGATGCTATAGCACTCCCTTTTTTGGTCCATTATTATAGCACAATTGGGGCCTTTTGACCTAATACTAGCTACCCATCAAATATTTATTGTAGATGTTAGGAGTAATTACCAAACTACTACTGGTAGTTTTGTCACCACCATTAGTAATTTTATTAGAGTGTTCCTTAATGGTAGTTCTCCTACTACTACATACAATATTACCAATAGTAGTCCTAATCCCAATGATAGTACACATAATATTATTACGACTGTCCAACTTTAATCATCATTATATCCATGAATGCATATGTATAGGTCTATCTATATCTATACCTATTTATTCCTCATCCAATATGTTTGCATTTATTTTTGGTTTTTTGCTTACTTTGAAACTAAAGATAATGTGATTTCATTATTGTTTGCATTCTTGTCAAACATGAGGAGCTGGAATGCATAAGAGTTGGGAGGCACATTATGATTTCTATGCAGATTTGAGCCATTGAATAGCCTATTGATTCTGATTGTTTTCTTTCTTATTAAATCCTTAATTTGGTTATTTCACACCGAACATTGCCATATCAATTCATATTTTTTTTGTTCTAGTAATGTCCTATCGGAGCATAGTCTAGGGTTGATCATACAAGATAAATGGGTGCTCACATTTAATATATTTTTGAGAGTCAAAGGATAGTGGCTATAGACTACAAAATCATCACTTTGAATAAATTTGGCAATTTTCTTCTGATAGAAGGAATAATTTCTATTGCACTAACAATGAAAGAAAATTATCAAAAGGCTGATACGAGGCTCAAAATCACATTGGTGCTACTAGGCTTAATAGTCGTAGGCTAGTAGTAGTACTAGTGTATTTACTAAGTAGTGTGCATGCCTCTCCTCATTAAAATTCATAGTCTTCAAAAATATATAATACATAAGTCAAAATATTCTAATTAGTTTTATCATCCTAATGTTGAAAGTGACTTAAATTCATATTCTTCAAAAAGGTATAATACATAAGTCAAAATATTCCAATTAGTTTTATTGTCCTCATGTTGAAAGTGACTTTCTCTTCTTTCATCTCCTATGATCTTCAAACTTTGAATCCATTAATCTCTCAAATAGTAAGAATGGTCTTGTATTAAGAGGCGATGATATCTAAAGTGATCTACAAATACTAAGAATGGTCTTATATTAAGAGGTGATGATATCTCAAGTGTTATACAAATCGTAAGAATGGTTTTGTATTAAAAGATGATGATATCTCAAGTGTTCTATAAATAGTAAGAATGGTTCAAGTATTCTACAAAAGTATTAGGTACCTCGTAGTGGCTGAAGGGAAGGAGTGATGATATCTCAAGTGTTCTACAAATAGTAAGAATGGTCTTGTATTAAGAGGTGACGATATCTCAAGTGTTCTACAAATAGTAATAATGGTTTTGTATTAGGAGGTGATGATATCTCAAGTGTTCTATAAAACTATTAGATACCTCTTAGTGGTTGAAGGGAAGGGGTTGGAAGTATGGGCAAAATCTCTAGGAACTACAGGATGGTTGCAAGAACAATTTGAATGTCATAAATGACACGGGTTTTTCAACATACGGGTGAACTATTTTTTAACATTCACTTCTTTCATGGTTGATAACACTTTTAATAAGAAGAACCATTTTGAATGTCATAAGTGTTGATGCAATCCCATGCTATGAAGTCTACAGACATTTTTTTTCCCCCGCATATGGGTGAAGTGATGTTTACATTACTAAGTTCAACATATCAAGCAATGCATTTGTTTTGATTATTGAAGGAGTTTGATAATAAGACCCATTTCAAATGCAAAATAATTGTTGTATCAGTAATGGAATCCGCTTTGGTGTGGAAATTCGGTTTCTTTCAAACCCACATACTATTGTTGCATAATGTGAGTATGGCTCCAATTGGAAGTTAAGGTAGACTATAATTCGCAATATTGGTATAGTTACACATAGTAACATAAGTTTTATTTTCGAGAATCTGAGGAGAATCTTCCCAGATAGTGGTTTCCACAAAGCTATGTTGAGTACCTAGATAAGGAAATTGTGGAAAAGCTCGCTTGCTTTTTTGGGCCCGCTCGCTTTTCCTCGCTCGCTCTATCGACTGCCTCACGTAATAGGAAGTGGTATCTCATCAAAATCATACCCATCATTGGAACTTGGCATGGAAGTATGAATTGGATTATCCAGATCCTGATATTCAAAATCAAATACTATGTCGTTATGGAAGCACAAGTAGTGTGGGAGGTGATGACGAGGCGGGGAATGAATCTGGGGACATGGGGGAGAAATATGGAAGAGTGTTAGTTGCGGAAGAGTGAGCAGAGGGAGGGGGGAAGAACTGGCAAATGGTTTGAGTAGCTTGGTAATCCTTAAGGGTAGGATTAGCAAGGGAGTGGAAGAAGCTAGGTATGAGGGGCTCGTAAGTTTGTGACTGTTGGGTTAGTTGAAAATGGTGAGAGGCATGAGCAAAGAGACGATGGAGGGAATAGATGTTAGGATGGAACTTGGGGAAGGTTAAGAGGGTGATAGCAGCAAGGGTGAGTGAGGTTATTAGGTTGGCAGAGAGAGTGGTTAGATATGGGAAGTTGGAAGTGAGATAGGCCCTATCATCTTCCAACACTTCTTTTTGCTAGTGCGATGGGATCATCAGCTGCATGGGTGGGATGTCAGTTATGTCATGGCTTGCAAATAATAGTGATGGACTTTGTAGCAATGGCAACAAACCTGCAATAACCCTGAGGGGAGGACTACCCATGAGGCATACCTATGCAATGAAAGCATCCATCCTGAGTGCTATAAACCCGGCATGTGTAGACAGGCAGAAGATATTTTTCTCATCTTCAGACAAGTCTTGGCAACTTATGCACATAGTTTTGATCCCTATGGAACGTTCCCATTTGATTATTGGATGAGAAGATATGATCTTGAGTTGGAGTTGCTTCCATCGGATAAGCACGCATGCGTTGAGGTGATCTTCCACTTGTAGAGCAGCCACAAGCTCCTAGTACACCAACGTTGTGCATTGTAGTGGGGCTTCATTGGTGTTATCTTCGAATGCCTCATTGTTGTGCACTAGCAATTGGAGTTCAAGCTTGGAGATGATGATCTTTTGGGAGTGCATCTCATTCATTTTTTCTTTGTATTGCTGGTAGATGGTTGTATATGCTTCCTTAAGCTTTCTCATTTGCAAGGTGACCTTTGCATGTTGAGGAACGTCTTTAGTGGTATTGGACCATTGGTGTGCTTGTGAAGTGCTAACCTCTTGACCAGTAGCAAGTTGGTCCTTTAAGATTCTACATTCCCTTGTAAGCTCGTCAATGCTAAAGGCACGTACTGCCAAAGATTGTTTCATGTCTTCAAGCTTGTCTTTGCAACCCTGGAGCTCTTCTTCTTTGTGAATTAGAGTGAGTCAAGCTTGTGCCACTACCTCGGTCTGCTGAGCATGTGTGGATGTCTTGGAGTTATAGTAGGTATGTAGGATTGCGAGAGGATTGCCATTGCTTGTACTGCTACTGTCAGCTGTGTTTGACTTTGGTGGAGGTTGGAGGTCACATCCCTCACTGCCTTCTCTTGAGCTTGGAGAGCTTGGTTCATGCACACTTCTTCTACCTCCTTCTCATCTATCTGTGCCTAAAGTGCCTTGACCTCTATGGTGATTTCCTAGAATTAGTCTTCGATTTCTGTTGCAGTCTCTCTGTCCAATTCTCTTGCATATTCTTCCTTGGCCAAGCTAGTGAATACTTCTGACATTTAGATTATTTGGCTAGCTTGATGTTGGAGAATGACAGACGGTGATGAGGTTTGGAAATACCGCTGATACAAGTCGTGCCCATGTAGCCATCCCAATGATTTTGTAGTACTTAGGGGAGGTTGTTCCAATGGTATTTCAGTCCCTTGTGAACAATAGTCATACTATTGATCTGGCAATAGCTCCCCTTATGGCTCATCGACTGGCATGGCATCGATGGGTGATTCTAGTGATGATGTAGCCTCAGGCTCTAGTTGCTGCTATTGTTGGAGATATATTGGTTGCAGTTGTGCACCGAGTTATAGCATCTCATGGGGCAATTCCTCAATCCGGACCTCCAGAATAGGTATTTCTTCTAAGACATCTGCACTTGTCAATGTGCTAGTAGGAGAAGTTGGTGACGGCTCCCATACTAGTGAGAAGGGTATGTCCAACTCCCGAACTGGTTTTGGTGACTGGGGCAGAGTCATTTCTCTTTCTTCTAGCTCTTTTTTGATGATTATAGACAATAAGTGTGGAATTTTACATTTTTGGCCTGATGAACCATCTAGTTTCTTTGTAAAGAAGATGACTAAGTGCTGGACCTAGTCTTGTTTTAGCTTTCTACTTAGCAAAACAAATGTGCGGAGTGGAAGGGATCGATTCTTGCTGCACTTAACCCCTATGATTGTGGATAGGAATTGTGCTACTTCCTTAAGGCGATGGTTAAGGATTGTGCGAAGTAATATGCCGTCCCTATGGAACAGTCATGGATGATTTTTTCATGTTAGTTTAGTTAAGAACTTAAACTTGTATATTGGCATCGAAACTTTATATGCCCTAATAAAAATAAATTTTGAAACATTCGCCAATATTTGAAACTTTTATGCAAAAAATTTTAGAAGTTTCACCAAGATTTACATATTTTACTTAAAAATTCAAAAGAAAATATATAAAATGGTACTATGTTTTTTCAATGTAGTGAAACTAAAAAATTAGCTTGATAAACTTTCGCTATGATTTTATATTAATATAAAAGTACAAGTTCGATAAAAACATCCATGGGAACAGTGTGCCCTTGGTAAGGAGATACTGTACTTCGAGAAACTTTGCATCGGTAGGCCGTGTAGGGTATTTGGCACCATGTGTTGGTAGTGAGAAAGCCCTTTGAATGACTGTACTGTCGAGGATAATGTTTAGTGGGCTATGATGTATAGTGATTGTACCATACTTGCCAACGTTTGCATTGCTAGAGTGGTAAGAATGGACAAAGTCCCTGATGTATGTGGTCATTGTAGGACTGTCCTCCAAGGATTTTAGGCTCTCATGCAAACTGCCTAGACCCCTTTGCTCTAAAAAAGATGTTGCTTCCTAGGAAAGAGCATAAGTCGACGTGGGTGGCCAAACAAGTTCCAGTGACTGGGCCCTGTCAATGGTTGTGTAGGCTGGTGGTGACTAGGGTGGCATTTGTTCTTCTTGGTCATGCACTGAATCCTCTTCGAAACTATCGCTCTAGACCACAAATGCATGTGGTCACCGTGGTTGAGAGGATGTAGATGGCTGTGAACTTTGGAGGGGGTCTCATGGTTGAGGCAGTGGGCTCTTTCTGCACATCCTCTTTTGTGGTGGCATCTTTTCTAAACCTGCATCCATGTGCATGTGGTGTACCATTGATCATTAGATTGGTTGGCATGCAATTATGACCTTTCTGTGTGTTTGTGAGAGATCTTATTTTTATACATGCTTTGAGAGTGTGGAATGAAAGTGTGTGGCACTGTAATTATTCTTGCAATCATCTATGTGTATAAGTGAAAGTGTGTGAGTTCATGTGACCTAGTAGCTAGGTATGGACTAACTATATGCTTTTTTTGTTGCTGAGATTTTCATAGGGCAGATAGAACTCAGGCATCACTTCTGAGCCCTAGGTTAAAATCGATTGATGCTACCTATTTGTGGTGCGAAGACCATATGCAAGTGAGTGCTCATGATACAATCTAATCCTAACTAAGGAAGACTTGATCTCCCAAATCTTCATTTTTGTCGAGGATGGCTTGCGTGTTGAAGTAGTAGTGTTTCAGTTGGCTCCCTTTGTTATTGTGTTGAATTGGACTCCATCCAATGTTTCTAGAAGCACAGCTCTAATGGGATTCATCTTTCGTACCCAGTAGGGTCCTTGACCTAGATACTTCAGTCTCCCCTTGTGTACTTTGGCATTGTATTACAAGACCAAGTCACCTTCCTTGATGTCTTTAGCTTTAAGATTTCTATCAAACCATGCCTTTCTTCTATGTTTTTCTATTGTCATGGCATGGTAGGTGATGAGTCTTGTGTTTGTATGCTTCTCCATCTGATAGAGTCTTTCTTTCAAGGATTCATGGTCTCCCATATGCATTCCTGTACTGCTATGCGTAGGCTTGGTATTACAAATTCTAGTGGGGTCACAGCTTCAAGGCCGTACACCACAATTGAAAAGTTGTTCCTTGTACTAACCTTGAGTGTGGTTCTATATTCCCATAAGGCTGCATTCAGTTTCTCTGCCCAATAATAACGCTGTGGTTCTACTACCTTGGTGAGGATAATGCATATTATTTTGTTGGTGGATTGGGCCTGTCCATTCCCTTAGGGGTAGTAGGGTGTGCTTTTTTGATGGATTACCATAAAGCCAGACAAGATTTCTTGGATTACCTCATTGACAAAATATGTGCCTCTATCTGACACAATTTTAATGGGGCATTTGAATGTGATCACATTTTTGTATAAGAATCTTGCTGTGCTTCTGGCATCTGCTTTGATTACTTTAGCTTTAGCCCATTTTGTAAAGTAATTAGTGGACAATGATATAGCAGGCATGTGTTCCCTTTGCAGCTACATGGATGGGACCCACATAGTTAATCCCCCATTTTTCAAATGGTTTTTGTGCAGCAACTGTTGTTAGAGGATTGAAGTCTTTGTGTTGTGGTTTAGTAGTCTGTTGGCAAACATCACAACCTTTTACATATTCATAGGCATCTGTCCACAGTGTTGGCCACCACTAGCCTACGAGGAGAACTTTTCTTGTTGTGGCTTCCCCTTGGACGTGTCCTCTTGCAATGCCTTCATGGACTTCATTCAGGATTGGCATTACACATCTTCTTAATACCTATTCCTTGCCTATCTTGTACAGTTGTCCCCTGCAATGAGTTGATAGGGTGCTAGGGTGCAGCCTTTAGAATTAGTTTTCTAGCATCTACTGCTTTCATTTCAGGGGGCGGTCTTCTTGTCATTAAGTACCCAATGATATCTCCACGCCACTATGGAACAACATCTATTTGAAATAGTGTGGCATCTGGTAAGTCGTCTTCTACTCTAGTGGCTTCTTCTCCTGACTTGACACGAGACATCTGATCAGCAATGTAGTGTTGGGCACCATTGCGGACCACTATTTTGAAGTTGAATTCTGGAAGCAAGAGGAGCCATCTTGTTATTATTCCTGTTGTATATGGATGGTTCACAAGATAAAACAATGCTTGATGGTCGGTGTAGAAGACAAAATCATTTGCCAATAGATAGTGCCAAAATTTCTTTACATTATACAACATTGCTAGGGCTTCTCTTTCTATGGTGTAGCTATCATGGCATACCACAATATAAATTTTCTATAATAGCCGGCATGTCCCATAAAGTCCGAATTTGTAGGAGGAGGCAATTCCATGATGATTTTGATTTTGTCCATGTCAGTTGCAATCCCATGTTGAGAGACAATGTGTCCAAAAACAACTCCATGGGTGACCATGAACTGGCATTTTGTTGGATTTACGGAGATGCCATTCTCCCTACATTTGATTAGTACTGCTTCAAGACATTTGAAGTGGTCCTTTTTGTTTGAATGGATGCACAAATCATCCAAGAACACCTGTAAAAACTTATTCAGAAATGACTTGAAAGCTATGAACATGACTCGTTGGAATGTGGCCAGGGCATTACAAAGGATGAATGGCATGACTATATGCAAAAATACCCCATTCTGTAGCAAATGATGTATTTGATTGGTCTTAAGGAGAAATTTGCACTTGGTTATAGCCACTGAAGCCATCCAAGAAGCTATATGTTTCTGAACCTGCCACCTTTTCCAACACTGTTTCTGTTAAGGGTAGGGGATAATGATCCCTAATTGTGGTGGCATTCACATTTTTTAAGTTTATGCATATTCTGAGCTTCTTGTTACGTTTAGGCACAATGACGATGGGTGAAACCCAATCAGTGTGCTCTATATCATAGATGAATTTGGCATCTAGGAATTTTTCTAGCTCGTCATAAACCATGGTACCATACTTAGTATTTGTGCGATAAGGTCCACATACCTTAGGGTGGGCACCTTCCCTTACAGGTATCGTGTGTACTGCCACGTCTGGTGAAACTCCTTTCATCTCTTTGTATGACCATGCTAGGTAGTCACAGTATTCCATTAGGAGTGCTTTGAGTTTGGTTTCATCTTCTTGTCGAAGCTATTTCCCAATGAAAACTAGTTTTTCTTCCTCCCCTTCAAGGGAGAGGTTTATTGTGCATTTTTTGCTGGTCCCTCATAGATTGGATTTCTCCGATGCTATCAATTTCTTGAACTTCAGATTCTCTTAGTGGTCTTGGCATTGCTATTGGTGCATTGCCACTTGTGTAATTCCTAAAGTATTCTCGCACTTCTCGAAGATTCAACCTCTGATGGGGTTGAACTAGCTTGTAATGTGCCATGTGTACTGGGTGGCATAGTTGCATTTACCAATTTGTTAGGCTCTTCTTAACTTTCTTTTTTTTGAAGTCTCTTGATCGAGCTTCATCTGCACATGTGGCTTATATTTTTGAAACTTCTTACGTTGGGAACTGTGGGGTAACTTTTCCAGTGGTAAGGTGTTTCCAAGTAAGGATTCATTTGCTGTGCATACTCCTTCCAGTCCCTTAGGGGACCATTCAAGAGGCGGTGGTTCTAATTTTGAGGGAGATAGCTTTGCAAGGTACAATTCGACGATCCTTGTTTGGACTCGTTCAAATTCATTGTGATTTCCTCCTTCAGCTTTCCTGCAGGATCTTCTGCTGTTATTCAACTTTGGAGGTTCAACTTTTGGGAGCTCGACTGCCATTAGGGCAGGCATAATGGCTGTCATTATCAAAGATCTAATCTTGAATTTCAGCATTCTCAGCCTCTATTTCAAGGTCCCAAGGAAAATCTGAGTCATCATTGGTATGGGTACCTTCTTCAGGTTCATTACTCCACTCGAGGTCAGCCATAAAGAATGGCACCTCTAAATCGATTGGTTCTTCATGTGTGAGTGGAGGATCTAGCTGTAGCACCTTAGCATCAATCTGTGAGAAGATGGGGTCTAATGAATGGTAGTTGTCGATGGTTGCCAATGTTTGTATCCAGTTATTTACATTGCTTTGTGAATCACCCGCTATTGCATGCTACTGCAAGGGATTGATTTGCTTGAGATTGTTGTTGAAGATGTGTCATCCAATGCTCTAGGCACAATTGGTTCTATAGCTCCTGTTCCCACATTCACCCTGACTACAGTGTCGCAATTCTAGATTGTCAGTCTATCAGTTTCCCAGTCATGGAGGACTGATGCTTCCCGTAACCAAGGACTTCCTAGTAAGATTTGATAGGACTTTTTGTGGAGATCCAAGATTGTGAATTGAAGGGAAAATGGACTCCTGTGACCTTTGTGGACATGCCATTTACTATTCTCAAGGGTTTAGCCCATGAATCTTCATTTGATATTTCGATAGTGGACTTTGATTTGCCCTTTTTCGAGTGCTTATTGTGAAGATTGTGGGAGAGAGGGAAGGAGTCTCACTTGAGGCTTTCTCACGATCACAATGGGGGAATACACACAAAGGTGGAGGCTGAAAATCAGTTTTCCTCTTCTTAGTTGTGAAAGCCAAAAGAACTCTAGTACAAAGAAAATAGAAGAACCCTATATGTGGGTCTCAAACCAAACTCAACTAACTAAGGTGGCATACTAACTGAGCCACAAACTAGAGTAGATAAGGATAGCTGTCATCCAGCTATTATTCGTGGGCGGTGTACCAACCGCATCTCCAGCTAACAAGTCGGTGACATAAATACACAACGGTCACCCCGGCATATCGCGAGTGGTGGAGCTTGATATCTCAACACTCCCCCTCGAGCTCAATCCCAATTCCTGCACACCAAGCAGGTCTCTGAACTTGCGCAGCTTCTCTGCGCCCAATGCTTTCGTGAATATGTCAGCTACCTGATCCTCTGTGCTGACATAAACTAGATCAATAAGACCTAGTAAAACCTTCTCCCGCACATAGTGATAATGCACCTCAATGTGCTTTGTTCTAGCATGAAAGACTGGGTTCTTTGCCAAGTGTATGCTGCTCATGTTGTCACAATAAATGACAACTGGCCCATCTGTAGACTGATGCATATCATAAAGTAGCTTATGCAACCAAGCTACCTCACATGCAGCCATCGCTGCACCCCTGTACTCAGCCTCTGTGCTCGACAAGGCAACTGTAGGCTGTTTCTTGCTGCTCCAAGTGACTGCAGCACTCCCAAAAGAGAACACATATCCACTGGTAGATCGTCTATCAGAAATACTACCAGCCCAATCCGCATCAGTGTATCCATGCAGCTGTATCTGAACCCCAGCCTCATAAAATAGTCCATACTGCAATGTGGACTTCACATACCTGAGTATGCGTCTAGCCGCATCCAAATGCGGTTTCCTTGGAGCCTGCATAAACTGACTTACCAATCCAACAGCATAGCTCAAATCTGGCCTGGTAATAGTCATGTAAATCAAACTTCCTACTATGCGTCTGTACATAGTAGGGTCTTCCAGAAGCTCACCTGCATCTGCGCTCAGCTTCACATTATGCTCCAAAGGAACTGAAATAGGTTTACAGCCTGTCATCCCATATTTGGACAGCATGTCCAGTCCATACTGCCTCTGCAAGAGCTGTATCCCACTTGGTGATCTAATCACCTCAATGCCCAAGAAATAACGCAGCTCTCCCAAATCCTTCATCTCAAACTTCTGCCTCAATAGCATTTTCACATGAAGGATATCTTCATCACTATCACCTGTGATGATCAAATCATCAACATAAATGACCAACAGCATAATCCCTTTCTCTGTTTTTCTCACATAGAGTGAGAAATCTGCCTTGGAAATCTGAAATCCAATAGTGACAAGATACTGTCCTATCTTGTCAGACCATGCTCTAGGTGCTTGCTTCAAGCCATACAAGGCTTTCTTCAACCTGCAAACAAACTCAGGATGAGTAGCATGAACATAACCTGCTAGCTGCTCCATAAAGACCTCTTCTTGCAAATCACCATGCAAGAAGGCATTCTTTACATCCATCTGATGCAAAGACCATCCCTTTGATGCAGCCATAGCAATGGCTGCTCTTACGGTTGCCATCCTTGCAACCGGGCTGAAAGTTTCTTCATAATCAATGCCATATGTCTGTGCATACCCCTTGACAACTAATCTTGCCTTGTATCTATTCAGAGAACCATCTGCATTGTGCTTGATCTTATGGACCCACTTACAGCCAATTGCATTCTTGCCTTTAGGCAAAGGCACCAATTCCCATGTAGCATTAGCATCCAAGGCATCCATTTCTTCATCCATGGCTTTCTCCCATTTTTCATTTCCCATGGCTTGCTCAAAAGAAGTGGGTTCTGGTTCCTGTATCACTTTGACCATATAGGCATAGTGAATGGCTGTAAATCCATCATATTTCAGCCTATCCACAGGATACCTAACCCTGGTAGACCTGCGCAAAATAGGCTCACTCCCAGGTGCTCTCAAAACATCCCTGGTCTTCCTTACTCCAGGTGTAACAACAGAAGGAATACCCAACTCATCATCAATGCTCTGTTCTGAGCCACTGGATTCACCATCCACAGAAGAGTGACCTGCATTCACATCCAACATGGGCTGATCTACCTTCTCTTTTCCTTTTCGTGATACCTGCGTACCACTACCTGCATTGCTTTGAGGAGATTCTCCTGATCTCAATCTACCTGTCCATGGCAAAGTATGTGAACCACTGCTAGAGGACACTGCAGGTCCACTGATATTTTGTGATTGCTGCTGTGAATTCTGTGCAGCATTACCATTTTGTGCATCTACATCAATCATCACATTTACTGGTTTATACCAGCTGCTCATCTCATCAAAAACAACATCTCTGCTCACTGTAAACTTACGAGTAGAAGGGTTATAGCATCTATACCCTTTCTGCTGCAGAGAATAACCAATAAAGATGCACTTCTCAGCTTTTGGATCCAACTTGGACCTCAACTCATCTGGCACATGGACATAGGCAATGCACCCAAAAATTTTCAAATGAGAAATATCTGGTTTCCTACCAGTATACATCTCCTCTGGCGTCATGCCATGTATTGCTGCAGTGGGAGTCCTGTTCATTATATAAACTGCTGTAGCAACTGCTTCAGCCCAATAATAATCTGGTAGATCTTTTTCATTTAGCATAGCCCGAGATACCTCTCCAATATGCCTATTTTTCCTTTCTGCAATTCCATTTTGCTGTGGGGTATGACTGCATGAATATTGCTGCTTTATACCATGCTCCTGCAAGAACCTTGCAAACTCATTTGAGAGGTACTCTCCCCCTCCATCTGACCTTAGGCATTTTATTTGCAGGCCTGTTTCTTTTTCAACCATAGCTTTGAAAGCTTTGAAGTGCCCAAACACTTCACTTTTCTTTTTCATAAAATACACCCAAAGTTTTCTGCTGAAGTCATCAATAAATGTGACAAAATAGTAACAGCCACCAATAGATGCAGCTTTAGTAGTCCACACATCAGAGTGGATTACTTCCAATGGCTTTTTACTCTCTTGAACATGCCTAGGAAAAGGTTTCATTGCCTGTTTCCCAAATTGACAGGCTTCATAAACCTTGTGCATTTCTGCAACTTTGAATTTAGGCAACCCTGCAACAATGTTTTGGGCTTGCATTGATTTAAGTCGCTGTATATTAACATGACCAATGCGTTTGTGCCAGATATCAATATCTGCAACTACACCGGTCCCATGTGCAAACATTGCTGCACTCAATTCAGGCATGTCTGCATCCAATGTAAACATCCTGCCCTTCTTCTTTCCTTTTGCTATCAAGCGACCATTATTTTTCATATCCTCAACAAAGCATCCATGAGGATTAAATCTGACCTGCAAGCCCTGCTCAACCATCTGACCAACAGAAACCAGATTCTTGGTGATGTTCGGGACATGAAAAACATCAGACAAGTATTTCTTTTTCCCATCCTGCATAGACAAAGGAATTTTGCCAATCTGCACAATAGGATGTGCAGTATCATCACCAGTCTCCACAAATCCTGGTTTTTCCATTTTCCTTGCATCTTGCATCCATTTTGCATGACCTGTCATGTGGTTTGACGCACCTGAGTCAACATACCACACATCATTGCTTTCTTCTGCACTTGTCACAGAATTGGTCATATGCTGCACCATAAATAGATGCTCATTTCTATCATCACCCTGCCTACTAGAAGATGCATAATTGCCTTGCTGCAATTTTCCATTCATAATGTCATTCTGCTTTTTGTAGCAGTCTTTAGCCATATGCCCCATTTTGCCACAGTAGTAGCATTCAACATTGCTGTTTGCATTTTGGCCTCTCTGCCATCCACCACGACCTCTTTGGCTCCCCCTGCCTCTAGAGTTACCACGTCCTCCTGCATAGGACTGGTAAATTTCTTGCATTTGCTGCATATTATGATTTCTACCACGGCCTGCAGATCGGCCTCCTCTACCTCTGCCTCTACCTCTGCCAGCATTTGAGTAGAAGACAGTTTCTTTTGAAGTTCCTACTGAAGAAGATGCACCCCCATTTCTCTGCTCTTCAGAAATTAGAAGAGCAATCAGCTCCTCAAAATCAGGAAAATTTTCACGGACGGCAATGGATGTCCGGAACTGTGCATAGTCCTTTCCTAGACCATTCAAGGTCACAGAAACTAAATCGTCATCATCCACTGGCGACCCAATGGAAGCAAGTGCATCCGCAATTTTCTTCACTTTCATGTGGTAGTCATTTATGCTCAAATTTTCTCTCTGCACACATTGTGCAACTCCTGTTTGAGTTGCATTTTTCTGGCTTGCGTATTTGTGCTGTACAATTTTGCCAAAGTATCCCATGCCTCCTTTGGCGTACTTGCATCCTGAATATGCACAATCATGGAGTCCGAAATACTGATAGACAGCCAGTACATAACTTTCCTGGCTCTCTCATGCCATCCTTTGAATGCCTGCATTTCCTGTTGACTGGGAACATTAGGAAGAACAGGTTCTTCTTCATTTCCTGTAATGAACTCCCAATAGCCTTTTCCCATCAAGAAATTCGTCATTCTAAACTTCCATGCCTGGAAGTTGTTCTTGTCAAGCTTTTCAGTGACAATCTGTGAAAGAGAATCAGATGCCATTCCAGAACACTGCAAAATATTCTGTCACTGCAAAGAAAACACAGCTTTTGCCTCACACGGGCAGATCTGCAAAACTGACGAAAGTGGTGTTTCACCACACAGTCACTTCCTAGTGACGATTTTGCATCAACAGGCAACAAGCATGAATCTGCAACTCCCAGTGTCTCTGCGCACAGGCATACGATGGAATTTCTGCGGCAACTTTTCACCGACCTGCAGAACAGTGGTCGCACAGCAAAAACAGGGCCTTTTTCTGAGTGCCTGCGGAGAACTTCCGCCTCCAAAACGGGCCCCGAAATGACCTCAATTCAAAAAAATAAAGTTGTGTCGGATTTCATTGTTGTTGCGGGGTTCGACTTCCTCTTGGAGAAGCAAGCTTTCGTGAGTCTACCTATGGGGCTGGCCCTTGCTTGTGTGAGTAGGGCGATGCCATTACCTTGGAGTGTCTGTCCCTAGGGGGAGGTTCTTGTGTAACTCTTCGTGGGGTGGAATTTGGTTCCTGCAGAGTTTCTCGACTGGTGGTGGTGATACTTGTGTGAAGCCGGACCGCCCATGGCACTTAAGGCTGGCCTATTGTGTCTGGTTCGTTGGACATTCTTGTGGTGCTGTATCCCGAGAAGACAAGTTCTTGTGGTGCTGCCTTCGACTCCTTTAGGGTTTGCACTGGGTTTGCACTATCTTTTTTTGGATCTAGGCGACTTTCTTGCCTTGGCCGCCCAAGCGAGGGGTGTTGCTCGAACAGTTGGTGATACGTGGCAGTGGATGAGGCGCGAGCACGCAGTGCAGCTTTCTTCAAGTAGTGAATGTGTTCACAAGAAGCGTTCTTGAGGTGATCGGAGCTATCATTGTTGCTACATTACCGTTCTCTGGGCATCGGTTTTTATCAAAGTGACGTTGGGCACAGAGGATAGCATCCTGTACTTGCAGCTCTCGGATTTCTTGGGCGAAGGATGGTGGCTTCGATTGAGCGTGTAATGGCATTGGTTTACCATTGCGGGGCGAGCTTTCTTTTCATTTCTAGCATATACTGCGTTCTCGCCACACCGCGAAGGGCGTCTCAATCTGAGATAGTGCACTCTTGCACTTCTGGCTGTGCTACCTGCAGAGATTTGCTCCCAAACTCGAAATAGGAAAGCAACACTGGTCCTCTTACCAGGACACCACGAACTTGGATTGCTTTCTTGAGCTCCTTACCACGAACAAGGCTCTGATACCATGTGAAGATTGTGGGAGAGAGGGAAGGAGTCTCACTTGAGGCTTTCTCACAATCACAATGGGGGAATACACACAAAGGTGGAGGCTGAAAATCAGTTTTCCTCTTCTTAGTTGTGAAAGCCAAAAGAACTCTAGTACAAAGAAAATAGAAGAACCCTATATGTGGGTCTCAAACCAAACTCAACTAACTAAGGTGGCATACTAACTGAGCCACAAACTAGAGTAGATAAGGATAGCTGTCATACAGCTATTATTCGTGGGCGGTGTACCAACCGCATCTCCAGCTAACAAGTCGGTGACATAAATACACAACGGTCACCCCGGCATATCGCGAGTGGTGGAGCTCGATATCTCAACACTTATCTCATGCACTAGATCTGTCATCATCACTGCTAGTGTCAGAGTCGGTCATGCCATCCTCGATGTCAATGGCTGTCGCATGAGTAGCATTGAACTTTTCATAGCTACTGCTAATCTTTTTCATATCCTTTCGGATTTTCTTTCTTAGTCCTGCAATGAACCAGGCCATGAGGTACTTTGCATCGGGGTGTGGGTCACATTTGGTGATTAATCATCTCATCTTACCCATGTACGTGCGTACATCTTCTCGACGGCCTTGTTCAATCTTGCTTAGTTGGAGAGTGGGATCATCTTGTAGCCTCTCCGTTTGAGAAGCGTCTTTTAAATTTTGTTTGAAGAAGGTCCCATATGGCTCGCTCTTCCACTAGAAGGTCTAGGTATCATTCAGATGCTTCATTACTTAAGGCCATGGGAAACCAGGCCACCTTGGTTTCATGGGATTGATCTCGACCTACTCGGCATGTAGCATCAAAATGCTGGAGGAATCAGGTTGGATCTCCCCGACCATTATATTTAAAAAGTTCTAGTTTTCGCAAGGGGTGCCTACCTTGAGTGTTATTATTTCTTCGATTAAAGAAATTGTCAACCTCTACATCGAGGTCGATATCCCCATCATTGTCTGATGGCATCTAGCCATGTTGCGGCATGGAGGAGTTAAAGGGATTGCTTGATTTTCAGGGGGGGATTCGGGGTAGAGGATTGTCGGGGGTGGTGGTTGTAGCTAAGTTGTATGCGGATTTGGTGAGTGTTGAAGTCGGAGGCGTTGGCCGGAACATAGCTGTAAGCAGATTGGACGAGAGTTGCAAAGGGTGTCTCTGTAGGTGTTGATGTAGTTTTGTTTGAGGGTTAGAGTGGTGTTAGTTTTGTAGGGACTGTCATGTTAATAATGTGCCTAATCTTATCCTACGTGTGTAGGAAAATGTGCTCGTGCAAATGGATCCTCAATCGGAGGTCATGGCGTAAAGATACAAGCAAATTTGTGCAAAATGAGGCCCGCACGGGGAATGAGCAAGTGCTAGGGATGCCAAAATGGTGTGCACAAAGTTGGAAAAATTCCCCGTAGTGTGATGTTTTTGTGTGTGAAATTTTGGTTCAAACGGGGTCTAGTTTGGGTCCCAAACGGGAGTGATACGAAGTGTTGAAGTAGGGGTAAAATTGGCCTTTTGGGGGGGGGAGGGGGCTTGGTCTTAAGGTTGGTGTGAATGGCTTTAAGTCCAACTGAGGGGTTTCAACCATTTGAATTCCAGTTAGTCTAACTAGCCTATAACCCTAACTATGGGTTAAAACTTAGGACAGTTAGATAAACTAACCACAATAAGTTGACCTAACCTAATTGTCCAATTAGGCTAACTAAGTAAAAGTTAAACTAACCTAGCTACATCCAACTAACCTACGGTTAAACTAACTAGACTAGTTTAATCTAACCTAAGTTAGAGCTAACCTTACTTGGGTAGAAAGTAACCTAGATAGGTTTAGTCCTACGATTAAGTTAGGTTAGGTTAGGGTTTTTTTAATAATTAATAATTAATAATTAATTAATTTAAAAATCGGGGGGGAGGGGTCGCACTGCGGCTGACGGGAATCTGTGAGGGGGGGGAGGGTGTTTTTGCGAGCAGGAGGGGAGGGTGGAGGGGAGGCTCGAAGAGGCAAGGGTAGGAGGGGAGGGGCTATCGAGAAGGAGATGAGGTCATGGTTGCGAGGAGGGATGTGAGGCAGAGGTGAGGCGCATGCGGGTGCCATGGCCTTAGAAGCAAGGGATTAAGCCCTTGCTTCCTACATGCAACTCCTACATGCGAGTTCTACATGCAACTCCTACATGCGAGTTCTACATCCAACTCCTACATGCGAGTTCTACATCCAACTCCTACATGCGAGTTCTACATGCAACTCCTACATGCGAGATCTACATGTAACTCCTACATGCAACTTCTATATGCAAGTTCTATATGTAGAGAGAGAATGTCTTACAATTCCTACATGTAGAGAGAGAAGCTCTCCAGCTTAATGGAATGAAGTCCACACTCTTTGGGGCATTGTATTGAGTTCTACTTTGGTATTCCAAGCAATTGTCTTAAGTGTCCATGCTCCCTTGCACTCCATGTCCAAAAGCATGTCCTAACCTTGCAACTCCTCCTCCCCTCTCCTCCAACCTTGCAACCCATCCTCTCTCTCTCCTCCTCCCTCCTCCTCCTCCTCCTCGCTCCTCCTGCTCCTCCGTCCTCCTCCCTTCTCCTCCTCCCTCCTCCTCCTCCTCCTCCCTCCTCCTCCCTTCTCCTCCTCCCTCCTCCTCCTTCTCCTCCTCCTCCCTCCTCTCTCTTCTTTCCCCCATGCTCTTACACCTTCTTTCTCTTCCACTCCTATGCTCCCCCTAAACCCTTAGTTCCTCAACCCTTATCCTCCATGATCTACGAGGGAGACAAGTTCTCCACCATGTACTCTACTCTGAACCTTGGATCCTTCTTTTAACCTTGGAACGTCTTCTTAACTCTGGAACCTCCTTCTAAACCTTGGAACCTGCTTCTAACCCTTAAACCTCTTCTAAACTCTGGAACCTCTAGTTTTCAACCTTGGAACTTCCTTTTAAACTTTGGAACCTCGTTCTAACCCTTAAAGTCCTCCTAACCCCTGCAACCCCTAATGAAGGCGAAAGCCTTCATTACCTCAACCATGATGATACACATACCTTTTACACGTGCATGCACTATGTTTGCTTACCACACTTAAGCCTATGTCTCTCACCGAAATACGACTCGTGGTCCTAAGCTACATGTATACTACAAATGACAACCCCGATATATCTGTAGGTGACACAAAGCCTCGGAACCCTACTTACTTAAAATACCCTGCTCTTCTTGCGAAAGCCGTGGGAAAGAGCCAACATTTGGCGCCACTTCCAGGGAGACTAGCGTCTCAAGTAATGAGTAAACATACGCAGGTATGTGTAAAAAAGAAACTACTTCAAACTTTCATAAACATATCACTCAAGAGCTAGGAGGGCTAAAATTTTTCCAACTCAAGTAAAAAAATAAAAAATAAATAAATAATTCATAGTTGAAACTCTTCATTATCGGTTTAGGAAAATGAATGTTTTCTAAAAAAACAACATGTTAAGGAATAAATCAGACCATGTGATGGTTGTCAGAGTGTAGAGCTTGAAATTCTGAACATTTCTCCTTTTTACGGAAGCACATTCTGACACAACCACCAAAAGTTATGGGCAATCGATGATTAAAGGCTCTAATTGCCATAACCCAAAAGAAAAATTAAAACCACCTCCTTAGTCAAACATGGACAAATTCAAAGGTGCACATGTGTTTGACTAAATCCACATCCCCCCTCCTTCCCTATAAAAGAGCACCCATCCCTCTAATACTTTTTCTTCCACATCTTGCCTCCATCCTCTTCCCCATTCTGAGCCCTACACAACACTCCTCCCTCTCCATCGACCACCACCCTACTCCCATCCTCACATGGTAAGTTATTTCGAGCCCATCTCGCAGTGATAACCTAGCCATCTACCCACCGTCCATTGGTTCTCAACAATCTCGTTACATTGAGAAAGACTTGGAGAGCATTCAGGTGACCATCTCTTCTTCCCTTTGGATTTCCGTCAAAGTTTTCCTTCCATCAAGTTTTTTCTATTTTCTTCCCCCCCCCCCTCCACCATTCCCCCCTCCACTTCCCCCCGCTCCCTCCATCCCCCTCCTCCCTCCCCCCTCCATCTCCACCAACTCCCTCTCCACCACCCAACCCTCCATCTCCACCACCCCCTTCCATCACCACCACCCCTTTCCTCCCCCCCCCTCCCTCCATTCTTCCCCCCCCCTTCCCTCCACCCCTCCCATCTCCACCACCCCTTCCCCCCCCCTCTCCCTCTACCACCACCCTTTCTTTTCCCCCCACCCCCCTCCTCCATATCCACCTCCCCCCCCTCCATCTCCACCTCCCCCCCTCCATCTCCACCACCCCCTCCACCCTCCAACAACTGCCCTTCCATCTCCTCCACCCCCCCTCCTCCATCTCACCCTCCACCACCACCCCCTCCCCCCCTTCTCCTCCACCACCACTCTAGCCTTATGCAAGTACAAGCGGAGATCTGTTCTAACTAAGTCCATGTTGGCATAGAGACAACAATCATCTAGCACATCCGAGAGACTATAGTCTTGCTCAAAGTGTGAAGGTATATGTGCACCATCGCCACACTCCTCATCTTGTCTCAAGATTTCGTGTACATATAAGATCTTGTCTCAAGGTTTCGTGTCGTGTACATATGCACGTGTACATATGCAATATTAATCACAAACTCAAATAGCATTGACTTACTGATGATCCATCACCACGTGCAACACCAACGGTGGGTATTGATTCGGGATCCTCTCCATACATTCACAAGTGGTGCATGACAATACGACATTGATGTAATACTTCTCACTTGCAATGAGTGAAATGACAATTACAACCTCTCTGTAAGCCACTCTGTGCTCCCGGGCATTGGCGCATCATCTGATGTTGTCTCTTCCATCTGCACACCTCCAAAATCACAACATGAGCTGCAAGGAAATCTATTAACATCCAAAAAATAGCCACCCATTAGCTCCTTTTCTCTCTTCTAATAATAAGTGCCCTTAACTGTTGCTATATAGCGATGGTTTTCCCTGTTCAGTCACTATATAGAGACGTTTTTAGGATATAAACGTTGCTATAGAGTGACTGACGAGTGTCGCTATATAGCGATGCTGGGGGGCTAAAACTCGAAACCCCGTGCGACGCCGTCTTTCACATCTCTATTGTGGGAAAAGAAAAAATCGATCCTCTCACCTTATATTCGACGATGTCGCTTTCCTCCTCTCTATTCCCCACACTCCTCACCCCTACCCAGCCCCTCTCCTAACACTTGTGCTCCCTCTCCACCCTTCTCCCTCTCTGTTTGTGTGAAAAAAAGTTTTTCAAGAAGGTCCGTCTCTTTAAGTAATGTAGGTTCATTTTTTGTGAGATTACATTTAGTGAGTGTTGAAGCATGTTTCTCCTTGTATTGCCAAGCCTATGTGCTAATTTTCATGCTTGATTTTCAGAGGTTGAGGACAAAAAACGAGATTTGGTAAAAGAAAGAAGACTCATCTCTTCTCTTTTTGGTATTTCTCTTCCTCCTCTTTTTCCTTGTTTGTACGTTTATGCTTTCTCCTTGTTGGTAGGCTTATGCTTGTCTCTTCAATCCAATCCCTTTGAAAAGTTGCTTCTCCAAACTCCTCCTTTCTCTAACTAGTCATTTGAAAAAATGGTATGTTTCCTCTCTTTTGTAGGGCTAGTCCACGAAACACCGAGCGGGAATTTTTCAAGTAAGAAAGTGCTTCCTCTTTTTTCCTTTTGTTATTTTTGTTATTTGCATTGGCCTGCAGCTAGCGCCTTAAGTGCTAGATGCAGTGATGGGCGTAGGAACCCTCTTTTCCCTTCTCTTCTCTTATTCCCTCTTCTTCCCCTCTTTTCCTCTTTTTCTCCCTCTTTTTTTTCCCTCTTTCCCTCATATGCTCATGCATAAGCATAAGCATATGCTTTCTCTCTTTTTCTCTTATGCATATGCTTTTCCTTCTCTTATGCTTATGCTCTTTTCCCCTATTCTTTTTCCCCTCTTCCTTCTCTTCTTTTCCCCTTTTTCTTCTCCTTTTTCCATTCTCTTTTTCCCTCTCTTTTTCTCCTCTTTTCATAAGCATATGTATTTACCTATGCTTATGCTTATGCATGAGCATATCCTTATGCTTATGCATAAGCATATGCTTTCTCTCTTTTTCTCTTATGCATATGTTTTTCCTTCTCTTATGCTTATGCTCTTTTCCCTTCTTCTTTTTCCCCTGTTTCAATCTCTTTTCCCCTGTTCCTTCTCTTCTTTTCCCCTCTCTTTTTTCCTCTCTTTTTCTCCTCTTTTCATAAGCATATGTATTTGCCTATGCCTATGCTTATGCTTATGCATGGGCATATGCTCATATGCTCATGCATAAGCATAAGCATATGCTTTCTCTCCTTTTCTCTTATGCATATGTTTTTCCTTCTCTTATGCTTATGCTCTTTTCCCGTCTTCTTTTCCCCCTCTTTCAATCTCTTTTCCCCTCTTCCTTCTCTTCTTTTCGCCTCTCTTTTTTCCTCCCTTTCAATCTCTTTTTCCCTCTTTCAATATCTTTTTCCTTTTTCCTTCTCTTCTTTTCCCCTCTTCCTTCTCTTCTTTTCCCCTCTCTTTTTTCCTCTCTTTTCTCTTCTTTTCATAAGCATATGCCTATGCCTATGCCTATGCTTATTCTTATGAATATGCTTTTCCTTCTCTTATGCTTATGCTCTTTTCCCCTCTTCTTTTTCCTGTCTTTCAATCTCTTGTCCCCTCTTCCTTCTCTTCTTTTCCACTCTCTTTTTTACTCTCTTTTTTGCTTCTTTTCATAAGCATATACCTATACCTATGCCTATGTTTATGCTTTTCCACTCTCTTTTTTACTCTCTTTTTCGCTTCTTTTCATAAGCATATACCTATACCTATGCCTATGCGTATGCTTTTCCTTCTCTTATGCTTATGGTCTTTTCCCCTCTTCTATTTCCTCTCTTTCAATCTCTTTTCCCCTCTTTCTTCTCTCCTTTTTCCCTCTTCCTTCGCTTCTTTCCCACTCTCTTTTTTCCTCTCTTTTTCTCTTCTTTTCATAAGCATATGCCTATGCCTATGCTTATGTTTATGCTTATGCTTATGCATAAGCATAAGCATATGCTTTCTCTCTTTTTCTCTTATGAATATGCTTTTCCTTCTCTTATGCTTATGCTCTTTTCCCCTCTCTTGTTTTTCCCTCTTTCAATCTCTTTTCCCATCTTCCTTCTCTTCTTTACCCCTCTTCCTTCCTCTCTTTTTCTCTTCTTTTCATAAGCATATGCCTATGCCTATGCTTATGCTTATGCATGAGCATATGCTCATATGCTCATGCATAAGCATAAGCATATGCTTTCTCTCGACTTTCCCTTAAATGCTTTCCCTCATGTGCATTTGCCTATGCTTATGCTTATTTCCTTCTCCTTAGTCGTATTCGGTTCTTTTTTCACATGCTCCTTAGCCGTATTTGGTTCTTTTTTTTTTCAAACAGATTCCAAAAGGAACAACCACACCCTCACCCACGAGTGTGCTCCCTAAACCCCAACCCAATTCCCCACATCGCAGAGATTATAGACATAGCTTCTTTGCTAGCTCATGTAAAAGAGAAGATTGCACAAGAGAGCGACTGGGTGAAGTACAACGTGGGGGTGCATGCACTTGGGTGGGGTCCAAGACAAAGGGTAGTGGAGCAGAGGCGCCTAAGGAACGGACGACACAACCTATGAGATCTCCGTATGTTGTGGAGAGACTGCCACAATCGGTGGAGCCTCAAATATGATTGTGTAAAGGACATAATGGATTGTGTGGAGGCATTCGTGGATTACGAGTACATAATCGTTGAAGAGCATAACCGCATATTAGAAGATATGGAGGATGAGGTCCCCAATGACCCGCCTAGTGGCACGGAGGAGGAAAGTACCTCAAAAAGTAATTCAGAGTAGTAGACCTCCTCCACCATTTAGGCATTTTTGGAGAAAGTCTCTTTTGGAGACAAATTTTTCTTAAGCATACTTTTGGAGACATATATTTTTTATATACATACTTTTGGAGACATACTTTTGGTCTCTATTTTTTATATATGAAAATCTTATTGGATTGTCTTTCATAAATATTTATCATTTCAAAACTGGCCTTTCATAATTGTCTTAAGTAAATAATTGTCCTTTCATATTTAGCCTTTATCCGTTGACGTCATTTCATAATTTTCACAAGTGATTAATTGCCTTTTCATGACTTCTTGAGTTTGAATTTCATAATTGTCTTAAGTAATTAATTGTCTATCCGCTTCTTACCCACTCTTGTTTTTATTTTTTGTTTTTTGTCTTCGTGTTTGTGTCTATGTTTGTCCAATCCCCCCAAATTAGACATGGGATCACGTTGCACGTCCGACGAGTACGAAAACCCTCGTAGGAGGAGACATCATGATCTCTACTCTCCAGATGACTTTGATTCCACTCAGGTGACACCTAAGGGGCCTACTGCTGTGATACCCTTGGCCTGCTACCCCTGGCCCAACTCCTCTCAGGCTAGCACTATGACTACCCCTCGAGAAACTCCTTTGCTAGCAGCCCATGGCTTTGTCGGGAGTGTCGATGACTTTGTCACACAGATGACCGATGCAGAGGTAGCAACATTCTTCTCTCTGCCACCCCGGAGGACCTTAGGAAATTCCTCTTTCTCAACGATAGCTCGACGTATTATCTAGCTGTCCCCTCTAGCCCCTTTGACTGAGGGGTCATCACCTGGGCATGCGCATCGTAAGGGAATGAAGAGTAGGAAGGGTCGCTTATGTCGTGCTAACTCAAGAGATGTAGACGAGTCAGCACACGCACATCTCTACAGGTCTCCACTTTGTTCCGAGACCTAGTACCAATGACCAGAGCAAAGAAAACAAGCTGTGATGTCATGATTGGTGGTAGAATTTGAGGAAGCAACATTAGTCCATTTAGGTAAATACCATTCTTGAGTCTTCACAAGCTTTAGCTTGCACTCTAAAGTTCATAGAGTGACAACGTCCCTACCAACACCTTGTTTTTTTGTGCCAAAACGTCTCCACTATTGCAATGACTTCTACACTTAGTCTCTGTCTCTCCTTTTCTTGCATTCTATTGAAGCCCAAGACTACTCAAATCGGGATGATCAGGCATTGCTTTCACTCTTCGTGCATCTCTTAAGAGTTTCTCCAAATAACAAGGACGTCTATAGAAAGCAGACGTGATACAAGATACAATGCTAGTAAGTGGTTGCCTAAACCATCCCAGTGGTTGCTTGTGATTGGGCTTTGGGATAGTTTACTTGTTTCATTTCTTGATACAACACAGGTCAATGGTTGCCTAAACCAGCCTGGTGATTGTTTGTGATTGAGCTGTGGGATAGTTTACTAGGTTGGCAATTTGATTGTCCTAAACTAGCCCGGTGGTTGGAATATCATGTAACATATGGCTGGTTCAGCTCAAACACCAGAACCAAGCCCGCTTGGACTCAATGTGATTGTCCTAAACCAGCACGGTGGTTGGAACATCATGCAATCATGGTTGGGTCAGCTCAAACACCAGTTATGTGATTATCCTAAACCAGCCCAGTGGTTGGAATATCATGCAATCATGTGGCTCGTTCAACACAAACATCAAAGCCAGGCTGAATGTGATTGTCCTAAACCAACTCGGTGGTTGGAACATCATGCAATCATGATTGGGTCAGCTCAAACCAATTAATGTGAAGATAGTGGGAGAGAAGGAAGGAGTCTCACTTGCGGCTTTCTCACATACACAATGGGGGAATACACACAAAGGTGGAGGCTCAAAACAGTTTTCCTCTTCTTAGTTGTAAAATCCAAAAGATCTCTAGTACAAAGAAATAGAAGAACCCTATATGTGGGTCTTAAACCAAACTCAGCTAACTACTGACATAAACTAGATCAATAAGACCTAGTAAAACCTTATCCCGCACATAGTGATAATGACCTCAATGTGCTTTGTTCTAGCATGATAGAATGGGTTATTTGCCAAGTGTATACTGCTCATGTTGTCACAATAAATGACAACTGGCCCATCTATAGACTGATGCATATCATAAAGTAGCTTATGCAACCAAGCTACCTCACATGCAGCCATTGCTGCACCCCTGTACTCAACCTCTATGCTCGACAAGGCAACTATAGACTGTTTCTTGCTGCTCCAAGTGACTGCAGCACTCCCAAAAGAGAACACATATCCACTGGTAGATCGTCCATCAGAAATACTACCAGCCCAATCAGCATCAGTGTATCCATGAAACTATATCTGAAGCCCATTCTCATAAAATAGTCCATATTGCAATGTGGACTTCACATACCTTAGTATGCGTCTAGCCGCATCCAAATGCGGTTTCCTTGGAGCCTGCATAAACTGACTTACCAATCCAACAGCATAGCTTAAATCTGGCCTGGTAATAGTCATATAAATAAAACTTCCTACTATGTGTCTCTACATAGTAGGGTCTTCCAGAAGCTCACCTGCATCTGTGCTTAGCTTCACATTCTGCTCCAAAGGAACTGAAATAGGCTTACAACCTGTCATCCCATATTTGGACAGCATGTCCAATCCATACTGCCTCTGCAAGAGCTGTATCCCACTTGGTGATCTAATCACCTCAATGCCCAAGAAATAACGCAGCTCTCCCAAATCCTTCATCTCAAACTTCTACTTCAATAGCATTTTCACATGAAGGATATCTTCATCACTATCACCTGTGATGATCAAATCATCAACATAAATGACAAGCAGCATAATACCTTTCTCTGTTTTTCTCACATAAAGTGAGAAATCTGCCTTGGAAATCTGAAAGCCAATAGTGATAAGATATTGTCCTATCTTGTCAGACCATGCTCTAGCTGCTTGCTTCAAGCCATACAAGGCTTTCTTCAACCTGCAAACAAACTCAGGATGAACAGCATGAACATAACCTGGTGGCTGCTCCATAAAGACCTCTTCTTGCAAATCACCATGCAAGAAGGCATTCTTTACATCCATCTGATGTAAAGACCAGCCCTTTGATGCAGCCATAGCAATGATTTCTCTTACAGTTGCCATCCTTGCAACCGGATAGAATGTTTCTTCATAATCAATGCCATATGTCTGCGCATACCCCTTGACAACTAATCTTGCCTTGTATCTATTCACAGAACCATCTGCATTGTGCTTCACCTTATAAACCCACTTACAACCAATTGCATTCTTGTCTTTAGGCAAAGGCACCAATTCCCATGTAGCATTTGCATCCAAGGCATTCATTTCTTCATCCATGGCTTTCTCCCATTTTTCTTTTCCCATGGCTTGCTCAAAAGAAGTGGGTTTTGGTTCCTGTATCACTTTGACCATATAGGCATAGTGAATGGATGTAAATCCATCATATTTCAGCCTATTCACAGGATACCTAGCTTTAGTAAACCTGCACAAAATAGGCTCACTTCCAGGTGCTCTCAAAACATCCCTGGTCTTCTTTACTCCAGGTGTAGCAACAGAAGGAATACCCAACTCATCATCAATGCTCTGTTTTGAGCCACTGGATTCACCATCTACATAAGAGTGACCTGCATTCACATCAAACATGGGCTGATCTACCTTCTCTTTTCCTTTTCGTGATACCTGCATACCACTATCTGCAATGCTTTGAGGAGATTCTCTTGATCTCAATCTGCCTGTCCATGGCGAAGTATGTGAACCACTGCTAGAGGACACTCCAGGTCTACTAATATTTTGTTATTGCTGCTGTGAATTCTGTGCAGCATTACCATTTTGTGCATCTACATCATTTTATACCAGCTGCTCATCTCATAAAAAACAACATCTCTGCTCACTGTAAACTTACGAATAGAAGGGTTATAGCATCTATACCCTTTCTACTATAGAGAATAACCAATAAAGATGCACTTCTTAGCTTTTGGATCCAACTTGGACCTCAACTCATCTGGCACATGAGCATAGGCAATGCAACCAAAAAATTTCAAATGAGAAATATCTGGTTTCCTACCAGTATACATCTCCTTTGGCGTCATGCCATGTATTGCTGCAGCGGGAGTCCTATTCATTATGTAAACTGTTGTAGCAATTGCTTCAGCCCAATAATAATCTGGTAGGTCTTTTTCATTTAGCATGGCCCGAGATGCCTCTCCAATATGCCTGTTTTTCCTTTCTGGAAGTCCATTTTGCTGTGGGGTGTGACTGCCTTAATATTGTTGCTTTATGCCATGCTCCTGCAAGAACCTTGCAAACTCATTTGAGAGGTACTCTCCCCCTCCATCTGACCTTTGGCATTGTATTTGCAGGCCTGTTTCTTTTTCAACCATAGCTTTAAAAGCTTTGAAATGCCCAAACACTTCACTTTTCTTTTTCATAAAATACACCCAAACTTTTCTGCTGTAGTCATCAATAAAAGTGACAAAATAATGACAGCCTCCAATAGATGCAGCTTTAGTAGTCCACACATCGAGTGGATTAATTCCAATGGCTTCTTACTCTCTTCAACATGTCTAGGAAATGGTTTCCTTGCCTGTTTTCCAAATTGACAGGCATCACATACCTTATGCATTTCCGCAACCTTGAATTTAGGCAATCCTGCAACATTATTTTAGGCCTGCATTGATTTAAGTCGTTGTACATTAACATGACCAATGCGTTTATGCCAGATATCAATATCTACAACTACACCGGTCCCATGTGCAAACATTGTTGCACTCAATTCAGGCATGTCTGCATCCAACGTAAACATCCTGCCCTTCTTCTTTCCTTTTGCTATCAAGCGACCGTTATTTTTCATATCCTCAATAAAGCATCCATGAGGATTAAATCTGACCTTCAAGCCCTGGTCAACCATTTGACCAATAGAAACCATGTTCTTGGTGATATTCGGGACATGAAATACATCAAACAGGTATTTCTTTTTCCCATCCTACATAGACAAAGAAATTTTACCAATCTGCACAATAGGATGTGCAGTATCATCACTAGTCTCCACAAATCCTAGTCTTTCCATTTTCCTTGCATCCTACATCCATTCTGCATGACCTATCATGTGGTTTGACGCACCTGAGTCAACATACCACAAATCATTGCTTTCTTCTACACTTGTTGCAGAATTGGTCATGTGCTGCACCATAAACAGATGCTCATTTCTGTCATCACCCTGTCTACTAGCAGTAGTAGCATTCAACATTGTTGTTTGCATTTTGGCCTCTCTGCCATCCACCACGACCTCTTTGGCTCCCCCTGCCTCTAGAGTTACCACGTCCTCCTCCATAGGACTGGTTTTCTTGAGTTTGCTGCATATTTTCATTTCTACCACGGCCTCCAGATTGGCCTGCTCTACCTCTGCCTCTGCCTCTTCCAGCATTTGAGTAGAAGACAGTTTCTTTTGAAGTTCCTCCTGAAGAAGATGCACCACCATTTCTCTGCTCTTCAGAAATTAGAAGAGCAAACAACTCCTCAAAATCAGGAAATTTTTCCATAGGACTGGTTTTCTTGAGTTTGCTGCATATTCTGATTTCTACCACGGTCTCCTGATCGGCCTGCTCTACCTTTTCCTCTACCTCTTCCAGCATTTGACAGTTTCTTTTGAAGTTCCTCTTGCAGAAGATGCACCACCATTTCTGTGCTCTTCAGAAATTAGAAGAGCAAACAACTCCTCAAAATCAGGAAATTTTTCACGGATGGCAATGGATGTCCTGAACTGTGCATAATCCTTTCCTAGACCATTCAAGGTCATAGAAACTAAATCATCATCTTCTACTGGTGACCCAATGGAAGCAAGTGCATCTGCAATTTTCTTCACCTTCATGTGGTAGTAATTGATGCTCATATTTTCTCTCTGCACATTGTGCAACTCCTGCTTGAGCTACATTTTCCTAGCTTGCGTATTTGTGCTGTACATTTTTGTTAAAGTATCCCATGCCTCCTTTGGTGTACTTGCATCTTGAATATGTACAATCATAGAATCTGAAATACTGATAGACAGCTAGTACATAAATTTTCTGGCTCTCTCATGCCATCCTTTAAATGCCTGCATTTCCTACTGATTGGGAACATTAGGAAGAATTGGTTCTTCTTCATTTCCTGTAATGAACTCCCAATAGCCTTTTCCCATAAGGAAATTCGTCATTCTAAACTTCCATGCTTGGAAGTTGTTCTTGTCAAGCTTTTCAATGATAATCTATGGAAGAGAATCAGACGCCATTACAGAACATTGCAAAAAACACAGCTTTTGCCTCACAAGGGCAAATCTGCAAAACTGACGAAAGTGGTATTTGACCGCACAATCATTTCCTAGTGACGATTTTGCATGAACAGGTAATAAGGATGATTTTGTAACTCCCAATATCTTTGCGCACAGGCATACGATGCAGTTTCTATGGCAACTTTTCACCGACTTGCAGAGTAGTGGTCGCACACAGCAAAAACAGGGCCTTTTTCTCAGTGCTTCCGGAGAACTTTTGCCTCCAAAATGGGCCCCAAAATGGCCTCGAATCAAAAAAATAAAGTCACAAAGGGCTTCGCCATGTCCTGCAGCATATACTGCCCTCTCGCCACACCACGAAGGGTGTCTTAATCTGAGACAATGCACTCTTGCACTTTCCGACTGTGCTACCTGTAGAGATTTGCTCCCAAACTCGAAAAAGGAAAGCAACACTGGTCCTCTTACCTGGATGCAACGAACTTGGTTTGCTTTCTTGAGCTCCTTACCACAAACCAGGCTCTGATACCATGTGAAGATAGTGGGAGAGAAGGAAGGAGTCTCACTTGCAGCTTTCTCACACACACAATGGGGGAATACACACAAAGGTGGAGGCTGAAAACAGTTTTCCTCTTCTTAGTTGTAAAAGCCAAAAGAACTCTAGTACAAAGAAATAGAAGAACCCTATATGTGGGTCTCAAACCAAACTCAGCTAACTAAGGTGGCATACTAACTGAGACATGAACTAGAGTACATAAGGATAGCTGTCATCCAGCTATTATTCATGGACGGTGTACTAACCGCATCTGCAGCTAACAAGTCGGTGACATAAATGCTCAACGGTCACCTTGGCATATCACGAGTGGAGCTCGATATCTCAACAGTTAAGGCTAGAGAGGTAGGCAGTGGCAACGATGCATTTGTGTTGGTTTAGGATTACCTGCAACCCCCACAAAATATAACCTTTAGTAAATCCCAAACAACCACCGTGCTTGTTTTAGTAAATCCCATTCAAGGGAAAATGTAAATCCCAAACAGTATACTAATCCCAAACAACCACCGAGCTTGTTTTAGTGACAATGACTGTGCATGAGGGACCATCTACTTCATAGGTTCAGATTAGCGTTCAATCGAAATCACATTGTAATAACAATGACTGTGCATGAGGGACCATCTAGTTCATAGGCTCGAATTAGCAGCTCGAATTAGCATTGAGCAAAAATCAGATTGTAATAATAATGACTTTGCATCTAGTTCACGAGCTTAAATTATTATTCAGTTGGTTTATGAGGCTTTAATAACAATAGTTTAGAATGAGAACTAGCTAGCATTAAGCTGAGATAGACTGTAAGAACATATCACATGGTTAGAATTACCATCTAATTGCACATCATGAGTTAAGCAGTCATAAGAAAATAGAACCTTTGAGTCCAACTAAATGCAACATTTTCAAATTATAAGGTCCAGCTGAGTGAAGCCATCATATCCAAGGATAGATAAATGGCGAATTATTGCTTTAAAACTGAAGTTTTATAGAAAAGCCAAATGTATAGTTAGCCCCTAACGTTATATACCCAAGTAGTATACAACCAAGTTTTACTCTTCTATATTTTGAAAAGAGACAAGCATCGTATCTAAGTATGGATAAATACAAACACAATTTACTTTTTTTTATTTTCAAAGAAGACAATTTACTACTTAACTCAAGTTCTATTGAAAAGCGAACTGTATTAGAGGGGTGGTCAACCCCTAAAAATGTCCTCGGTAATATATATCCAAAGATTCCAAGAGATTAAGTCCGAGATATTTGAAGGAATTTATATTTACGCAACGATTCCAGGATGCAGGCTCGACACTTTGCATAGTAGGAGCCTTCACCAACATATTTCACAAACTGTGGGTTCTTATAGTATTGAAGGCCTTCCCATAGTTCCTTATGCAATATGACCATCTTGTTAATGACACTCTTGGGAACTCTATGTTCCTCGTCCAAGTGATGAATCTCACATTAGGGAAGAATTGGGGTCTCCAAAGGGCCCCCAATTAGTGTTTCTTCCTAATTTCAAGGGATAAGTGAGGTATTTGAGGTGTACCAATGGGAGTGCTTCTTTTTGTGGGGCAATGCCATGTTGAGGTGGAGGGTGGGAAGACCTGTAAACAGCCCCTATTGGTGGATACTCCTCTTACACCAGGGACCACTCAAACCATTCCCCCCCCCTCAACCCATGCTTGACCCTTCTCCCATATGCACCTCCCCCAAACAAACCTACAAGTCATTTAAGAGGTGGTGGACCCTTCTGGGTGAATTTTTCCCCCCTCTCAGCTTGTTCTGTCCCCTCCTCTTCTCTGGTCCCCAGCTCCATTCTCCCTTAATTTTTCAAACGTGGGAACTCATTTGGCATCTTATCTGCCCCCTCCTGCTCTGGTCCAATGTGTTTCTCCCTCTCCATCACCTCATATAGCAACTGCTCATTCTCTCTCCATTCCTAGCTACAACACCTCCTACAATAGTAGCTTCTCATCCCTCTCTGCTCTTTCTTCCTCCATTCCTAGCTACAGAACGTGTTGTAGTGGCTGCTCATCCCCCTCTACTCTTTCTCCCTCCATTCCTAGCTACAACACCTCTTGGAGTAGCTGCTCATCCCCCTCTACTCTTTCTCCCTCCATTCCTAGCTACAGCACCTCTTGGAGCTTCTCTCAACCTTCAGTTTCACCCTCTATACCTTCTCCCTCTCTCTCCCTCTATCAGAGCTGCTCTCTCCCTCCAAGCTGCACTTTCTAGTCCACTATTGTTGTTGTGACCTCTGTACAAGCATGGTGAGGAGACCATACATGTACTCTGTGTCCCACAGGAGCAAAAATGCACTGGGTGAATGGGTGCCTTGCACCTACAGCTTGAATGATTGGATAGTCATGAGAGGATCTACCAAGGGTCCACAGAAGCTTTCCAAGAGCAAAAGAGGTGATCTTTTGCATGAATGGAAGGGCCACATCATGAAGTTCAAGCTTGGGAAGAAATGATTGCTTGCAAAGGTGCAACACATCTACATGGGGAAGGACATATGCCTTCCTCCGTCAAGCAATCAATCGACAATACCATCGCATTATAAGTCTGCATTTTGTGTAAGATTTTGAAGTGTAATGAGTCAGCTTGAAATTGTATTTTGAAATAGAACTAGTGTAATGAGTTAGTTTGAAATTGTATTTGGAAATAGCACTTGTGCATAGCATATGTATTTCCTTCAAACTTTGAGCAGTGGGAACCAGTCAAGTGCTTCTTAGGTAAGTTTACTGCCATTCATGAGGATTTAGGAAGGCAAATGCATGCTAGAGGGAAGTCCTCTGCTTTGAAATAGAGAAATATCTATTGGTATAATGCCAAGTACATTACTCCAAGGACGGCATCAGGCTATGGCCATCTTCAATGCATTGCAACACCACAACTTGAAGACATGGATTGCAGCATGGTGGACACAAGAACAATGCAATCATACAAGGAAAACATTGCAAAGAATGTGGGCATGGCCATGAAGTTTACATTTGGCTCTAAATGGGTAAGGTTGTCTTGGTTTATGCCTCTGCACATTTTTTCTTCTTGTTTTCATAATATCCAGATGCACAAAACAACAACCATGTGGTCATGCAAGTGCCTACATGAGAATGCCCTTGAGGAATTGCTTGGGGTGAATTGGGGAAGCAGGTCAAGTGAACAAAAGGGTGATCTATTTCAATGCCATGTATGTAAGGACAATGTGGTTGTCAAGTACCACATCTCCCACCAAATGTTATATTTTTCTTTCCAATATAGGCACTAGAAGAAAACAGGTGGCAATTGTCTCCCCCTTAACTCTAACGATGATGATAATATAGGGGGTGATTTTATGTGTTGGTTCTCATTTAGGAGATGTCAAGAATGTGACTGTCATGTCACAGTGGACTCTCAGGGACATGCGGGAACACCTATTGGTCATGGAGGATGGCATGTCTGAGTCCTTTCACTTTACCTTAAATGGTGAAAAGGTAGGAAAGCATGTAGAGAAGCTCGTGCATAGTGCCACTTTTATCCCTCCTGCAATATTCAAGATTGTCTAGGAAATGTGGGGTGGAACAATTGTGGATTTTGACATTTTCCAATTAATAGTGGTGCAATTAATTTTGATGTTTTGAATGGTTTTGTTTCATGTCAATGTCAAGTTCTTTCCAAAAAATTTATAATTCTTTTTATTTTTTATATTTAGAACATTTGGGATTATATAGGTTATAAAGTTACTTTAGTTTCAAAGTTTCACTATCATAGCCATAGTTCTCCTAGCTACCAAACTACCATGGATTCTGCTAGGTCTGCCTTCCACGATTTCATCTCCCGTACTCCATTAATTGATAGAGAGGAGTTATTTCCAGTCTTTGATAAGAGCATAGATGTCCTAGGCACCTACTTGGGAGCCTAAGAGGATTTTGAAGACATCATCAAGTACATGCAAGACTACATCGCGAGTTTTGCATATCAACTTGATGAGTCTACAAAAAGATGGGTCCCAATTGATTATTTGAAGTACTTGTTCAATCAAGAACCCAAGTTCATGAAGCGTTTAGATCACTTTTGAACCCAGCTCACACCCCTAGGGTTTAGGAAGGTGGACACTGCTGACCTCCTAGCATGTGGAGTCATTGGAAACATAGGAAATAGGTCCCTATCCTGGGAAATGACCTTTATTTTCCTTCTCTAGGAGGGAAAAATGGAAGAGGAGGCCTCGATCTCAAGCCCTGACCATGCCCCTTCCCTTTCTGATCCTCTTATTTCTGTAGATGAGCCCAACATCTACAATCAAGAGCCCATAGATGAAGAAGCTGAGGAGCGGAAAGCTGCATTGGCCCTAGAAGTGCTCTAGCGACCTCCTGAACCCCATTCTACTTCTCAAATTCCATCCACCTCAGGAACCACCTCTGTTGACCCTGCAACAATGATATGGTTTCTTGCTCCCCTTCTTGTCGATGGAGAACAATACCTCTTTCTCCATGACATAGAGGTTATGTTTGGTCTCCGAGAAGATGAAGCTCTTGGTATACTGTGTGGATACGAGGTGGACACGACTATGCAAGAACCTCAAATTTTTGGAGCAGATGATTTAGTAGAAGAGGTTCTTGTTTTAACACTGGACCATATCAAAGATGCAAAGACATCAATCTACTCTAACCTACCTGATGTTCTAGAAGAATTCTCCACATCTCACTCCAGACGGCCTCTGGATCCATCCTCATTGACAAAGAGGAAGGGATTCAGCATGATGACTCCATACTAGTAAGAAACTATGAGCTTTTAATTTCTTCTCTCTTGGTATACGTTTGCTTTAATGGAATTATAATGTAATGTTGGACTATTGCAGGAGGCATTTGAGGTCGACCTATTCTCATCTTGGCAATGCCTTGTTCGCAGTAGCTTCAGCCGAGATCACTCACTGGCACATTACCTTGGCAAAGCAAAAGGGCACTTTGTGGTTATCCACAAAAAGTTTTCTCCACATGGCACTGATGACCTCGTGAAGTGCAAGGCCTTGTCAAGAGTGAATGGTCATGCTGACATCAATCGCAATGCTGACAAGGTCATTTTGGTGAACCGCATGGCTACCCTCAATGCCTTTGGAACCAATTTCCAAGGTATGGCATTGACGGCAGCAACCATGTCCCTAGCCAGCAACGACAATAGAGTTGTCTCTCTATCGACTAGGTTTAGAGCTAAGAGTGTATTTGGGAATTCAAAGCTCGATGTTCTCAGTGTTTTAGAGAAGAGAGAAAGGCTCTGAAGCCTTGTTGTATAGAAATTTTATTTTATATAAATAAATCTATACTTTTTATACAGTGCCCCAATTTGTGTTCTTTTACAAAATTTATTTTATACTGTCATTGTATTTTGTAACTTTAATTGTTGTTGGCATTAATATTTTCATTCACTATTCTGTTCAAAAGCATGTGATCAGATAAATATTTGCACTATAATGGTCATTTCGGAGCAATCTAGTAAGAATTTCACCGCGCGGCAGAAGGCAAATGTGTTCGGCATCATATGCGCCATAGCGGGTTTTACCATTTTTGGGCCCCATACACGCCATAGTGGGTTTTACCATTTTTGGGCTCCTCGCGCGATGCTAAACACATTTGCCTTCTGTCGCATGATGAAAAAACATCATTTGACCACTCAAATTCACACTGAATTGCATAAACTGATGGAAAGCATCATGTAACATGTATAATAACATGGGAACAGTAATAGAACATAAAGATATCTTTTATTCATTGGCCTCAAATGGCAGAGATTTACAAAATGATTCAAGTTACACCAAATGAACCTAAACAACATCTAGGGCCTAAGGGAGGGATCGGAGCGGATGCGCTTGGCGAGTGCAAGGTCCTTGTCCATCAGTGTTACTCTTTTCCATGTATCACATAAGTTCGCATCTTCAAAAAGACCTACTATCATCTGCTCCATTGCCTCCTGAATTGCTTCCATAGTGCCTAATGTGAAACGCACATCACTCTTGTAATGCTGTGCTATTTCACGTACAACACACTGGAAGGGTGCACGGGGAATGAGATTGTCCACAGTGGTTTGGAACTTGCGGATCTCTTGAAGTGCCTTCACGCCTGAATTTTTGTGCCTCTTAATCTTTGGGGGACCCTGCACTGGCCTTTAGACATGGCTCCATGGCCGCTTGTCCGCTTTGAACTTCTTTCACCTCTCCTCCCTTGCAACCACCTCTTCAGACTCCTCTTCCTGTGTCTGGTGGGTCATTTGACGACCTCCCTCTCAAACCTCTCTCTCTCATACCGCTCTCTCTCTCTCCTCCCTCCCTCCTTTCCTCCCTCTCTCTCCCCCCTCCACTTCCCTCTTCCTCCTAGAGGCTGCGGCCCCCAGGGCTCCTCTCCTTCTCTCTAAACTTTCCCTCTCTCTCTAGTTCCTCTCTCTCTTTCTTTATTTCTCTCTCTTCAAATTAAAAAAAAAACGAATCTAAAAAACTTAGATAAAAAACTAATCAAAAAAATTTACAAGTACCTAGAAAAAACTTGTAACTTTGCTCTTTCTTGCTTTCTTGCTCTTCCTTCCTTGCTTTCTTGCTCGTCCTTGCTTTCTTGCTTCAATGAAATGAGGGGAGAATAAATGAAGGCAAGGAAGACTATATATAAGAAAAACTAGGTTTTCCTTCTCCTCTCCTATTGGCTTTCCATTCCTCCCCTCTCCCATTGGCTCCCATTACTGCCCCCCTCCCATTGGACCCCCATCCCTCATCCCAATCTTCCATTGGCCCTCCCCCCCATCCATTTCTTCTTCCTCCCCCATTGCCACCACTCCCATCCCACATTTCCACCACATCCCATGCTCCCATTTCCCCATCCCACCCTTCCATTTCCAAAAATCCCATATTTCCCCATCCCACCCTCCTCTTTTTTATCCCCTATTAACTCCCCTCACTCATTCCACTCCCTTATTATCCTACTCCCCTATTACCTCCCCCTGTCCCATTCCACTCCTCCCTACCCACTCTCACTTCCACTTCACATTACTCACTTGCCATTTGCAGACTATTAATATATTATTATACTATTTTTTATACTTATTATCATACACCCCTATTACCTTCCCCTCTCCCATTCCACTCCTTCCTCCCCACTCTCACTTCCACTTCCCATTACTCACTTGCCATACACATTTGCAAACTATTAATATATTATTATACGATTTTTTATACTATTTACAAACTTACATGTGGGCAAAATCACAGGTGTCAAAGTGAGCCTATCGTGGTCATACAACAACTGTGCTTTTATTCAAGGGTGTATTTACAAGAGCTTATTTAAGGTTTTATCTTGACACAATACTCAAGGTATGAAGTGCATAATTTGTGCACGAGGTGTTTACTTTGTTGTATTAAAATTGTTTGCCACACACACACACATATACACATACCAAGAATTTGCTAATATTATCATATCTACATTTCTCTGATGGGCACAAAAATTTCTACATGCCTCAACCTAGGTGGAATTGACTTGCATAAAAAGTGGCACACCCATCCCATAAGTATTGACTTGTGTGCAAAGAGGTGCCCCCATTCGATAAGCACTTGTTCGAAAAACACATCTAGGACCGTGTGTTTTGACGGTTGTGCATGACACTAAGGCAAAAACGGTATTTAATGCTCCCTCAACCATGAAAAGCATATCTGATGGGAAAAATACTTTGCATGCAACTTAGCCTAGTTGAACTTGACTTACGTGCAAACTGGATCCCCCATCCGATAAGTACTTGTTTGAATAACACACCTAGGACCGTGTTTTCTTATGGTTGTGCATGACACTAAGGCACAAACGGTGTTTAATGCATGATATACCATGCAAATCATATCTAATGGGCACAATACTTTGCACGTGCCTTAGCATACATGCTATTGAGTTGCATGCATAGTGGTGTGTCCATCCGATAAGTACTTGATCGGATAACACACCTAGGAGCGTGTTTTTTTACAGATGTGCTTGACACTAAGGCAAAAATGGTATTTACTACTCAATGGACCATGCAATGCATATCCGATGGGCACAATAATTTACTTGGACCTCAACCTAGGTGGGATTGACTTGTTTTCAAAGAGGCACACCCATCCAATAAGTACTTGGTCGGATAACACACTTAAGAGCGTGTTTTTTTATGGATGTGCATAACACTAGGGGAAAAATGGTGTATAAGGCGTGATCAACCATGCAAAGCATATCCTATGGGCACAATACTTTGCATGCACCTCAACCTTGTTGAACTTGACTTGCGTGCAAAGTGGAGCCCCCATCCTATAATTACTTGTTTGAATAACACACCTAGGATCGTGTTTTTTTATGGTTGTGCATCACACTAAGGCAAAAACGGTGTTTTATGCTTGATCGACAATGCAAAGCATATCCGATGGGAAAAATACTTTGTACACACTTAAAAATATGTGGATTTGACTTACATGCAAAGTGGCGTGCCCATCCCATAAGTACTTGTTCAAATAACACATCTAGGACCGTGTTTTTTTACGGTTGTGCATGACACTAACGAAAAAACGGTGTATAATGCATGATTACCTATGCAAACCATATCTGATGGTCATAATAATTTGCATATGCCTCAACCTACATGTTGTTGAGGTTCATGCAAAGTTATTCACCAATACCATAAGTACTTGTTCAGATAACACACCTAGGAGTGCGTTTTTTGTTGGTAGTGCATATCACAAGGACGAAAATGGTGTATAATACGTGATTGACAATGCAAATCATATCTGATGGGCACAATAATTTCTGTCCACCTCAACCTATGTGGTATTTACTTGTGTGCAAAGAGGTGCTCCCATCCGATAAGCACTTGTTCGAATAATATATCTAGGACCGTGTGTTTTGATGGTTATGCATGACACTAAGGCAAAAACGGTATTTAATGCTCCCTTGACCATCAAAAGCATATCTGATGGGAAAAATACTTTGCACACAACTTAAACTAGTTGAACCTTACTTGCATTCAAAGTGGATCCCCCATCCGATAAGTACTTGTTTGAATAACACACCTAGGACCGTGTTTTCTTATGGTTGTGCATGACACTGAGGCAAAAACAGTGTTTAATGCATGATATACCATGTAAAGCATATCCTATGGGCACAATACTTTGCACATGCCTCAACCTAGGTGTTATTGAGTTTCATGCATAGTGGTGTGTCCATCGGATAAGTACTTGATCGGATAACACACATAGGAGCGTGTTTTTTTACAAATGTGCTTGACACTAAGGTAAAAATGGTATTTACTACTCAATGGACCATGCAATGCATATCCGATCTCGGGGTGGTCACAATATAAAAATCCTCTATACCACGTGCGTTCAAGGCCTATTTCTAAAATCCCTTATCTGTAAATTTTTCATTAATAAAATGTACCCCTTTTCTATACAAATCTGTAAATTTTTTCCAAAACTATTTTAAATAGTCCCTTATGTATATTTATTTCTGTAAATTTTAGACATAAAAAATGTCCTTCTGTTGAACTCACGTGAAAGGGTTACATATGATGAGTGACCCCCCCGAGTATCCGATGGACACAATACTTTACCTGCACCTCAACCTAGGTGGGATTAACTTGTTTGCAAAGAGGCACACCCATCCGATAAGTATTTGGACAGATAACACACCTAAGAGCGTGTTTTTTAATGGATGTGCATAACACTAGGGAAAAAATGGTGTATAAAGCATGGTCGACCATGCAAAGCATATCCGATGGGCACAATACTTTGCACGCCCCTCAACCTTGTTGAACTTGACTTGCGTGCAAAGTGGAGCCCCCATCCGATAATTACTTGTTTGAATAACACACCTAGGATTGTGTTTTTTTATGGTTGTGCATCACACTAAGGCAAAAATGGTGTTTTATGCTTCATCGACAGTTTGACACACCTCAAAATAGGTGGAATTGACTTACATGCAAAGTGGCGCACCCATCCCATAAGTACTTGTTCAAATAACACATCTAGGACCGTGTTATTTTACGGTTGTGCATGACACTAAGGCAAAACGGTGTATAATGCATGATTTCCTATGCAAAGCATATCTGATGGGCACAATAATTTTCATGTTCCTCAACCTATGTGGTGTTGAGTTTCATGCAAAGTGATGCACCCATACCATGTACTTGTTCGGATAACACACCTAGGAGTGCATTTTTTGTTGTTGGTAGTGCATATCACAAGGATGAAAATGGTGTATAATACATGATTGACAATGCAAGTCATATCCGATGGGCAAAATACTTTCTACTCACCTCAACCTATGTGGTATTGACTTGTGTGCAAAGAGGTGCCCCCATCTAATAAGCACTTACAGTTCGAATAACACACCTAAGACCGTGTGTTTTGACGGTTGTGCATGACACTAAGGCAAAAACGGTATTTGATGCTCCCTCGACCATGAAAAGCATATCCGATGGGCAAAATACTTTGCACGCAACTTAACCTAGTTGAACTTGACTTGCATGCAAAGTGAATCCCGCATCCGATAAGTACTTTCTTGAATAACACACCTAGGACCGTGTTTTCTTATGGTTGTGCATAACACTGAGGCACAAACAGTGTTTAATGCATGATATACCATGCAAAGTATATCCGATGGGCACAATACTTTGCACGTGCCTCAACCAAGGTTTTATTGAGTTCCATGCATAGTGGCTTGTCCATCCAATAAGTACTTGATCGGATAACACACCTAAGAGCATGTTTTTTTATGGATGTGCTTGACACTAAGGCAAAAACGGTATTTAATGCTCACTCGACCATGCAATGCATATATGAGGGGCACAATACTTTACCTCGACCTCAACCTAGGTGGGATTGACTTGTCTGCAAAGAGCCACACCCATCTGATAAGTACTTGGTCAGATAACACACCTAAGAGCGTGTTTTTTTACGGATGTGCATAACACTAGGGCAAAAACGGTGTATAAAGCGCGATCGACCATGAAAAGCATAGCCGATGGGCACAATACTTTGCACACACCTCAACCTTGTTGAACTTGAATTGCATGCAAAGTGGAACCCCCATCCGATAATTACTTGTTTGAATAACACACCTAGGATCGTGTTTTTTTATGGTTGTGCATCACACTAAGGCAAAAACGGTGTTTTATGCTTGATTGACAATGAAAAGCATATTTGATGGGAACAATACTTTGCACACACCTCAAACTAGGTGGAATTGACTATGCAAAGGGGCGTGCCCATCCCATAAGTACTTGTTCAAATAACACATCTAGGACCGTGTTTTTTTACGGTTGTGCATGACACTAAGGCGAAACGGTGTATAATGCATGATTGCCTATGCAAAGCATATCTGATGGAGGCACAATACTTTGCATATGCCTCAACCTATGTGTTGTTGAGTTTCATGTAAAGTGATGCACCCATACCATATGTACTTGTTCGGATAACACACCTAGGAGTGCGTTTTTTGTTGGTAGTGCATATCACAAGGATGAAAATTGCATATAATACGTGATTTAAAATGCAAATCATATCCAATGGGCTTCATACTTTTTGTGCACCTCAACCTATGTGGTATTGACTTCTGTGCAAAGGGTTGCCCCCATCCGATAAGCACTTGTTTGAATAACATACCTAAGACCGTGTTTTTTTACAGTTGTGCATGACACTAGGGAGAAAATGGTATTTAATGCTCCCTCGACCATGCAAAGCATATCTGATGGGCACAATACTTTGCATGTGCCTTAAAAGTGGTGGTATTGAGTTTCATGCAAAGTGGTACACGCATCCGATAAGCACTTGGTCGGATAACACACCTAAAAGTGTGTTTTTTAATGGTTGTGTATGACACTGAGGAACAAACAGTGTTTAATGCGTGATGTACCATGCAAAGAATATTCGATGGCCATAGTACTTTGCATGCACCTCAACCTAGTTGTTATTGAGTTGCATGCAAAGTGGCGTGTCCATCCGATAAGTACTTGATCGGATAACTTCTCCCACCAATAAATAAAGTACTAACTAAAAATTATAATAAATGAGTAGATTATTAAAAAGAGACTAATATTTATGTAATTGTTGCTGCTGCAGTTTGCTTGCAAAAAAGGACTGTCAGAAAGGAGATGGCTATAGATTTTTTTCCAAGGATGGATGTGATTTTATGTAGCTAGAGAGAAGTAGTTGGATTACAATCCATGATAGTGATCCCAATTCAGTTTGCCACTTTTGAAGACTTGGCAAAGATAAGGTGGCAGTTACTGTATCAAAGATTCTTAGCGCATATGTTAAGCTAAAGTATGAATGTGGAGATATGGAAACACTTGGAGATGTTATTCCCTACAATACATCCAACAAATCATTTATAGCATGGACAGAGATGAGACTTATGCAATAGACATTATTAAGAATACAAAGTGCACCACCTTGGATTTTACTGTAGGGGACATTTTACAAATGAGATCATTTGCAAATAAGAATGTAGCAAAAAGTCAAGTATTGGGATTTGAACAAGTGGAGCAATGGTCATTTGCATAGATGAGGATTCTAAAAGTCACTGATGATGGTATGGATGATAACATAACATCCTTATGTGCTCCCTACTATGAGGTAGGCAAGAATATGAGATGGAGCATGCAATTTTTAAACATGAGAAAGAGGCACATGGTTTTCAATGATAAAGATAAGGTATACTACAATATCAAAGGACCTAAAAAGCATGGCCATGTGCCAAGCTCTATCACTTCAAACGTTGATGATTTCAATGTACTCAATTATAGAAGTGACATCTTATCTAGAGTGGTGGATGAGTTCATTGGTTTCGAGAAACAAAAACATTTTAGAAGCGAAGCCTTATCTGGGGTGGATGAATTCTTGCACAGTGAGAAGGGAAAAGGTTTCAATAGCGATGTCTTGTCAGGTGTGGATGAGTTCATGCATATTAACAAACCTAGTGTCAATCAAACTTGTGGATTTGTGAAAGGCATGCAAGATGTCCCAATGAGCGATGTTCTCTTAGGAGTGGAAGAGTTTCAAGGTTCTCAATACTCTCATAGAATATTGAAATCATTAAATGGCCCTAAGAGTATGTTAAAAACGAGGATGAGATCAACATAGGATATTTAGTATTTAACTTTGATTGTGATATGGCCAAGGATGCAATGACCAATCATGGATGCTTGGTTACAAACAAACGTGAGGAGAAGAAGTGCATAAATACAGATAACAATGTGCACGAGGAACGAAAATGGTCATACAAATGCATGAAGAGAAAGTGAATCGAGGCAGATCCACAAAAGCAACCAAAGAAGAAGAGAGTAATGAAAGAGGAGAACATGTTAAATGCATTGGGATATCTATGTTGCAAGCAAAGATGTATGCACTTCATTAATCTTGCAGACATCAGGGAATGTAGAGGACACGTGTGGCAAAGAAGAGGAGGCGAAAGAAATGAATACCTTCTCACAAGTCTCTCTTGCTTTCTTCAAAATGGCAATAAAAGGCTAAGTTCAAGAAAAAAGGTAAAACATCTCATAAATGGAAAAAAGATTTGCAATAAGTCATATCGCAATATTACTGGATTATCCCATGGTACATATTGGGATTTAGTTACCAAGGCAAAGGGCGGAAAAAATTTTAGCATTCACGGTCATAGAGGAAGGTCCAAATCAAGAATCTCAACTGTCAAGGCAGTAGCAATTTTGCAAGACTTCATACAGGAAAATGCTTTACCTCAACCCCATATATCTACCAAACTCCCTAACGGTGATGCGATCACTAAAATGCACCTTCCAATGGGCTTGACAAAGCTCGAAGTATTTGACTCTATTACAGAAAAGCAAAGGGAAAGAGGAGATGCTGTGGCTTCTTCTCATACTTTGTATACTCTTTGGAAGAAGAACTTTGGATATGTTAAAATCCCAAAGAGGCAAAAAATGTCAAAGTGCAATGTCTGGGATGATTTAAAGCGAGCAATTGAGAGTGCAACATGTCCAAATCAAAGGGAATTATATAAAAAAAACCAAAAATCTCATCATGACCTTATTTGACATTCCAGTCAAAAGTATGCATTTTGGAAGGAGCAAGATATTTCGCATTCCGATGACTACATGTGTCTTTTTGTAGATGGCATGGATCAGAATACAACAACATTGCCTCATTTTGCTGCCACTCCACCTAAATTACAAGGAAACCACTATCTAAAGACACATTTATGTGGAGTGTTGGTGCATGGAATTAAGCTTTTTGCAAATATATGGATTGATTCCTTGCATCTACATGATAGCATTCAAGTTGTAACATCGATTATGAAGGCAATTCGCAATGTACATGCAGAAAAAGGTTGCCTACCACCGACTTTGAGAATACAAGCTGATAATTGCTGGCAAGAAAATAAGAATTTTCTCATGTTTGCATTCTGCTCAATGCTAGTTGCTCAACGAATCTTCAATAAGATCGAATGTGATTTTTTGTATGTTGGGAATACACATGAGGATATCGATCAGGTTTTTAGCACAGTCTCAAGAGAGCTTAAATGCAAGGATGTGGAGACAATAGATGACTTGGTAAGAAGATGTGGGAGGCAAGTTGGTGGTCATAAGGAAAGTATGGTATGTGAGAGGCTCAAAAGAATGTATGATTGGAAGAGCTTCATTCTACCTTTCATATAAACAAGTGGTGATGAATTGATAGGTCATATCAATCCACACTACTTTTGTTTTTTTTTAAGGATGAAAAACCAGTAATGCAATGGCAACAATATTCTCATGATACAAAATGGGAACTACACAATGAAGACCAAAGTCAAACTTTTGGCCTAAATACATTCCACCTTTTTAAGGGAGGTGTAACCCTTGTATTCTCATGCTAATATTATAGATACGTGGGCCCATACTACTCCAGGGTAGATAGCATATGCTTAATTCTCACACCCTCTTGTACATCTCCGCATTGTCATTAAAACATATGAATTGTTAACCATTGGGCCGGTTAACATGCCCCCCTTCCTATTCACAATCTATCCATGGATTGTGTTTGGTGCATGATGTATAAATTTAGGGCATTGTTCATTATTCTATACCTATCAAAGGCCTATGGGTGAAGCATCTTCCAAAAATGTGTCTCAAAAATATCAAAGATCTGAATATGATGACCATGAAAATTGTGGACATGGATATATACTTGCATCACTTGAGGGAATAAGGGACCCTCGTTTAAGTGGAAAGTAATTTCTTCAGAGATTCATTGATGAATTTCTTTTGCCAATGGGTCCAATGTAGGTATGTCCCAAAGCAAAATGTTCAGCAGCCTAAGAAAGTGCATTGTGGTGATGACTGCAAGATTGGGGACCGAGGTGAGGGTAGTGTTAAACTTCTCCATCTGAGCTGCTAATAAGGCCAAGGTTGACCCAAATTTTGGAAAATCAAACTTTGAGAAGTTAAGCAATATTCAAGTCAAATTCCTTCAGTAGTTCGAAAATTGGCCATCTCCATTGGTGGTGTAGAGGCATATACATGGGATTGATGTGACATCCTTGACCCAAACAATAGTAAGTCCTATGAAATGCCGTGTGTTTCAGAAAGGGGACCCTCCATTGTGGTTGGAGGCCTACATTTGTATCTATTCAAGGGACTTTATTATAATATGGCTCGTCATAGCCACCCCATGTTTGTCACTTATTCTATTGTCACCATTTGTGGAAACTCCTCTAGATTAGGTCCATGAGGGATCATACTTCCATGATGTCCGTCTGGCTTAGTTGGAAGCTCTGAATTTTTCCTTTCAACCTATTTATTTTTAAAACATCCTTAACCATGTGGAAAGATGTGATTGCCTCGGACCAAGTATCATGGTCGAGAGTTGTCTCTTAGGGATGTTGTTCTTGAGAGTGCTCTCAACGGAAGCAAGAACGGAATAAGGAGAGAGAGAGACAGAGAGCCACACAAGTTTGGTGGGTGCAGAACCACCCTAATCTTCTTTTTCATTCATTTATATATGTGTTTGAGTATTGTACATAACCGGGGTAAAGGCACAGTGACCTTTAACCCCCACAACCTCCCACTTAAAGGACAATGTGCCTTTAAGGGAGAACAACCAGTGAGCATACTATCCAATGCCCATCAATACATGACAATACTCAAACCGCTGACTAGGTAGACTCTTCGTCAGCATACCTACAGGGTTATCATCTGTATGAACCTTGACAAGCTCTATGCGCTTGTCCTCAAGTACCTCCCTAATGAAATGGTACCTGACCTCAATGTGTTTGGTCTTTGCATGAAAGACCGGATTCCGTGCTAGCTGAATAGCACTCATGGAATCACTATGCAATGTCGGTACACCTGTATGAATCCCCATATCTCCCACTAGCCGATCAAGCCATATAGCCTCCTTGCAACCCTCTGTGGCTGCAACATACTCAGCCTCTGTGGTAGACAAAGCAACGCACTTCTGTGCGTGAGACATCCACGACACTACACCACCTGCAAAGGTGAACACATAACCAGAAGTGGATCTCCTACTATCCACATGCCCCCTGCATAGTCTGAATCTATGTACCCAAGTACACGCATGTCTCCTTTACCAAAGCAAATGCACATCTCCTTGGTACCCTTCATGTACCTCATGATGCACTTAACTGCCTCCCAATGCCTCTTTCCTGGATTAGCCATATACCGGCTAACAACTCCCACTGCAAATGCAATGTCTGGTCTAGTAGCTATCATAGCATACATAAGACTCCCAACCGCTGATGCATAAGGAACCTTGGCCATCATGGCCCTTTCCTCATCTGATTTGGGACTATCTGTATGACTCAGTTTCACATATGGAGGCAATGGAGTACTCACTGCCTTCCCCCCCTCCATATTGAAACGCTACAATACTTTTGTAACATACTCTTTTTGTGAAAGCCAAAGGAGTTTCCTACTCTGATCACGCGTGATGCGCATACCAAGAATATGACGTGCAAATCCCAAATCCTTCATATCAAAGGCCTCATGCAACTTGGCCTTTAATGCATCTAGCTCATAAGTATTCTTGCTAGCCAATAGCATATCATCCACATATAGTGCCAAGATTATCAGGCTATTATCCTTAGCCCTTTTAGTGGAGAGGCAGTGATCAATTTCACTCCTTCTAAAACCCTGGGACCGAATGAAAGCATCAAACTTCTGATACCATTCTCTAGGTGCTTGCTTAAGACCATAGAGACTCTTTTTCAGCTTGCAAACTAAATGCTCTTTGCCCTTTTCTTCAAAGCCTTCCGGCTGCACCATGTAAATTTCCTCATGCAAATCCCCATGCAAGAAAGCTGTCTTGACATCCATCTGCATAAGCTCCATATCCTCTGATGCCACTAGTCCAAGCATGCATCTAAGTTTGGTCATCTTCACAACCGGAGAGAATATCTCATCAAAGTCCACACCCTTCTCTTGCTTGAACCCTTTAGCAACCAAACGGGCCTTGTACCTAGGCACATCATCACCTGTGACCTTCATTTTGTAAACCCATTTACATGGCAATGCTTTCTTTCCATGTGGCAAAGAAACCAAGTCCCAAGTCTTATTCTTCATAAGTGAACTCATCTCTGATTGCATAGCATACATCCACGTGCGTTGATCCTCACGCATCATAGCCTCTTTGTAGCAAGAAGGCTCCCCGCAATCAGTAAGCATCACATAGTCTACCCCTGGAACAAACCTATCAGGCGGTCTAGACACTCTAGATGATCTTCTCAAGGGCATTTCAACTTGCTGTCCCACTTGCATATCAGCCACATTTGGCTCATCATTTCCACCAATAGATGATCCATCATCTACCCTTGATTGTATACCTGTGGGAGTACTTGGTGGCACCATTTCTTGCACATTTGGTGCATGGATAGCTTGCTGTCTATCAACATATGGAGGTGGATTCACATCCTCGAAAGTGATTCTCCTCATTTCCACATTCCTCATGGGTGCCTTATGCATCTTCTTCTCATTGAAGACCACATCATGGCTGCGTATGATCTTCTTTGCTTCTGGATCCCAGTGACGATAGCCCATCTCTCCACTTTCACCATAACCTAGAAAGATGCATTTCCTAGACTTAGGATCTAGCTTCTTTCGAAGCTCTTTTGGCACATGTGCATATGCCTCACACCCAAATATACGCAAATGAGAGTAAGAGGGCTTCTTGCCACTCCATGCCTCTTCAGGAATACCACCATCCAAACTCTTACTAGGTGATCTATTGATCACATGCACTGCAGTCTTCATTGCCTCAGCCCAAAAACCACCAGAAAGACTTGCATTAGAAAGCATGCATTGCAACCTTTCTTGAATGGTACGGTTCATCTTTTCTGCAACTGGATTTTGCTCTGGAGTACGAGGGGATGTAAGCTCCCTCTTAATCCCACGAGTATCACAGAAATGTTGAAAGTCATGAGAGAGATATTCTCCACCATTGTCAGTCCGTAGGCATTTAAGCGTTCTACCTGACTGATTCTCAACCAAGGCCAGCCATTTCTGAAATACCTGGAACACATCACTCTTCCGAGCTATAGCATAAGCCCACACTTTCCTAGTTGCATCATCAATGAATGTCACATAGTATTCAGCCCTGCCTAATGACCGTGTAGGCATGGGACCACATACGTCTGAATGCACCAAATCAAGCATTTCAAACTCTTTCTTTCCCCTTCTTTTATGGGCTGATTTAGTCTGCTTCCCATAGAGACAGTGCTCACAAAATTCAAAATTAGAGAAACTCAAATGCGGTACATAACCCAAACGGCATAAGAGTTTCATTCCATTCTGGCTCATGTGCCCCAACCTGCAATGCCACAAAGAAGTGCTTGGCTGCTCGGTTATTGCAACAACATGATCAAATACCCCTGATACATGTAAGGGATACAAAGTCCCACACTTGGCACCCCTGGCCAAAAGCATAGAGCCCTTTTGAATTTTCCAACTTTGAAAGCCAAAAGTGGTGTGAAAACCAGCATCATCTAGCTAACCCACTGAAATAAGACTCTTGGTCAGCTTAGGCACATGTCTCACATGTTTCAAAACAAATGCAGACCCATTTGCAAAAGAAAACTTTATGTCACCTGCTCCCACTATGTCACATGCATAGTCATTTCCAAGATGCACACAACAACCTGTCTTTCCACTGTCATAAGTGGAGAACCATTCCCTATGGGGAGTAACATGGAATGAAGCACCAGAATCCAAAATCCAATCCTGGGAATATGCATCATCTGAAGTGGTAAGCAACTCTGTAGATAAACTAGACATGAAGAGAACATCATTGTCACTATCACGTGTGACTGCATTGATCTCCTCGATCTTCACTTTTCCTTTGTCCTCCCTTGGACTCTCTCCTTTTTTTGATTTGCACCCCAATTTGCATTCTTTTTCTTATCCTTTTTCTCTCTTTTCAGCTTGTAGCAATCCTTTTTCATATGGCCCTTCTTGCCACAATGGTAACACTCAATGTTCCGTGCCTTGGATTTGCTACAAGACTTCCCTCTTTCTTGGGACTTTCCCCTGAACTGTGATCTGCCCCTTTGCACATTTAAGGCTGCATCCTGCTTGTTGCCATCCATAGACTTCCGTCTAATCTCCTCGGCCAACAAGCTACCCACAACATCATCAAATTTTAGTACTCCACCAGGTGTAGAGTTACTGACAGCTGTACGGAAGGTATCCCATGAGGATGGCAATGAACATAAGAGAAATATTGCCTTAGTCTCCGCATCAAAATTCATTTTCTGAGCCTGAAGCTTGCTGAAAATAATATTGAATTCATTCAAATGAGAAGCAATGGAGACCCCTTCCTTCATCTGCAGCTCAAACAACCTCTTCATGAGGTAAACTTTATTAGAGGCAGTTTCCTTCTCATAAGTGGCACACAGTTTCTTCCACAAATCTTCCGTAGTCTGCTCATTTACTACTGTGAGAAATAAACTGACTCTGCAAGATGAAGTCTAATAGTAGACTTTGCTAATGCATCCAACTCATTCCAATCATCCTCAGACATATTTGCAGGCTTAGCTTCAATCCCTGCCAAGGGTTTAATCTGCTTCTTTTGAATAAGCACATCCATTATCTGTTCTTTCCACAAAGAAAAGTTTGTCCCATCAAACTTTTTAATGCTGAAAAACTCCTTTTCAGGCATGGAAGAGGATGCCATGATGCAAATAAAGCAAAATCCCAAATGCTAGTGCCTGCAAGAGAGAATCACACCAAATGCACCCAAATGTGTATGCCACAATAGAGTGAAATATCACCAAAACTCAAAGCTCAAAGCATCAAAAGATGCATCTGACTCATGTGCATATACTGTGCATCCATATGAGCAAATCTGGCCCAAAAGGGAATGCCAATAAGTGCCAAATGACTCAAGCATAAACACTGTCCACTGGCATATGCATCAATAATATCACATCCAAGAGAGCATAGCACTATCAGTGCATCACCAGCAATGTGTCAAAGCTGTCCCTCAGCATAAAATAGCATCCATGTGCAAAGCGTCCATAAAAAAATAGCATCCCACAAGGCAATTTGGGCCTATTAGCGCATCCAACAAGGACCGCAATGCATCCAAATGGCCTATAAATCATCCACTGCAACCCAATGCATACCACGAATGAGCGCACAAACTGCAACCAGAGTGATCTGCATAAGGTATGCTCAAGAAATCATAGTCCCACGGTAATGAGCGCTACTGAAAAATAGAACCTGAGATGCTTCAAAACATGGGCGCCATTGCATAATCGGACTCAGCAAGAAAATCTGCAAATATCTCTCTTCTACCAGAACTCCAAAATCCCAACCGATGAGTGAGAAATGGGAGTCAACACTTATCCACTGCCATGTGGCATAAATCTAAGGTTTCAAAAGCTTAGTATGAAAAATGCATAACAGAGAGAGACGAAATCGAATACACAGAGATTTATAACTCTGAAAATCCTCCACCGAATCACACAAGAACTGACAGGTAGGGGTTTTTGGGCGTCCGGAACGCAATGGGACAGACGGTTTTCGAAACCGTGGTCTCAATCACTGGGTCCAACACACGGACTGAAAAACGTTTTTGGAAACAGAGCTATCTGTAAACTCCACTGGAGTGCGAATGATGAGCAACATAGAAGTTTTAGGACCTCCTGAGTCCACCGGAACTGACAGATCTGCAAATGGTTGCTCCAAACTTGAGTTCCAACACCCGGGCAAAAAACGCAGGAACTGACACAGTGAGTCAAAAATGCAATGAAATGATCTCGGATTCAAGAATAAAGGTGTTTCCAGGCTCCTAAAGTAATGTGGACACCAAAAGCAAGCAATAGTTGCCTCTACAAGTCAATACGGAGTGTCTGTCCATCGAACGGAACAGGGACAAGCTCAAAAAACGACTTTTTCTTTGAAAGCTCTTAATAGGCTCTCAAAACCACTTCGTAAAGCCAAAGTGACTTTTCCAAAGGTTCCTCCAAGTTCTCTGCACACTCGGATGCAAGTAAAGTCACCCACAAAGCTTCCCACAGAGCTTCTCCTTCCTCCCACAGAGCTGCTGAGCTTCCAAGCATTCACGCACGCTCCGCTAGATCACTCGAGCTCTGATACCAGTTGAGAGTGCTCTCAACGGAAGCAAGAACGGAAGAAGGAGAGAGAGAGACAGAGAGCCACACAAGTTTGGTGGGTGCAGAACCACCCTAATCTTCTTTTTCATTCATTTATATATGTGTTTGAGTATTGTACATAACCGGGGTAAAGGCACAGTGACCTTTAACCCCCACAGTTCCTCTTCTTCATGGTGGTTCTCATCTGCTCATCCACTCTTCTTGGCCTTCCTTCTCATATCAACCCTCCATGTCTAAGAAGAGAATGGGCTTGAATATCCTATATCATGGAGCCAGTCTCATGTCTTTGGGTCCCCCTTGGTCGATTGACTCCTGCTGCATATATATGTTGTGTCGTGCTGTGAGGTGGATGGCTATGATGGTTGGTTGATGCTAGTGATAGTGGAATTGGGATCAGTGCTAGGTGTGATGTCAAGTTGTGAGGGTGGTGGTGGACGTGGTGCTAAGCTAAAGAGTGTCCAAGTGGTATCCATATTCTCTTCATCTGCACTAGTCGGTTAAGACATGTGAGATTCATCAAGCTGGCTTATGTCAGTTTGAATCATTTTCCACAAGTCTTTGAGGATATTATTATATAGATCTATGATGCCTTTAGGAGGATACCGTTCTCTACTAGCTCAAAAAACGTGATTGAAAATGAAGTCAGCATCACTCCGCACATACCCTTGCATCCATTAAAAGCTTCGGCATAGAATTTCATCGTTACAAGGCAAGTTAGAGTATCATTAGTGAAGATTAAGGATTTTTGGAGGTATGAAATTGTAGAGAATTGGGTGGTAGAAAATTTTGAGAATGTCTGGATCCTTGTCAAGGTCTATATCCTCTTGGAGGTAGGCCACGATGATAAGTGGATGTGCTTGAGTAGACGTGTGGTGGAAGAGTTCTTCTAAGTCATGCAATGTGAGTGCATTATAAAAAGTAATATTGTGTGGGAGCGCCACAAAGATGGTCTGGACAAAATAGTTGAAGGTGTTCTATTCTGGCTTTGTATACCCATTTGTTTGCTATGGCCTTCTTTCATGGTGGAAGGTCGCATAATTCCCAAGTATTATTCTTATACAAAGCATCCGTTTCTTCATTCATAGCAGTTTGCCATTTTGGCTTGTCTACTGCATCTTCGAAGTACATTGGCTCTTCTATAGCCATGATGGTAGTCATAAGAGCATAGTTGGTGGTTTCAACCTGAATTGCTTTGCCTTTCTGAGCATATGTCAATCTATCTGGAGGTCTGCTTTCCCTAGTAGACCATCTGAGCTATTGTGGCTCTGCTTGGAATGTTTCTGGAAATTCTTGCTCTTTTTCATCAAACTTTTTTGTAGATGATTGTGAATTTGGTGTGTCTATCTCTTGTGTATTTAAGGGTTTTCATTCTGATTCCTCATCAAAGATTGCATCTTTGGAGATAATGACCTTGGAGTTGATGAGATCATACATCTTTTCTTTCTTTGCTATAGCTAGCCATAATGTATTTGCATGACTTCGCATCCAATTTTGTGCGATGGTCATCATGTATGTGGAAATATGCTATGCAACCAAATATGCAGAGATGCCCAATGTGTGGCGTGTGTCCAATGAATGCTTCATAAGGTGTCATACCCTGAATCAGTTTGGTAGGAAGCCGATTAAGTAAATAGTTTGCAATGGCTATTGCTTCTACCCAATACTAATTCGAAAGATGCTTCTCACTAAGCATTGCTCTAGCACTGTCAGCTAAAGTACCATTCTTCCTTTCAGCTCTTGCATTCTTCTGAGGAGTATCTACACAAGTGAATTGTCTTCGAATGTTGTGACTTCTACAAAAGTTCATGAATGCTAAAGACGTGTATTCACCTCCTCTATCTGATCTCATGACTTTGATCTTTGTGCCTATCTAGTTTTCTACCATGGCTTTGAATTCTTGAAATCTAGAAAACACTTCATATTTCTCTTTCAAAAAGTAGACCCAACAATATCTATTGCGGTCATCGATGAAAGTCAAGTAGTAAAGTGAGGGCCCATTGATGCTACGGGTCTAAGCATAAGCCCATACATCTATATGTATCAAATCAAGAATAACTCGTGCTTGAGAGGTGCTTTTGACAAAGTTGGTTCACTTTTTTTTGCTAAAGCAACATGCTTCACAAACTTTTCCAAGAAACTGTAGCTTAAGAATCCCAATTGCCATATTCTGATTCCTGAGATCTAGCAAGCTCTTGAGATTAACATGACCATATCTCTTGTGCCATTTTGTAGATAGTGGCATCTATTGTGGTTGAGCTGACATGGCATGCAAATCTGGTACTGTAGCTAGCATTCTGTACAAGCGTCCTTCCTTGAAACCTGTTCCTACTAGCTCAAATCTCTTAGATTTGTCTCTTATAGTGCATTCATGTCCATCGAAGATGACTCGGTAGTTGTGTTTCGTCATTTAACCTACTGACAAGAGGTTCTTGCTAAGATTTGGAATGTAGAGTACATCTTTCACCAATCCTTTCATACTAGTGAAATTTTTCATAGGGATAATGTCGGTCCCTTGAACTAGATTCGGTATATTATCAGTTGTGTAGATGACATTCTTTTGACCTTCTAGTGGTTTCAACTCTGTAAACCATTCTTGATGATTGGTCATATGAGATGATGCACCGCTGTCGATGTACCAAGGATCCTAGTCTACTTGATTGACTTGGTAGCTGAAATATTCTTTTGGATTATTGCAATCAGTGTTTGTAGAGGTACATTGTATCAGTTAGTTGCATTTCCTCATTTGCAAGAAACATATTCCCATGTTCATTTGCAAAATAATTGTGACTAGAATGTCCACCACGATGATTTACTCTTTCGCAAAAGTTCCCTCTATTGCTACTGGATTGACCGCTTGGTCGTACTGCTTCTTGTGGCAATCTCTTTCATAGTGTCCAAAGTTATGACAGTAGTTGCATTGGATGTTTGACACGTTGGTGGATCTTTGCTGATTTTGATGTTGTTGAGCATGATGCTAATGTGGATGCTGACTTTATTGATGACTTTGTTGCTGATGATGATTCTCTGGAATGTTCTACCTCTTCCTCTACCTCTGCCTTTGCCTCTTCCTCTACTTCTCTAGAATGACCTTTGCGTGCATGAATGGCCTGAGTCCTGAGTTCTTCACCAAGTAAGATTGACTGAATTTCTTCCAGTGTCGAAATTTGCCGTGAATGGCAATACTCTAGACTAGATTCTTGTATCCCTCTCCTAGTCCATTCAAGATGACTTGAACCATTTATGTGGGCTTCATAGTATCTCTTGCTGCTGCGAGTTGAATGTTGTAGTCTTTGATCCAGAGTACATAAGCATGACCAGTTTCACTGCTGTTGCGAAAACTTTGGTTGATTTGGTTTCTCAGTGTGAGAATCTTGGAAGTGTTCTAGGACTCGTAGAGAGCTGCAAACATATCCCATGCTTGATGGTGTTGAGTTCTCATAGCATGACATCTTGCACATTCTACTTGATCGGATGATATGCATACTTATCTTTCTTGTCCCATTCTTCTTGAGTTCGGGCAATGGCAGGATCTGCTGCAGGCGTGAAAACTACTGGTGTAGCTAGAGATCTTGTTGTAGATCCTACTGCGAGTGCTATGACAACAGATGGAGTAGAACTATACTAGCTGGATTGTTTAATGGTCTAGGTGTAGATCCATTGACATACTCCCATTTGTACTAAAGTACAAGAATAGTATCCATTCGGTATTTCCATGTGCCATAATTGGAGTTGTTTAGATTAGCAGATGCCTCAAGATTGAGGTTGCTAGTCATAGACATGGTGCAAGAAATGTACTCAAAGTGTCGTGGAAATCACTGTCTGAATCAACTGAAAAATACTAAATCTGAACTGTTGGTGAAGGTAGAACTGCAATATATATAATCTGATCTGAATTACAAGGTTTGTGGCAAATGATGCTGGGAATAGCCAAGAGGCTTTACAAGGCTGAAATAAAGTGCACAATGCCATGAAATAGACAAATAGGCTTTACAATGATGGCATATGTGTGTGAAATCAATCATGTGCTATCTGCCCACTGAACATTACATTCCTCTGAAGTCTACTCACTGAATTGATGAACATCAGGTTTCAAGCAATGCTACCACCATGGTAGATGATCTGGCAGTGTTGACTAGATTACTGATGTGGCAATCGGCTACCACATGTCAGTCGGTGGTGATGTGGCCAATGGATAAGGTGTGTTGATGTGGTAGTTGGAGAGGATAAGGTTCCACATGGCACACTGTCCCGGGGGATTCATAGGGGGAAACTTATGATATCACGTGAGTGTACAATAGGGGTTTTTTTTGAAATGAGGCATAAGCTTAGACATTAGGGGTGGGGACCCTTTTTTTTTCCCCAATATTGAATTTAAGCTAGGGGGACCATGTCATATTTAAGAAGGGGGGACATAATATAGGTTACCTTGGGTAACTAGTCCAAACAAGTTTGATTTTGTGTATGGTTTTAAATAGTCATAGGGAAAGTAACCTAAATTTACTTATTGTGTAATCTAAATGCTTGAGAAAGAATGTAGATTTAAGGAAAGGGGGGGACATAATAAAATTTTGGTGGTATCTTATAAGCTTCAATAGGGGTGTTTTATCATCCTATGTGGATCTTAAATAGGGGGTTTTCTTGAAGTTCATGCACGCAGGTGACGTCCCCCTTTAATGAAGAGTGAATCCCCCAGGCACACTGTAGACCAAACCTAAGAGTGTTAACCCAAGTGACACGTGTTGAGTTGAGGACCAACCTCGTGTTGTGCTATGAGATGGTAGAATCTTTTGATTCTGATGGAATCTTTCTAAGATTCTGTCTCTATAGTGAAGCAGTGCCTATCCGTGGGAGCGCTAGAAGGACCCCGTAGCATTGAAGGTCATAGGCACGTTAGTTATGGAGCTCTTGAGATCTTGTTAGAGGCCCTCATTGCTAGAACTATGGCACTGGGAGTCTGCATTGGCACGATGAAGGCTTGGAATCGTTGCAGTCGCACGGGCTTAAAGGTCATTGGAGACACGTTAGCTATCCATTGTTTTCGATCGTGGGCTACTGTGTGCCTAGATGGAGGTTGCCCATGGAAGAACCTTGGAGTCTACTTATGAGCAGGTCGTAGGAGGCTATCGTGGCCTTGTTGGAGCGGGCTGCTCTATTGGAGAGGCCAGTCGTCGGGCGCTATGGCATTGCAAAAGGGCTTGAAGACTATGAGTAGAGTAGCTGTTTCTTGCAAGAGGCGGCTACTGCGCCATTGGAGAAGGGAGATTTGATGGAAGGAGTGCTCGGTGTTACATTTGGAGAGGTGGAGGTGATGTTGGAGGTTGCTGCAGCTCGGTTAATGGAGCCGTGTTGAGCTGCACATCTGTGAGCCTTGCAAATGGAGTCCCCCGTCACTGAGTGCTTGTGGCTATGTGTTTGGAGCGGGGGTAGTTGGGTGCTTGGGCTAGCCCATGGAGGAGCCCTTCTAGTAGTTGTTGTTGTCTTTTAGGCTGATGAGAGCCTCATTTGCCATCGCCTTCATTGTGGCGGCTTGCTAGCTGTTTGGGCTAGCCGAGATGCCTTTGCTGTCGAGTTGTTGAAGCTACTATTCAAGAAGTCTATGGGTTGCCTTTCCTTCTATTATTGATCACCGGTGGTTGGCTGCTCTATCGAGGCAGGTGGACTAGTTTATGAGTCGCTGAAGGTTGGAGCTTGTCTATGGATGGAGAGGAAGGTGCTTGCAGTAGTTCTAGTCGCTATAATAGATGGTTGCCTCGCTTGCCTTGCACTACTGTAATTGTATGAGTCCTTGCTAGCAACTCCTCTAAATAATTCTCCTCTTAGAACTAGACTCTCACACCTCTCTCTTTCTCAATAGGGATGAACCTTTCTAACTCTCTGAGAATTCACAGTGGATCTAATCTCTCTTTCTCTCAATCAAGTCACAAGGAATTTCTCTCCCTAATGGAATGATGGAAATTTTCTTTCAAAGAATGGATGAAGATCTCTCACTAGAAGTGGACTCTCACGGAGAACATTCAAAAGAACTCTCAATCACTCAATCTCTCTCACAAGGATGGCACCTCAGCAGAAGGCAGAACCATGCTCTGATGCCATGACAAAATATGAAGAGGGGAGAGGAGAAGAGTGGAGATGAGCAGAGAGGGCACAACTAGAGAGCACACCACAAATGACTAACTGTACACTAGGTTTAGTTGAAAATGTAGAATATATACAAGCCCATTCAAGGTTAGGGTTAGGGCATCTAACCCTTTTGCTTTATAGTATTCTATTGGGTTAGTTCTATGCACATATGATCACATGATGCTGCTATGCACATGATCACCTAATGTTGAGCGTGATCTCTCAACATAGAGCAAATAGTATTCTTGCACAATTGGAAGTCTTCTTGTACCCTGGCAGGGACAATGGTAAGATGTTCTTGGAGAATCGTGGTGGTGGTTGATGCCAAGACTAACTTGAGGGTCTCATAGGAGAATTGGCATTCTTCTATCCAATCAAGGATGATCAGTAGTTTATGCCTAGTTATAGATGGATCTATGATAGTAGCCCGTGTGCCTTCTAAGGTGAACGTGTCATCCATGGATGTTTTTATCGAAGCTATGCTTATATATTAATATAAAATCTTGGTGGAAGTTTATCAAGCTCATTTTTTTAGTTTCACAATATTGATAGGATGTAGTCACTTTTATATATTTCCCTTTGAATTTTTCAGTAAAAAATGTAAATCCTGCAAAAGTTTAAATTTATTTGCATAAAAGTTTCCAATCCTGGCAACTCTTTCACAAACACATATTTTTGTTAGAGAATACAAACACCAATATAAAAGTCTAGCTTCTTAACGAAACTAACTTGAAAAAATCATCCATGGCATCATTAGATTTGAAGAAAAAAAAATGGATTGCATATTATAAAATGTGCTAACATTTGAGTCAAGGTAGCATCAGTACAAAAAATGGGTATCAATCGGTAACAAATTCATGGTAGGATCCAAATGAGATCCAGATAGATGACTAGAAACAAAAATATGATGATTTTGGTACGAAACAATGGCATATCCTCTTCAAGTGGCAATTTTTAGAGAATGTATTGAGGCAGAAACATTTTGCTAGAGATGTGGTAGAGAGTTAATGATGGTAACAATAGTGAAGATAGCCATTAAGGGAGAATTGGGGTCTCAAAAGGGCCTCATAAGGCATGGATTAGGGAATTTTAGTGGGGTAATGGAAGGGGCTTGGAGGGTCCCAAAGAGGCCTAACCAGCCCAACCTAGGTGGGTTAAGCCCACATTTGAGCCCACCTCTCCCCCCATCAATGAGGGCAGGCGGCCACTTTTTGATATTTGAATTTCAAATTTCGAATCTCCCTCGCTCCCTCTCTCTCTCTCTCCCTCCCTCCCTCTCTCTCCCTCCCTCCCTCCCTCCCTCCCTCCTCCTCCTCCCTCTCCCTCTCCCTCTCCCTCCCTCCCCCTCCCTCCTTCTCTCCCCTCCTCCTCCTCCTTTTGGCTCCTCCTCCCTCATTTCTCTCCCCTCCTTCTCCAGCCACCCAAGATCCCTCTCCTCTGCTCCTCCCTCCTACAGAATCTCTTCCCTCCTCGTCCCTCCTGTAGCTGTAAGAAAATAATATGTCTGTGCTCAACAGATAACAGGATCTCGTACGCAAGAGAGAAAACCAGATAGTATGGAGAATCAAAATTTTGATTACTATAGAACTGATACAATAGATGGCGCTGCCTCCCAGCCGTGCACTCCTATGAAAGAAGCTTCGATGGCAAGCTGGAAACAGTAGAGGATGGAGGCTGGATGCTAAGAAATCAGGGTTGTTGTAGCCAGTGATGAAATGGGCTTCACGGGCTTGCTCTTATATAGCCACAAGTCATAGTCGGTTAGGCTCAATTGGGTGACTGACCTAGTCCACCCAAAATGGTTGACTGGGGGTTGGTCCCGAAATAGGCCATCGACCACACAATAGAACCGGTGTGCAAAAAATAGAGCAACTAACCTACGGTCTTCGTTCGGCCCACAGCCATCCGAGATCATCTAGGACTCCAAACGAGCCCCACAACCCGAGAGTGGGCTGTCCCGGGAAATGTTCTATCTACCCTCAATGCGGTCAGTCATGGGATGCCTTCCCGCACTTGCATGTAGCCTAGTTGGTGGTGTGCCAACTCTATCTGAAGCCGTCCAGCCATCAGGCCACACATGGCCCCCATCTGGTGTCCAAACCAGGACCTATTGAATAACCGAGCTACTCAAATGCCTTCTCCTCATATGGGGGGCTTACAAGTCGAGTTAGCTGGTTCCCGCATAGTTACATGAGAGTGGAGCATTGATATCTAACACCCCCCGTCAATGTCCACCCGCAAGTGAACTTACTTTTTCGGTCCAATGCAAAGTCGATGAAGATGCCTCTCCAGCAAGTCTCTTCCAAGAGCCTTCATGAAGATGTCCGCAGAACTCTCTGTAGTCGGACAGTACACCAAGTCGACCTCTCCATCCATGATGAGCTCGCGTACAAAGTGATATTGAATCTCAATGTGTTTTGTGCGAGCGTGGAACACAAGGTTCTTTGCAATCGCCATGCAACTTTGATTGTCACATGATAACTGCGTAGGGTTGTTCTGCACTGCACCCATGTCCCCCAAAATCCTCCTCAACCACACTGCCTTGCAAGAAGCAAAGCATGCTAATTTGTACTCAACCTCGGTAGAAGAAGGAGCAACTGTGGGTTGCTTCTTGTTGACCCACAACACAGCTCCAGATCCAAGTGAGAAACAGTAACTTGTCACTGATCTCCTATTGTCCACATCTCCTATCCAATCCGAGTCACAAAATCCGGTCAAGATGTTGCCCTTGGTATAGGTGATGCCATAATCAAGTGTGCCTTTGATGTATTTCAGCACCCACATCCCTGCCCTCCAATGGTTCTCCCGGGGCTTATTGGAAAACCTACTTAGTACACCAGTCACAAAACTGATGTCCAGCCGTGTGTTGCACAGGTAAATTAAACTGCCCACAAGTCTTATGGACTTCACTTCATCCACCAGTGGTGATGAATCCTCGTTCGAGAGCTTCACGTCAACCTCCATAGGGGTACCAACTGTCTTGCACTTAGCCATGCCAAATGCCTTCAGTATCTCTCCAGCATACTTTAGCTATGAAATGATCTGTTTCGGCTCTTTCCAAACTTCAATCCCCAAATAGAAATGCATCAGTCCGAGGTCTGTTATTTCAAACTCTCTTCCTAGCGAATGCTTTGTCTGCGAGATCTTCTCTTCATGGTTCCCTGTTATGACAAGGTCATCCACATAAAGGACCACGATCATACACCTGCCTCCTTCTCTGAAGATATACAAGTTTGCATCAGATGGGCTCCTCCTAAACCCGTTTTGTAGAAAGTAGGCATCAATTCGCTGGTACCACGCTGGTGGGGCCTATTTCAGCCCGTAAAGTGCCTTCTTTAGTTTACAGACTTTACCTTCTGAACCGGGGATCTCAAAACCTGGTGGTTGTTCCATGTATACCTCCTCCTTGAGAACTCCATTCAGAAAGGTGGATTGCACATCCATCTGAAACACGGGCCAACTTCCCTGGGCAGCTAAAGCCAAAACACTGCGAATTGTGGTTAGTCGAGTTGTGGGAGCAAAATAATCCTGATAATCAAAACCATGTATCTGTGCGAATCCTTTTGCCATGAGCCGAGCCTTGTACTTATCCAATGTGCCGTCGGACTTGTACTTGGTCTTGTACACCCACTTGGTTCCAATTACCTTGCATTTTGGTGGACGATCCACAAGGTCCCAAGTGTTGTTCTTCATTATGGAGCCACACTCCGACTGCATAGCCTCCATTCACCTATCATCACCCTGTGCCTCTTCAAGACACTTGGGTTCTTCAGCACGGATCACCTCTATCATCAACGCGTAGTTGACCAAGTGTTCCTGCGCCCTTCTTTGCTCCTCTAATCTCTTGAACCGGCGGTGTTCAAATGGTTCCTCCTCAATGGCTGGAGGTATCTACCGTCCAAAAGCTGCTTTACCCACTTCGGGAATGGCTATTTCCATTGTGGTTCTGTAGGCTCTTCTTCCTCTTGTTTGTCTTGAATCCTCCCAAGCACCATTGGGGGACTTCGGTCTGCTGTTGGTGGCGGTACTAGATGGATATCCTGGTCCTGGTTGTCTGGGAAGGAAGCATCCTCCTCCTATTGATGTAGCTATTCTAGGAAGACCACATTGCGACTTACAATTACCTTCTTGGTAATAGGGTTATAGAGACGGTAACCCTTCCCCTCTTCACTGTAGCCCAAGAAAATACATTTCCGGCTCTTCAGTTCCCATTTGGTCCTAGTAGCATCAGGGACATGCACAAAACAGTCACATCCAAAAACTCTGAAATGTGCAGCTGAAGGTTTCTTACTAGAAAAGCCCTGCAGTGGAGTCATCCCATTCACATCCCTCGTGTAGCTATGATTCAGAATGTAAACTGCAATGTTACATGCTTCAACCCAGAAAGTCTTTGGCAAATCTTTCCCTTTCATCATACTCTAGCCCATTTTGCAGATGACGCGCATCTTGCGTTTTGCTACTCCATTTTGCTGTGATGTATGTGGCGGGGGTTTCTGCCTCTTGATCCTGTGACTTTTGCAGTAACTTTCAAATTCAGTTGATGTGAACTCTCCACCTCTGTCTGATCTCAATTTCTTCACCTTCCTCCCCGATTCTTTCTCGACCATTACATGCCATTCCTTGAACCTACTAAAAGCCTCGTCTTTAGTCTTCAAGACATATATTCATATCCTTCTACTGTAGTTGTCGATGAGCGTCATGAAGTAGCAGGAACCACCCAAAGCTTCCATCTCCATCTTTCCACAGAGGTCCATGTGAACGAGCTCTAGAGGAGCCTTTGCCCTGCTGGCCTCTTTAGGAAAGGGATGTCGATGTTGCTTGCCCATCATGCAAGCTTCACATACATCGGGCAAATCTGAAATTTCTGGTAGGTCTGCAATCATTCCACTTTTATGCATCTCCTTCAAAGAACTAAGGTTTAAATGACCAAACCTCTCATGCCACAGCTTAGTGTTCTTCACATCAGCTCGAGCACTGAAAGCTGAGAGTTCGTAGATGTTGTTGCACCGTGTACCTTTACCAATGACCTTCCCTTGAAGATCCACAATCTGTGCACCATTCTTATCGAAGTGAACTTTGAGGTCCCGATCCGTGATCGCAGAAATGGACAACAAGTTCCTCTTGATATCTGGCACATAAAGAACATCGGACAACTGTTTTACAACTCCATCTGACTTGAGAGCAATCTTACCTTTTCCTTTTGTTGGACATTTTGCATCATTGCCGACTACTACCAGGATGTCATTCCCTATCGAGTGTAGAGAGGTATACCAATCCTTGCGACTGGTCATGTGGCACGATGCACCATTGTCAATGATCCATGGTTCATCCGCAGGTACATGAATTGCCTCCGTGCAAATCTCCTCAATTGCTACAAATAGCTCTATTGGTACTGCCTGCGCGATGTTGCTGGACTCTTTCTTTACTCCGTTCTTATCATCTGCAATCTTGTTTCGGCACTCATTCTGCTTGTGCCCTGCCTTGTTGCAATAGAAGCACTTGATCTTCTTATTTATCTTTTTATCATCAAAAGAAGATGGATTACCAGAGTCCTTAAGGACCTTTCTTTGATCTAGCGTAGAAAGCCGAATCTTCTCCAGTCCTCGTCTTTTGACGCATCTCCTCCTCCAGAAGCATTGCGCTGAAATCCTTAAAGTTGAGGGGCAAATTTATGTTCTGCGTATTCAACACTGTAACAAGACCATCGTACTTTGGTGGGAGAATCCGTATGCACCTTTGTGCTAGATTCTCACTAGTGATGGTGATGCCAAACGCAGTCATCTGATCACGCAGATTCTTCACCTTGGTGATGAACTTCTCTGCCGCTTCAAACTTAGACAATTTCTCATTCACGAGTTGAGTCTCTAGATTCTAAATCCGCGTCTGATTCCTGGTCTTGTACTGATTTTTCAAGACCATCCATGCTTCCTCCGCTGTGGTGACATGTTGAATTAACGCCATGACAAAATCACTTACACTGCAGATAATAGAACAGAGCGCATCTACATTTCTTCTTTTCCACACGAGAATCTCATCTGTAGTTGGCACTATCTTTTGTCCTGCATTGGCTGGATCCGATCTCGCAACCCCCCTCATGTCCACCCCAGTAGTAGTGTCTCAAAGCTCATATACGCTTAGGATGGTCTTCATCTTGAACTTCGAGAGTGGATAGTTAGAGCCGTCCAACTTTCCACTTTCGCCAAATGGTGGGATTCGCAGTCTTGCGGGCTGGGCCTCCCTCACAATCTGCTCGCAAACAGAAACACACTACCAAATCTTCTTGCTAGAGTCCAAGCTCTGATGTACGCAAGAGAGAAAACTAGATAGTATGGAGAATCAAAAATTTGATTACTGTAGAACTGATACAATAGATGGCGCTGCCTCCCAGCCGTGTGCTCTTGTGAAAGAAGCTTCAATGGCAAGCTGGAAACAGTAGAGGACGGAGGTTGGATGCTAAGGAATCAGGGTTGCTGTAGCCAGTGATGAAATGGGCTTCACGGGCTTGCTCTCATATAGCCACCAGTCATAGTCGGTTAGGCTCAATTGGGTGACTGACCCAGTTTGCCCAAAACGATCGACTGGGGGTCGGTCTCGAAATAGGCCACCGACCACACGATAGAACCGGTGCACAAAACAGAGCAACTCACCTATGGTATCCATTCGGCCCACAGCCATCCGGGATCATCTGGGACTCCAAACGGGTCCCGCAACCCGAGAGTGGGCTGCCCCGAGAAATGCTCCATCTACCTTCAATGCGGTCAGTCATGGGATGCCTTCCTGCACTTGCATGTAGCCTAGTTGGCAGTGTGCCAACTCTATCTGAAGCCGTCCAGCCATCAGGCCACACATGGCCCCAATCTAGTGTCCAAACCAGGACCTACCGGATAGCCGAGCTACTCAAATGCCTTCTCCTCATATGGGGGGCTTACAATTAGAGTTATCTAGTTCCCGCGTAGTTACATGAGAGTGGAGCATTGATATCTAACAGTAGCATCTCTCCCCTCCTCCTCCCTTCTACAATAGCTCCTTCCCTCCCTTCTACACCTGTCGCCCTACTGTTCTCCTCCTCTTCCTCTTGCCCTTATCTGCTTCTCCTTCTCCCTCTCCTTGCTACTCTCTCCCTCTCACTGCTCCATCTTTGCCAGCTCTCCCCTACATTTTAGCGTGCATCACTAATACCTCTCTTTGAGTACTCATGGCACCATTCGAGGACATATCCACAACAAGTACCACGTGAGCCTACAACTAGAGGCAAAATATGCAAGCACACGCTCTTTGGGATATAGTGGAACTCCTCAAAGTGTGCTCCACAGTCTTTGATTGCAAGGGAAGAAGCATCTTGACCATTGGGTGGATGGAAACTTGTATCCTTTAGACCCTGCCACCCAAAAGAGTCTTCCTTTTCATACAGTGCATGATGTTGTTCGGTTTTTGGCAAGGGACATGCTGGATTGCTTAGTTATTGCAATTGATTGAACCATTCTTAGACATTGGCTATGCAAGCAAGCGAGGTGCAGAGAGCCCAAGCAAAAGAACTTGCATATTTGGGAAATATTACTATTGCGGCAATGCATAATAGTATGCAGAATCTCCAATTGCAAAACAAAGAACTCAGTGGCAAAGCACATGCACTAGACTTTGGAGCGACATGAATTAGAAGAATCAATCCAGAAGCTTGCTGAAAGAAAACAAGATTTGGAAAGGTCTATCTATGGTTAAGCTTAATGTGCTGTGGAGAAGGAACGAGAGAAGTCGATAGAATGAGTACAAAAGTTGAAGGGAACACCTTTGGGACTGAAGGAGAGGAAAAGACAATTGCAATCTATGGATGCATTGTCAACCAATAGTGGTGCCCGAAAGAGGAGAATACGGGCTGCAAGGTTAGTTTCCCAAATTTTCAATGAAATTTCTTACCCCAAAATATTTGTGGTGTTGCATTCTTTCCACTAAGACTCATTTGTACTCTACTTTGAGTCTACTTTAGGAATTTCATGGAGGATGTGATGGGAACAATGGAAATGGATGATAGCGATCCTTCATATGTTCTAAGAAGTTTAATAAAGCCAAGTGATGTCATCAAAGTGTTGAAGGACCCTAGACAAAAAGGGCTACGTAAACAAGTTGCTAGAGAGGTAATGAAGGATTTCAAGGGCCTCGTCCAAGAAAAGGAGGTGCTTGGAGCTTGTGATGCTACTGGTGTAAGTCGTGAAGCTTACAACTCTGTTTTTAAAAATTTCAAGTCTGCTATGGAGGAAAAGTATAAGATATCTACAATGCCATTGCCAACACTGTGGTTTGTAAGGCTTGCACATCAAGAAACAAACCAATGTGCTAGAGAAAATCTTGGAGGATACCATTGTGTAAGTGGCACAATGACTTGGAAGAGTAAAAACAAATCTGGCATCCAAACGTTTGAGATGAATGCTTTCAATAATGTTTACGTGGATGTAGAGAATTTGCAGAGATCCATGGTCAAATTATATGGGATGAGAGAAGAAGGTAAGAGAAATTCCCTCGTCACATTCAACTTTATTTCTTTTGATTTCTATATCCTTACTGAATTTCTCTTTCATTGTACAGATGTGAAGCTAGTATTTGTTATAAAAATGGATGAAGCTCAGTTGGTAAAAGAGCACAAGCTAGAGAGGGTGAGCATTTGTATTATGAATGACGCCTTGCATTTTTCTCAAGGGGATGAGGAAGTTGAGCAGGATTTCTCAGTCCAATCTGAGAAGGACATATGGTGGCTTGCAGCCTTTGACACCCCAAAGGAGTGCCACGAGACATTCAAGTGGGTTTTGGAGAGAACCGGCATCGCGTCAAACATTAATTGTGGATGGGCATAGAACGTTTCAAGTTGAATGGCATATAGCTGATTTGAAGACCCTCAAGTGCTTGTATGGTTGTGATATATATGCAGATGCAAAATGGACATGCTTGTATTGCACCCACTCTCAGAAGATGCAAAAGGGAAGCGTACAATGGGAAAATGACATCCTTTTTTGCAACCAGAGTGCAGCCCTTGATCGTCACAAAAAGGATCCTAAGTGGGACCCCATTCTACCAATTCCATTGGAGCGGGTACACGTGTGTACTTTGCATGCTTAACTGTGTATACTTGATAAGTTACTCTATCTCCATCTAGTTTATGCTTGGAATTTGAGGCCACAGCAAGTATCTGCACAATGCATTGCAAAAGTTGAAGAACTACTCTCACTAATGGGACTTCACAGAGGCAATGTGAAGCTTAAGCAGGACAAGACAGGAAAGACACAAAATCTTCTTGCTAAAGTGTCCATGGGTGGAGGGAAGGCAAGGAGGTTCTTGTCCAACCACAATGCTGATAAAGAAAAACATAAATTGGCTCAAAGCACCCTAGGTTGGGAGTACTGGAAAAATTTGTGTGAGTGCACCACAAATCAAGCTTCACATCCGCGAATTGCTACTTTGAGAGCAAAACTGTGGACAAAGCTTGATGCATTTATAAAGTTGCTTAGACAAGGTCAAACAAATGAGCTTTATATAAGAGATTTAGGATAGCATTGGGAGAATTTATATCATTGATGGTAGAAGCATGGGGGGGGGTCACATATTACACATTACATGGTAATCCTCCTTAGGTTAAAATTTTGTGCTTAAAACTTGAGTCAGTTTATGTTTCTAATACAATGTTTTTCTTTACAGCATATTCTTTACGCACATGCACCATGGTTTGTGGAGCAATGGGGCCCTCTATCCATTTGGAATACTCAAGGAATGGAGAAATCACACTACAGAGCAAAGGCAGCATACTTCAAGAATACAAGGCATGGGGCTGGTATCGCACAAAGCAATGCACTACACGAAATGTTCGATTAGTTTTATAGATGTCTAGAGGCCAGGACTCTCAAGCACGATAAGGTAGAGGTCTCAAGTCTCGCAAAAGCGGTTCAACATGTCAAGAAGACAAGGAGATGTGCTGCTTGGAAGTCCTCAACAGGGATCCAAGGTGGTTGCAACGTAGAGTCAAATAGGAGAGGCGTTGGATCCTAAGAGAGCCCCAAATGTAAAATGTTTGATGAATAAAGTTAACACTATTTTGAGTCAATTATAGATTCCAAAATTCACAAATTTGTTTGGAAATTGCAGAATTGCATGTGTGACATGGCAGGGCGGAGGGGTGAGTGGGTTGGGAGGGAGGGTGGTGAAGATTAAGTATTACCGAACTGGCAACAAAACACTGGGGGGGAGGAGGTGCACTCAAAAAACCCTAATTTAAAAGAAAAACCCTAAAGTGCTTTAAAGAATACTATATAAAGCACTTCAAAACCCTAACATCCCTCATTTCTATGGCACGAGTTAAACAAACTGCTAGACCCACTGGATGCCGTTTAGATGCTACTTGTTGTCCTCCTTAGAACGCCATGGCCCCCAAACACACTGCAAGCCCCAGTGGCCAAGAGGGCAATGATCACCAGGGATCTGAAGGCGGTTCTCAACATTAGGAGTCCAAGCAACGCGCGTCCCCACCATCAGACTCTCATGGGGGATCCTAGGGATCTCAGCACCATGAGGAATCCCAACACGATGAAGGATCCAAGCACGATCAAGGGTCCTCTCAGTCCTTCCACACAACTAACCATGAAAGTAGAGAGGTCTTCCAAGAGGGGCAAAATAGTCCAGTAAATCCTGATCAACTGCCCCTCCCTCCTCCGTGGGGTCCTCGCATGGAGCATCTAAATGAATAAGGGGAGCAAGAAAGGCAAAGAGAGGAGATGGAGAGATTATAGGGGCCACAACAAGAGGAAGTATTTGGCGGGCTCACAGATATAATGAACCTTGGCCCCAGTCCTCCAACCAAGCAGACCGCACGGAAGAGCACCATCAACCCTCTGTGCCTCGAGATGATGAGATATGAGGAGCCTCTAGTACGAGCTGAGCAAGAGCCTCAGCCTACTGTCTCACAGCCTCGTGAAAAGGAAAAGAGACCAAGGACAAAGCAGATCCCTAGGTGCGAGAAGCCACCTCGAATGACCCACCAGACACAAGAAGAGGAGTCTGAAGAGGTGGTTGCAAGGGAGGAGAGGCGAAAGAAGTTCAAAGCGGACAAGCGGCCATGGAGCCATGCCCAAAGGCCAGTGCACGGTCCCCCAAAGATTAAGAGGCACAAAAAATCAGGCGTGAAGGCACTTCATGAGATCCGCAAGTTCCAAACCATTGTGGACAATCTCATTCCCCATGCACCCTTCTAGCGTGTTGTCCGTGAAATAGCACATGTGCGTTTCACTTTAGGCACTATGGGAGCAATTCAGGAGGCAACGGAGTAGATGATAGTAGATCTTTTTGAAGACGCGAACTTATGTGCTATCCATGCCAAAAGAGTAACAATGATGGACAAGGACCTTGCACTCGCCAAGCGCATCCGCTTCGATCCCTCCCTTAGGCCCTAGATGTTGTTTAGGTTCATTTGGTGTAACCTGAATCATTTTCATGTGAATCTCTGCCCGTTGAGGCCAATGAATAAAATATATCTTTATGTTCTATTACTGTTCCCATGTTATTATACATGTTACGTGATGCTTTCCACTCGGGGGGTTCACTATGTATAAACCCTCTATATCACGTGCGTTCAAGGCCTATTTTTAAAATCCCTTATCTGTAAATTTTTCATTAATAAAATGTACCCCTTTTCTATACAAATCTGTAAATTTTTTCCAAAACTATTTTAAATCGTCCCTTATGTATATTTATTTCTGTAAATTTTAGAAATAAAAAATATCCTTCTGTTGAACTCACGTGATAGGGTTACATATGATGAGTGACCCCCCCGAGGCTTTCCATCAGTTTATGCAAGTTCAATGTGAATTTGAGTGGTCAAATGATGTTTTTTCACCATGCGACAGAAGGCAAATGTGTTCGGCATCGCGCGGGGAGCCCAAAAATCGTAAAACCTTATATGGTGGGTATGGGGCCTGTTTGATTAATACGCACCATAGCGGGTTTTACCATTTTTGGGCTCCCCGCATGATTCCGAACACATTTGCCTTCTGTCGCATGGTGAGATTCTTACTGGATTGCTCAGAAATGACCATTATAGCACAAATATTTATCTGATCGCATGCTTTTGAACATAATAGTGAATGAAAATATTAATGCCAGCAACAATTAAAGTTACAAAATACAATGACAGTATAAAATAAAATTGGTAAAAGAACACAAAATGGGGCACTGTATAAAAAGAAAATTTCTATACAATAAGGCTTCAGAGCCTTTCTCTCTTCTCTAAAACACTGAGAACATCGGGCTTTGAATTCCCAAATACACTCCTAGCTCTAAACCTAGTTGATAGAGAGTCAACGCTATTGTCATTGCTGGCCAGGGACACAGTTGCTGCCGTCAATGCCATACCTTGAAAATTGGTTCCAAAGGCATTGAGGGCAGCCATGCGGTTCACCAAAATGACCTTGTCAGCATTGCGATTGATGTTAGCATGACCAATCACTCTTAACGAGGCCTTGCACTTCAGGAGGTCATCAGTGCCATGTGGAGAAAACTTTTTGTGGATAACCACAAAGCGCCCTTTTGCTTAGCCAAGGTAATGTGCCAGTGAGTGATCTCGGCCAAAGCTACTGCGAACAAGGCGTTGCCAAGATGAGAATAGGTTGACCTCAAATGCCTCCTGCAACAGTCCAACATTACATTAGAATTCGATAAAAGCAAAAGTATACCAAGAGAGAAGAAATTCAAAGCTCATAGTTTCTTACCACTATGGAGTCATCATGCTCAATCCCTTCCTCTTTATCAAGGAGGATGGGATCCAGAGGCCTCCTGCTGTCTGGAGTGAGATGTGGAGGCTTCTTCTGGAACATCAAGTAGGTCGAAGTAGATTGATGTCTCTGCATCTTTGATTTGGGCCAGTGTTAAAGCAAGAACCTCTTCTATTGAATTATCTGCTCCCAAAATCCCAGGTTCTTGCATAGTCATGTCCACCTTGTATCCACACAGGATACCAAGAGCTTCATCCTCCCGGAGACCAAACATAACCTATATATCATGGAGAAAGAGGTATTATTCTCCATCGACAAGAAGGGGAGCAAGAAACCATATCATTGTTGTGGGGTCAATAGAGGTGGTGCTCGAGGTGGATGGAATTTGAGAAGTAGAATGGGGTTCAGGAGGTTGCTGGAGCACTTCCAGGGGCAATGCAGCTTCCCGCTCCTCAACTTCTTCATCTATGGGCTCTTCATTGTAGATGTTGGGTTCATCTACAGAAACAAGAGGATCGACAAGGGTAGGGGCAGGGTCAGGGACTTGAGGTCAAGGCCTTCTCTTCCATTTGTCCCTCCTGGAGAAGGAAAATAAAGGTCATTTCCCAAGATAGGAACCTATTTCTAGTGTTTTCGATGACTCCACATGCTAGGAGGTCATCAGTGTCCACCTCCCTAAACCCCATGGGTGTGAGCTGGGCTCGAAAGCGATCTAAATGCTTCACAAACCTGGGTTCTTGATTGAACAAGTACTTCAAATAATCAATTGGGACCCTTCTTTTTGTAGACTCATCAAGTTGATATGCAAAACTCGCAATGTAGTCTTGCATGTACTTGATGAGGTCTTCAAAATCTCGTCTCGGGCTCCCAAGTAGGTGCCTAGGACATCTATGCTCTTATCAAAGACTGGAAATAACTCCTCCTCTCTATCAATTAATGGAGTATGGGAGATGAAATCGTGGAAGGCAGACCTAGCAGAATTCATGGTAGTTTGATAGCTAGGAGAACTATGGCTATGATAGTGAAACTTTGAAACTAAAGTAACTTTATAATCTATATATACCCAAATGTTCTAAATATAAAAAATAAAAAGAATTATAAATTTTTTGGGAAAACTTGACATTGACATGAAACAAAACCATTCAAAACATCAAAATTAATTGCACCACTATTAATTGGAAAATGTCAAAATCCACAATTGTTCCACCCCAAAAGTGGAACTATGCATGAGCTTCTCTACATGCTTTCCTACCTTTTCACCATTTGAGGTAAAGTGAAAGGACTCAGACATGCCATCCTCCATGACCAATAGGTGTTCCCGCACGTCCTTGAGAGTCCACTGTGATGTGACAGTCACATTCTTGACATCTCCTAAATGAGAACCAATACGTAAACTTACCCCTGTATTATCATCATCGTTAGAGTCAAGGGGGATCCAATTGCCACCTGTTTTCTTCCAGCGCCTATATTGGAAAGCAAAATATAACATTTGGCAGGAGATGTGGTACTTGACAACCACATTGTCCTTACATACATGGCATTGAAACAGATCGCCCTTTTTGTTCACCTGACCTACTTCCCCAATTCACCCCAAGCAATTCCTCAAGGGCATTCTCATGTAGGCACTTGCATGACCACATAGTTTTTGTTCTGTGCATCTAGATATTATGAAAACAAGAAGCAAAAATGTGCAAAGGCATAAACCAAGACAACATTACCCATTTAGAGCCAAATGTAAACTTCATGGCTATGCCCACATCCTTTGCAATCTTTTCCTTGTATGATTGCATTGTTCTTGTGTCCACCATGCTGCAATCCATGTCTTCAAGTTGTGGTGTTGCAATGCATTGAAGATGGCCATAGCCTGATGCTGTCCTTGAAGTAATGTACTTGGCATTATACCAATAGATATTTCTATGTTTCAAAGCAGAGGACTTCTCTCCAGCATGCATTTGCCTTCCTAAATCCTCATGAATGGCAGTAAACTTACCTAAGAAGCACTCGACTGGTTCCCACTCCTCAAAATATAAAGGAAATACATTTGCTATGCACAAGTGTTATTTCAAAATACGATTTCAAACTAACTCATTACACTGGTTCTATTTGAAAATACAATTTCAAGATGACTCATTACACTTCAAAATCTTACACAAAATGTAGACTTACAATGCGATGGTATTGTCGATTGATTGCTTGATAGAGGAAGGCGCCTTTGCAAGCAATCCTTTCTTCCCAAGCTTGAACTTCATGATGTGGCCCTTCCATTCATGCAAAAGATCACCTCTTTTTCTCTTGGGAAGCTTATGTGGACCCTTGGCAGATCCTCTCATGACTATCCAATCATTCAAGCTGTAAGTGCAAGGCACCCATTCACCCAGTGCATTTTTGCTCCTGTGGGACACAGAGTACATGTATGGTCTACTCACCATGCTTGTATAGAGGTCACAATAGCAATAATGGACTAGAAAGTGTAGCTTGGAGGGAGAGAGCAGCTCTGATACAGGGAGAGAGAGGGAGAAGATATAGAGGGTGCAATTGAAGGTTGAGAGAAGCTCCAAGAGGTGATGTAGCTAGGAATGGAGGGAGAAAGAGTAGAGGGGGATGAGCAGCTGTTCCAAGAGGTGTTGTAGCTAGGAATGGAGGGAGAAAGAGCAGAGGGGGATGAGCAGCCACTATAGGAGGTACTGTAGCTAGGAATGGAGGAAGAAAGAACAGAGGGGGATGAGCAGCTGCTACTATAGGAGGTGCTGTAGCTAGGAATGGAGAGAGAATGAGCAGCTGCTACAGGAGGTGCTGGAGAGGGAGAAACACAGTGGACCAGAGTAGGAGGGGGCAGAGAAGATGCCAAATGAGTTCCCATGTATGAAAAATGGAGGGAGAATGGAGCTGGACCAGAGAAGAGGAGGGGGCAGGCCTGTAACAAGCTGAGAGGGGGGAAAATTTCACCCAGAAGGGCCCATTGACTTGTAGGTTTGTTTGGGGGAGGTACATATGGGAGAAGGGTCAAGCATGGGTTGAGGGGGCGGGGGATGGTTTGAGTGGTCCCCAGTGTAAGAGGAGTAGCCAATAGGGGCTGTTTGTAGGTCTGCCCACAATCCACCTCAACATGGCATTGCCCCACAAAAAGGAGCACTCCTATTGGTACACCTCAAATACCTCACTAATCCCTTGAAATTAGGAAACACTGATTGGGGGCCCTTTGGAGACCCCAATTCTCCCCTAATGCATGGTAGCTCATCCACTAGATGAATTACCTGTCATCTCATAGTTATGGCTCACAAGACTACAAATTTCAAAATATACCATACATATAGGCATGGTGCAATAGTGGAAACCCTTGAAAAAGAGCAAGTATCAAGGTTGTTATTAGAAGAGTATTGCATTGTTGTCTTTAAACCTAGGATCTCTAGAATCTATCTTTATTCAATGTACTTTGTACTACGTTTGATGTGGAATTTTGTATCTCAAGGAAATACAAAAGTGAGCTACAAGAGTGTTGTCGTTTGTCATAGCTGAGCTATGCTTACGTTGTTTATGAGCTTGTAGATGTTTGGTCGCCTGAGATAGTCATTGTAGAGACGGCATGAACGCTCTTGGAGATGTTGTTGAGGCTTGGAGCTCTCTCATGAGGTGTCCTCATAGGATCATCCTCATCTTTGAGTTGATGTGTGGATCCGAGTCACAAAATTCATAAGCATTGCAACAAATAGATTTTCAGAGTGGGAGAAAACAAAAAATAAAACTTTATTTTGGAATCGAATATTTGTTGGGTAATTCATAGAGAAAGGTATGGGAGTATGAGTGTCCTTTAGTGTGCATGTGTGAAGAAACACTTGTGCCAATTGTGTGGCAGGTGGGTGAGTCTTGTGTGTGACATCACATGTAAGTTAGGGATATTCCCTTAGCTGAGATCACCAATAATGTTTGTGTGTGAGAAGATAAGGCTGCCCAACCTATTAATGAGGCACCCATTTACTTGCAAAACATAAAATCAATCATGAGTTATAAGTTTCCTCCCTTGTCTCCATCATGTGATCAATTCTCTCTTTCTCTTTGCCATGACATCTAACATGGTATCAAAGCACAAATTGTTCTTGGAGCTATTGTCATTGTGCTAGAGAATAGATGGTTGTTGGCAGTGTTCACCAAAAAAATTTTTGGTTACCAATACATAAACCTTCAACTTCAAAATTTACACTTTTTTTCTCAAGTTTTTGCATGGTTTTCCACTATAAAACTAAAATTTATAAACTTTAAAACTTTCTCTTCCCAAATTTCTAGATTTTGTTTTCTAGTTTTAACAATGTATCTAACATTTAACCTCGCTTTTTGGTGGACACTAGTTCTTGGAGGTGTTATTTTTGTAATTTAGTGATGCTTTTTCTCACTTTGGTTTGTAGAGGAGATTTGTGCGGAGATTTGTGCACCACATCATGGTATCACCTTGAAGCATGCATCTTTTACTGTAGCTCACTCTCTAGTGTAGAGAAGCACCAAATGTTCTTCTCTTTTTGAGCTTAGACCTATTCTACCATGCCAATAGGCTATTCCTATAATGAAACCATACTCTTAGAAACCATGAACAATGTATTGCTATTGTTTCTTTGTGGATGTCACCATTTCCTACTATGAATCCAAACCTACTACTATTATTGGTCACTCTCACCATCTTTCTGACCAGCGTTTGAGAAACATTGCCGACGGGGAAGGGCAAGAAGCGAGGTTTTTGAGCGAGTTTAGGAACACGTTTTTTTTGGCAATCAGCATGTTTCATTCCACCTATTCCACTTATGACATCTCTCTCTCTCTCTCTCTCTCTCTCACACACACACACACACACACACACAAACACACACATTATTTTTTTTGTCTCTTTTCTTTCTTTGTCCTCCTTGTCCTCATTGCAATCCTCTATCTCCGTGTATGTCTAACTCTGTCACATCTCTCTCTACCCCCTCTCTCATGCATGCAGTGTTCTCTCTCTCTCTCTCTCTCTCTCTCTCTCTCTCTCTCTCTCTCTCTCACACACACACACACACACACACACTATTCTTTTTGTCTCTTTTTCTATTTTCATTCTCGTTGTCCTCATTGCAACCCTCTATCTCCATCTATGTCTAACTCTTTCACATCTCTCTCTAGCCCCTCTCTCATGCACGCTATGTGTGTGTGTGTGTGTGTGTGTGTCAAACACACACACACACACACATACATCCTCAACAAGCTTATATGGTACACGATTTGTAAATACAAATGCCCTACATTTCATTTTTATATCTTCCCAATTTCATCCACTTGAGGTTTTAGTAGTCTCTCTCTCTCTCTCTCTCTCTCTCTCTCTCTCTCTTCATCATTGTGGGTCTAACTCTCTCATGTCTCTAACCCCTCTCTCATTCATGCATTGTGGGTCTCTCTCTCTCTCTCTCTCTCTCTCTCTCTCTCTCTCTCTCTCCCCACCTTTTTAACCATGATAATTTGTCTTTTTTTCCCACCATTTTGGGTAAATGTTTTAGCCCAAAAGAGCTTGTACAGGAGGGCAAGCATGCACATAATCACACCTGAGATAGAATTTCATGAAACTAACAAGAGAAATGATATCATTTGATGTGTTCCGATCATTTTGATACCAAACATGACTAAATTTGATTATTTCTAGCAAAAGTTGTGAAATTGCTTTAAGCCCAAACTGGCATCCAAATTGGCACCCTCCTCTAGATGCCAATTTGGGCTAAGAAAAAGTTATTTGATTTCTTTTTTTACTCTCTCTCTCTCTCTCTCTCTCTCTCTCTTTCTCTCTCTCTCTCTTTCACCATGATTATTTGTCTTTTTTCCCTATCATTTTGGATAAATTTTTAGACCAAAAGGACTTCTAGAGGAGAGCTAGTAAGCACAGAATCACACCAGAGATAGAATTTCATGAAACTAACAAGATAAAGGAGCTCATTTGATGTGTTCCGATCGTTTTTTTACCAAACATGACTAATTTTGGATATTTATAGCACAAGTTGTGAATTTTTTAAAGCCCAAATTGGCATCCAGAGGAGGGCGCCGGTGTCCTCATCTGGATGCTAATTTGGGCTTTCAAAAATTTGTTTGATTTTTTTTTTAGTCGCTCTCTCTCTCTCTCTCTCTCTCTCTCTCTCTCACACACACACACACACACACACACACACACACATGCTAAAAATACTCAAAATGGTGGGAAAAAAAGACAAATCATCAAGGCAAGAGACTCTCTCTCTCTCTCTCTCTCTCTCTCACACACACACACACACACACACACACTGGTACTTGAGAATGGTAATTAAATTGGGCTTGGGAAATTGTCGACCCTTAATGTGCTGGATGCACAAGTTGAAAATGTTGCCCCTTAATGTCTTGGATGCACAAGTTAAAATGCAATAAGAATTTCCCTGATGCATGTATGGATTGTAGAGCCAACTCCCTTTAGTAAAAAAACCAATCAAAATCTTGAGTATGAGATGGATTTAACAATATGCCATGAGTAGAAATTATTCAATTAACATGGGTGTGTTCTACACTAAAAGAGCTTCAAATACGTCTTTACACCTTGAAATTTGGGTAACACATGAAAAAGTTACATTGATTTGAAAGGAGATGGGTTTTCATATTTTAGTGTATTTTTTGTTTTACCCCCCCCATCCAAAAGACCCCCCCCCCTTGGGCCTCACATATTATGAAAATTATGTACAAATCTTAAAATCTTGCATATTTTTCAAGGTATATACCTTATATTTTGTGGGACAGGGGACATTAAATTTTCATATTTTTTCCTTGCATATTTGAAAATTTTTAAGGAAATCCATGCATATTATATATGGACCTTGTCCCCCCATACCATGGATTTTGGACGAGGGTAGTAACATATTACATATTGAGTTGGTGCCCCAGGTGTAGAATGCCATAGCTGAGAGTGCTCTCAATGGAAGCAAGAACAGAAGAGGGAGAGAGAGAAACAGAGAGCCACACAAGTTTTGGTGGGTGCAGAACACCCTAATCTTCTTTTTCGTTCATTTATATATGTGTTTAAGTATTCTACATAATCGGGGTAAAGGCACAATGACCTTTAACCCCCACAACCTCCCACTTAAAGGACAATGTGCCTTTAAGCGAGAACAACCAGTGAGCATACTATCCAATGCCCATTAATACAGGACAATACTCAAACCGCTGACTAGGTAGACTCTTCATCAGCATATCTGCAGGGTTATCATTTGTATGAACCTTGACAAGCTCTATGCGCTTGTCCTCAAGTACCTCCCTAATGAAATGGTACCTGACCTCAATGTGTTTGGTCTTTGCATGAAAGACCGGATTCTGTGCTAGCTGAATAGCACTCATGGAATCACTATGCAATGTTGGTACACCTGTATGAATCCCCGAATCTCCCACTAGCCGATCAAGCCATATAGCCTCCTTGCAGCCCTCTATGGCTGCAACATACTTAGCCTCTGTGGTAGACAAAGCAACGCACTTCTGTGCGCGAGACATCCACGACACTGCACCACCTACAAAGGTGAACACATAACCAGAAGTGGATCTCCTACTATCCACATGCCCTGCATAGTCTGAATCTGTGTACCCAAGTACACGCATGTCTCCTTTACCAAAGCAGATGCACATCTCCTTGATACCCTTCATGTACCTCATGATGCACTTAACTGCCTCCCAATGCCTCTTTCCTGGGTTAGCCATATACCGGCTAACAACTCCCACTGCAAATGCAATGTCTGGTCTAGTAGCTATCATAGCATACATAAGACTCCCAACCGTTGATGCATAAGGAACTTTGGCCATCATGGCCCTTTCCTCATCTAATTTGGGACTATCTGAATGACTCAGTTTCACATATGGAGGCAATGGAATACTCACTGCCTTCCCCCCCTCCATATTGAAACGCTGCAATACTTTTGTAACATACTCCTTTTGTGAAAGCCAAAGGAGTTTCCTACTCCAATCACGCATGATGCGCATACCAAGAATATGACCTGCAAGTCCCAAATCCTTCATATCAAAGGCCTCATGCAACTTGGCCTTTAATGCATCTAGCTCATAAGTCTTCTTGCTAGCCAATAGCATATCATCCACATATAGTGCCAAGATTATCAGGCTATTATCCTTAGCCCTTTTAGTGTAGAGGCAGTGATCAATTTCACTCCTTCTAAAACCCTGGGACTGAATGAAAGCATCAAACTTCTGATACCATTCTCTAGGCGCTTGCTTAAGACCATAGAGACTCTTCTTCAGCTTGCAAACTAAATGCTCTTTGCCCTTTTCTTCAAAGCCTTCCGGCTGCACCATGTAAATTTCCTCATGCAAATCCCCATGCAAGAAAGCTGTCTTGACATCCATCTGCATAAGCTCCATATCCTCTGATGCCACTAGTCCAAGCATGCATCTAAGTGTGGTTATCTTCACAACCGGAGAGAATATCTCATCAAAGTCCACACCCTTCTCTTGCTTGAACCCTTTAGCGACCAAACGGGCCTTGTACCTAGGCACATAATCACTTGTGACCTTCATTTTCTAGACCCATTTACATGGCAACGCTTTCTTTCCATGTGGCAAAGAAACCAAGTCCCAAGTCTTATTCTTCATAAGTGAACTCATCTTTGATTGCATAGCATACTCCCACTTGCGTTGATCCTCGTGCATCATAGCCTCTTTGTAGCAAGAAGGCTCCCCACAATCAGTAAGCATCACATAGTCTACCCCTGGAACAAACTTATCAGGGGTCTAGACACTCTAGATTATCTTCTCAAGGGCATTTCAGCTTGCTGTCCCACCTGCATATCAGCCACATTTGGCTCATCATTTCCACCAATAGATGATCCATCATCTACCCTTGATTGTATACCTGTGGGAGTACTTGGTGGTACCATTTCTTGCACACTTAGTGCATGGGCAGCTTGCTGTCTATCAACATATGTAGGTGGATTCACATCCTGGAAAGTGATTCTCCTCATTTCCACATCCCTCATGGGTGCCTTATGCATCTTCTTCTCATTGAAGACTACATCATGGCTGCGTATGATCTTCTTTGCTTCTAGATCCCAGAGACGATAGCCCATCTCTCCACTTTCACCATAACCTAGAAAGATGCATTTCCTAGACTTAGGATCTAGCTTCTTTCGAAGCTCTTTTGGCACATGTGCATATGCCTCACACCCAAATATACGCAAATGAGAGTAAGAGGGCTTCTTGCCACTCCATGCCTCTTCAAGAATACCACCATCCAAACTCTTACTAGGTGATCTATTGATCACATGCATTGCAGTCTTCATTGCCTCAGCCCAAAAACCACCAAAAAGACTTGCATTGGAAAGCATGCATTGCAACCTTTCTTGAATGGTACAGTTCATCTTTTTTGCAATTGGATTTTGCTCTGGAGTACGAGGGGATGTGAGCTCCCTCTTAATCCCACGTGTATCACAGAAATGCTAAAAGTCATGAGAGAGATACTCTCCACCATTGTCAGTCCATAGGCATTTAAGTGTTCTACCTGACTGATTCTCAACCAAGGCCAGCCATTTTTGAAATACCTAGAACACATCACTCTTCCGAGCTATAGCATAAGCCCACACTTTCCTAGTTGCATTATCAATGAATGTCACATAGTATTCAGCCCCGCCTAATGACCGTGTAGGCATGGGACCACATACGTCTGAATGCACCAAATCAAGCTTTTCAAACTCTTTCTTTCCCCTTCTTTTATGGGCTGATTTAGTCTGCTTCCCATAGAGACACTGCTCACAAAATTCAAAATCAGAGAAACTCAAATGTGGTACATAACCCAAACGGCATAAGAGTTTCATTCCATTCTGGCTCATGTGCCCCAACCTACAATGCCACAAAGAAGTGCTTGGCTGCTCAGTTATTGCAACAACATGATCAAATACCCCTGATACAGGCTTCCAGCTCGAGATTTAGTCTCGTGGACTGCACTAATTGCAGGCTATGCCCAGCATGGCCTTGGTGAGGAAGCACTGCACTGTTTTGAACAGATGCAGCTGGAGGGTGTCTCTCCAAACGTTCTTACTTTGATTTCCAGCTTGAAAGCTTGTGGCAGCATAGGAGCCATAGGTAAGGGCCGAGAGATTCATGTCGAGTGTGTTAAAAAGGGGTTGGAAGGAGACCTGTTTATTGGCAGCACTTTGGTCGATATGTATTCCAAATTTGGCTGTCTTGCAGAAGCACAGGACGTGTTTGATGGGCTTCCAGTTCGAGATGTGGTATCATGGAATGCACTAATTGCAGGATATACCGAGGAAGGGCTTGATGAGGGAGCACTTAAAGTGTTTTGATTATTTGCAACTAGAGGGTGTCTCTCCGGATGCTTTCACATCTGTTTGCATCTTGAAAGCTTGTGGCAGCATAGGAGCCATAGACAAGGGTCGCGAGATATACACAGAGATTGTCAGAAAGGGGTTGGAAAGAGATGGTTTTGTTGGCAGCATCTTGGTCGATATGTATGCCAAATGGGGCTTGCTTGCAGAAGCACAGGAAGCGTTTGATAAGCTGCCAAATCAAGATAGGGTCTCTTGGAATGCACTAATGGCAGGATATGCCCAGCTAGGAGAAAGCGAAATTGTTTTCCATATGCTTCAAAGAATGAGAGAAGGTGGCATAAATCCAGATGGGAACACATTCCTTACCATACTGACTGTATGCAGCCACACGGGTCTAGTGGCTAAGGGCACAAAATGTTTTGAGGTTATGAGCAAAGATAGTGGCATTACTCCAACAATGGACCACTACACTTGCATGGTTGATCTCCTTGGCCGTGCAGGCCAATTAGATGAGGCTATAGCAATGGTGAAGAAGATGCCTTTCCATCCTAGTCTTGTGGTGTGGCATACTTTGTTGGGTGCTTGTCGCAAGTGGGGTAATGTGGAGCTTGGAAGACAGGCCTTTGAACATGCAGTGCAATTGGATGAAAATGATGCTACGGCTTATGTATTGATGTCTAATATTTATGCAGATGCTCACAGGCAGGAGGACGAGAAGAAGATTAATGCCCTGGGAGTGAAAGGAGAAGCATGGAAGGAGACAACACTGAGTTTGTTGACAGACATTAGTAGAATTGTAAGACATCCCCAAATCAATAGTCTATATACAAAGCTATGATATCTTGTCCTGAAAATGAGGGGCACAGTATGTGTCCTAGATCAGCATGGATGTCATGGGATATGTCCGTGGACACAAGAAAGATGTGTTATATTGGCACAGGGAGAAGCTGGCTATTGTGTTGTGTGCCATGATAGTTACACCCAAGGGACACACGCATCATATGAACGAACGAGGATGATAATGAAAGCTATTTTTCTCATGTAGCATCAATTGAAACAAGAGGTGATGAAGTTGATGATGAAGACATGGCCATAAGTGAACTTAGGCATGAGTTTGACTCCATTCTAGATGATAAGTATGAAGGTCATGGAAAATCTATTTCTCCCCTTGTTGAAATGGATGGTAAAGTCAATATATAAGGCATCTTTGGTAAGCCAGCTAAATGGAAATCCAAGTGTTTCAAAGGATAGGTTGAAGAGGACAAGACAAGGAATATATGTTGATCAAAAGAATGCTTCTAGACTTGGAACTATTGGGCCAGCTCTGGAAATCGGATCTACTATGTCCAGCTTTCTTTGAACAAGATTATACAAATACAAAGAAGACAAGCTTCTCAAGAAAATCCAACAAAGGTTGCAAGGAAAGGTACTTGATATTTGGAAATGGTACAAAGAATGCATTAAAAAGTGGGAAATTGAGTGATTGAGTATAGAGATCCAATCGACTTGCTTGATAGACCAGCCAACCTTGATATACAGGTATGCTAGTACAACAAGGCTAAAGGAATACACACGTATGCTTATGATCTTACAGACACTGATACGATGAACGTGGAAAGTATTATTGCAATAGCAAATCTGAAATACATTCCATCTATCAAGAGTTATCTCCTTGATGGGGCAGACTTGATGGTTTTCAATAACATTGTCACCAATAATAGTACACAAGGTAATAGCCCTAGATTTTCCATAGGGATAATATATGTCCCTTTTTTCTCTTGCTCGCGGATTATAAATTTGCTCATATTTTTAGTTTTGTCAGAGAGCAAACCGTTTTCATGTATTCAAGACGAAAAGTGCATGGAGAGTACAGGGAGTGTCCCTATTTTGAAATGTTCCTGGTAGATGGTAGAAAGACAAGTAAGGTGTTTCTTACAGCTGGAGGATGAGCTGTGTTTGATTGTATTGCCTTTATAACTCTTATGATTATTTAACTTATGAGCACTATAGCCTTTGAGTTTCAAGTGAATTGGAACTTGAACCACATTCATTAGAAGGCTAAATCTGAGAATTACACCTACTTCGAGGCTTTTTTGGAGTGTGGGAACTGAAAAACAACAAGATGAAGCGAAATTTGAGAAAATCATCAAGTTGGATAGTGTAAGGAGATTATGGAGTAGTGGGAAAGTAACGCAACGTTGCCCGAGGCAAGCAGACAGTAAGGAAGGTGATAAATTAGCGAGGAGAGCAACAAGAGAGGGTGCAAATTTGCAAGAGAATGCAATTAGAGTGCTTAGAATTGATCCCAAACTTCTTACAAACCTTAAGTGATAGCAGAAAGCTGAGAGCACAAAAAGTAGGCTCAAAAAGCTTACAAAACGATTTCTAATATATTGTATTCTATTGGTAATTCTTGCTTAGAATAGGTTTTAGGAGTTATTCTAATCTTTTAATCAAGTCTCTTAAAAACTTTGCCCCATTACCCCTCTACACATGCACACAATTAATTAAATTAAGACGCCCAGAACAAATGCACATCGTAGGTTTGCTAGGCTCATAACTTGACGTAGGCAAGTCAAAATTTACCCAAACTAAAGCTCAATGTGCATGTGAGTGATCAAGGTAATAGACCTAGCACTAAAAAACCTAGGTGTTCTGAAGATCACATCTGCCTAATGGTTAAACATTATGTGATCTTGACCTACCCTCATTATGCTAAGCATCATTGCCCAATACACGAAGGCTTAGCCCCAAACCCAATCTGAAGGTGTCAATAATAAACCATGGGTATTGGAGACCCATTGGGTGTTAGGAAACCCTTGTGGATGTGCAAAGCATCATTAGTCTTGTACGGCGTGTTCATAATTTAATATCAGATAGAGGGTGATCCGATAGGAATAGTCACATGACTCATAGCTTCACTGGTGTGAACTCCATCTCATGCACTAGCTCTCAACATCTTGTACGGTGTGTTCATAATTTAATATCAGGTAGAGGGTGATCCGATAGGAATAGTCAAATGACTCGTAGCTTCACTGGTGTGAACTCCACCTCATGCACTAGCTCTCAACATCTGTCACTGGATGTGACAATCATGGATACCAAAGATCCATCAACACATTGTAGATGGTGTAGATGAGGCCATACTAAAGATGGAAATAGTAAGCCATGGTGTAGATGAGGCCATACTAAAGATGGAAATAGTAGTGCTTAGAATTGATCCCAAACTTCTTACAAACCTTAAGTGATAGCAGAAAGCTGAGAGCACAAAAAGTAGGCTCAAAAAGCTTACAAAACGATTTCTAATATATTGTATTCTATTGGTAATTCTTGCTTAGAATAGGTTTTAGGAGTTATTCTAATCTTTTAATCAAGTCTCTTAAAAACTTTGCCCCATTACCCCTCTACACATGCACACAATTAATTAAATTAAGACGCCCAGAACAAATGCACATCGTAGGTTTGCTAGGCTCATAACTTGACGTAGGCAAGTCAAAATTTACCCAAACTAAAGCTCAATGTGCATGTGAGTGATCAAGGTAATAGACCTAGCACTAAAAAACCTAGGTGTTCTGAAGATCACATCTGCCTAATGGTTAAACATTATGTGATCTTGACCTACCCTCATTATGCTAAGCATCATTGCCCAATACACGAAGGCTTAGCCCCAAACCCAATCTGAAGGTGTCAATAATAAACCATGGGTATTGGAGACCCATTGGGTGTTAGGAAACCCTTGTGGATGTGCAAAGCATCATTAGTCTTGTACGGCGTGTTCATAATTTAATATCAGATAGAGGGTGATCCGATAGGAATAGTCACATGACTCATAGCTTCACTGGTGTGAACTCCATCTCATGCACTAGCTCTCAACATCTTGTACGGTGTGTTCATAATTTAATATCAAGTAGAGGGTGATCCGATAGGAATAGTCAAATGACTCGTAGCTTCACTGGTGTGAACTCCACCTCATGCACTAGCTCTCAACATCTGTCACTGGATGTGACAATCATGGATACCAAAGATCCATCAACACATTGTAGATGGTGTAGATGAGGCCATACTAAAGATGGAAATAGTAAGCCATGCTGAAGATAGTAAAGCCATACTGAGGATGACAAATCACATTGAAGGTGATAGATCACTTTGAGATGATAGAGTCACATTGGAGGTGACATAGACATGCTAAAGGTGTCAAGGATACACTAAAAGTGTCATGTGCTAGCACTATACATAATGTGTTCATCCTCAAGGTGATGTAAGCTATACTGAAAATAGCATACATGGTGATTAGCCATGGTAAGAGCTTTGACATGTGAATAACCATGCACGTAGGATGTCTTAATAATAACTAGTCAAGGTGTGATGTCTTATCACAAGAACACACACACACACACACACACACACACCTGATAATGACCCAAATATGTAGTGGAGAAAGGTGTAGTTATGTTACACTCATGCTTGGCTCAAACGAAACAAAACCCTTCTGAATTCTGTGCAAGAGGACTAAATCTCTAGGATAGCTAAACACCTCAAAAGATGACTACATTTGCTTATTTTGAGCTATTATCTTAACTGAGGCAAGACCTCTAACTGAGGTCAACCTAGTGAAAATAGTGATTTGGCAACCAAAATTTATACCCAAAAACAAAGGTATTATGCTATTCTTGTGGGAAAACAAGTCTAGCTGGTAGGAAACTTGTTGTAGTAGCCTTGAAATGCTCCTAGGAAGCTTGTCCAATAGGTGGCTAGTAAAAACCATCTAACACCAACTTGAAATCTGCAAGAGACCAAATCTTGGGTGATCAGCTATGTAGAAGCTTGAGATGAAGGTGGCTAGGTCAAGAACGGCACCAGCAGGCTCGAAACCCCAACAATCAACTCTGAATAGGGGTAGATCTATGTCAACCAACAGAGTAGATTGGTCAGTAAGAAAGACCCTATGGGGTTGGGCAAGTACTAACAACTGGTCAACCTAAAGGTTGCACCACAGTTTGGAGCATTCGGTGCATACCTCGGCCCAAGTCAACTTGTTCCATAGCCACTGAAACACTAGGAAAGGAACATGGCCATAGGAGTTTTCGACAAGAGGTCCCCATTTGGGTACTCATATGGCAACAACAATTGCATGCAAATGTGAGGTACCTTGCAAGGCCATTTTGCAATTGATATAGTCCACAAATGTGGAGCTTTATATACCTCACTTTGCAGCCTACAAGCTGCATATTCCTCCACGTTTTGTATGTCAGTTTCTTTGGGTATACTTGTGTGCATACCTTAAAGTGTGATCGTGAGTTTGGCGATCCTGGGAGGTTTCCTTGGAAGAGGAGGAGTTAGCTGCTGTAAGAAGCTACCCTTGTCTGTTCTAATACTAAGTTTCCTTGAAGTAACCCAAATACCAAAGCTACTATTTAATTTTGACCTTTACCATGGTGACCCTAAAAAGTAACTCTTTGCTTCTTATTAAATTCAAAGTTGACTTAAGAGTTGAAAGGTTTCGTTCACATTGTAGTTAGTAGATGTGGACTAAGGTGAATTGAGCTCATCCAAATATAGTGTGTATACCAATGTGTATACAAATGCATCAAACTAGGTATCAAAATCCAAAATGTGAAAGCTTGAATTCAGTTGAAAACACACTACAAGGCTCGGTAGTGATGAAATAGCAAGCTGTTGAATGGCTATCATGTAGACTAGTGCTATAGGCTAGACCATAGATGCCTCATACCTGTACCAATGTGGTATCTATGGTCTAGTATACATATGCTTTATGAGGCATCTATGGTCTAGTATACAGTTAAAGGGGGACGGAACTTGAACCTCACCCCTTTGCTTAGATTTAAGTTTATAAATTAAAATGCACACTTACAAAATGCCCCCAGTTGTAAACCACAATAGTGGGTACGCATAGTGGAAGGTGAGACTCACAAATAATTGAATTTAGCAAGGGCTTTTACATATGCTTTATAATAAAAGGTATATAGTCAAAGGGGGACGGAACTTAACCTCACCCCTTTGCTTAGATTTAAGTTTATAAATTAAAATGCACACTTACAAAACACCCCCAGTTGTAAACCACAATAGTGGGTACGCATAGTGGAAGGTTTCTCGAGAATAGACACACAAAAAGATATAGCCCAAGAACTCACACACTGGTGTAGTTAATGTCAATCCAACTTCTTTCCTTCATGTGTACTTAACGTTGCATGTGCAAGCAAGTAAATAGACAATGCTCGTGAGAGATGAAAACACATACAAAAGAGAAGTCCAATGTACCACAGAAACGTGGACCTCTATACCACAAAAAATATGATGTTCTCTTACCTCCATGGCACTTCAGAAACATTCAACATGCATACTCCCGTAGAGCTTGACTTGGCCTTGAGATCATGCCCACAATCACAACTTCATGTTGCCCCTTCTTGATAGCCAATACTAAGGCAACGTATGCTGTGAAGACTTGACCTCCTTGTTGTTGCCCTAAAGTGCACCTTGATTGTTGCCCTGATAGACAACCAAGAGTGAAGGATTTGTTAGCACTTTGTCTGCTCAAACAACCACTTCCGTTGTTCTTGAAATCCTTGAGGTAGGCTCTTTGTAGCTCTAGTCTGCTTCTCTAAAGGATGAGTGAGTTAGCCCAAGGGGCTGCTCCTGTTTTGTCTTACAAGCCTTTGATCCATCTCGTTTGTATTTAGGCAACTTAGAAATTTTGAAAAACGTCGAAATTGGACCTCAAAAGGTCAAAAAATAGCCACTGGACTGTTGGAGCTACCTCAAATGAAAGCTGGAGAGCTGAATGTGAGAACCAGGAACACGCATTGGAGCAGCAAGCTTGTGGGAGTCTGGAAGCAAGCGCAGGAATGGGGGCTCTAGAGACGGAAGCACTCTGATACCAAATGTAGGAACAAATTGGAGATAGGTTGTGAACACAAGTGAGCAAGAGTGCACACACAAGAAAGCTCCAATAGAAATGTTCAAATGAAACAATACAAGTACTTGGTATATATAGTACCCAAGTACTATTGGTCAACCATAGGGTTGACTTTATGCCTACAACACCATATCTTTGTAATCTCTTACATCCAATGGGCAGGATACTTTGTACAGGCCTCAACATAGGTTGTATTGACATAAGTGAAGATTACCATGCCCATCAAGTATGTGCGCATACGAATAACACACCTCAAATACTATTTTTTGTCGGTTGTGCATAACACTTGAAAACTATATTAGGGAATTTGGGAGTTTTCATATAGTTTGGGAATTCCCAACATGGTCAATATTTGGCCATATGGTCAAATCTTAACCCATTCATTGGAAGTGGAATCCACCCTAAACATTATGTTAGGGAATCCTCCCAGGTCCCACTTTGAAATAAGGGGACACGATTTGACCACATGGTCAAATATTAACCCATTATTTGAAAGTGGGACTTGGGAGATTCCCAAATTCTCTAATATAGTGTTCTTGATGGAAAATGGGGTTTGTGGCGACTTTGAACATCCAAAGCATATACGATGGGTATGATAATTTGTATGTGCATTAACATAGGTTGGATTCACATGTGTAGAGAGTTTCATGCCCATCAATTATGTGCACGTTTGAATGATACACCTCAAATACTATTTTTTGATGGTTGTGCATAACACTTGGTGAAAAATGGGATTTCTGGGGACTTTGACCATCGAAAGCATTTCTGATGGACAGGATACTTTGCACATGGTTTGACATAGATTTTATTGACTCATGTGCAAAGGATCGTGCCCATCGATTATGTGCATGGTCGAATAACACACCTCAAATACTATTTTTTGTATTTGGCTTAAGGTTTCGGATATAGGGTTTAGGGTTTAGGGTATATGATTTAGGATATAGGTTTTAGGGTTTAAGTTATGGGAAATAGGGTTTACGGTATAGGAATTTGGGTTTAGGCTATAGGGATTAGGGTTTAGGATTTAGGGTATGGGGTAGCGTTACAAATATTAGACATGCTACCATTTTTCAGGCTTCAATGGGTTTAAGTATAATTAAACTTCATTCGTAGGTTTTAAATAAGGTGGAATTTGAAAATTCTAACCATATAGATGAGTTTAGATGGCTTATGCTGATTGATTTGAGTACTTGGAGGGCTAAATTTGGACCTAATATGAGAAAGTTATGTTAATTTTTGGGCAAATTTATCAAATTTTGAGATTGAAATATTAGCCACACTAGTTTGGAGAAGGTCCTAAGTTCGTCTTTGGGATATTATTTGACCTTAAAAATTTATCTTCGGGAGGGTAGGGAAAAAAGGGAATTAATGGAATGGAGGAGAGGAAAGGGGGGGTGGAGGGGGGCGAAGGAAGGGGGGGGGGAGGGAGGAGGAGGAGGGAGGGTGCGGGGGGGGGGGGGGGGGAGGGGGAAGAGGGGGGGGAAAGGGAGGAGAGGGGGAGGGAGAGGAGGGGGGGGAGGGAGGGTGGGAGGGGAGAAGGGGGAGAAGGAGGGGGGGTGGGGGAGGGGGAGAAGGGGAGGTAAGGGGAAGGGAAAGAGGAGGGGGGCAATGAAAAGAGAGAGAGAGAGAGAGAGAGAGAGAGAGAGAGAGAGAGAGAGGTGGGGGGGAGGGGGAGAGAAGGAGGAGATGGAAGTTTGAATTCCTTGAGGGCATTATATTGACTCTCACCTCTCTTCTAACTCATTTTTTATCACATACTTCCTTGTACTCTCGCCCTCCATCATGGTCCCCTCCCTTCCTCTCTCTCTCTCTCCCTCTCCCTCACGTTGCCCTCCCTCCCTAACATTGCCCTCACTCCCTCTCCCTCATGTTTCACTCCGTTCTCCCTCTCCTTTCTCCTTCCTTCTCTTCCTCTCTCTTCCTATTCTCGTGCCTTCTCTCCCTTTCTCTTCCCCTTCTCCTCTCCTCTTGCCCCCCCTTTCTTCCCCACCCTTTTCTACTTTTCTCCTATGCCTCCCCACCCTCATTTCGCTGCCGCCATCGTGGTTGCGCAAGGAGCCACGGCGGTGGCAAAATAAAATTAAATAATTAAAAAATAATTATTTTTTTTGGGGGGGGGGGCATTTCCCCTCCCCCCCTTCCCTCTCCTCTTATCTAATTAAATTTGTTTTAAAAAAATCATTTCTCCTCTCCCCTTTCCTCTTGCTGCCGCTGCGGTAGTGCAAGAGACCTCTCCTCCCTTCTCTCCTCCACTTTCCTCTCCCCTTTTCCCTTCCCTCCATTCCGTCTCCCTCTCCCTCTCTCCCTTTCCCTTGCCTCCCTTCCCTCCCTTCCCTCTCCCCCTCCCCTCCCCTCCCCTCCCCTCCCCTCCTCTCTCTCTCTCTCTCTCTCTCTCTTCCCTTACCTTCTTTCCTTGGCCAAGGCTTCTCCCTCTCTTTTCCTCTCTTTTCCTCTCTTTCCCTCTCCATTCCATGTCTCTCCCCCTTCCCTTCCCTTTTCTTTCTTTCTCTCTCTTTCGCCCTCCATCAAGATGCGTCATTTGAAGATGTGTGCTTCACTGAGTGCAAACACATCTTTAAAAACCTTTGTAACTATTGCAAGGTGTTTATAAAGTTCTTTGAGATTCTACCAATGTTGCTTTCTGAAACTTTGGAAGGTTTTTATTCGCACCATTATTAAGTCTTGCGGATTTTAAAGTTCCAAAACCCTAAAAGGTGTTTATTAATACCGTTATTAAGTCTTGAAGATTTTAGAAGACTTTAATGGTAAATTAATCTCATGCATGGACCTTAGCTATATAAATATAAATAAATAAATATTATATATATAAAATATTTTTATGGTTTTTTGTATATTGAAATTATTAATAAGTTAAGAAAATTTTAGTTCTTAAAAGAGGACCAAATTTCTTTAAAATAAATATTTATGCTAGGATTTTTGCAATATAGAGTAAGGTACGAATTATGTTTCCTAGCTTTTGCATTATTAGTCCAAAATAATAGTGTGAGTAAAGGATAGTGTCAAAAAGTAACTTTTGATTTGGGAGGGGTAATCAAAACTCGCCCAAGATGGCCCACCTCCTCTTTAATGCCGTTTGGGGCTAATGTGGGGAAGGTTCACACGAGGGGAGGGTTAAGCATGGGTAAGGGGGGAGGGAGGGGGTTGGATGGTTTGGGTGGTCCCTACTATAAGGGGAACAACCAAAAAGGGCTCTTTCCAGACCTTCCCACCGTCCACCTCAACAGACCATTGTCCCACACCTTGGAGCACTCTCATTGGTACACCTCAAATCCCTCCCAAATATCCTTGAAATTAGGAAACACTAATTGAAGGCCCTTTTGAGACCCCATTTCTCCCTTGATGATTATAGAGAGAGATTGTGACATTTATTATGTAGAAATGACAGTGCCAAAAAGTAAACTTTTGATTCTCGAATGACATTTTCATAAAGTAAACTTTTCACTTGGGAAGGATTTTTTGGATTAGTCCAAATGTAGACATATGAGTCCACAATTAATGAAATAAGTGTTAGTATGGTAATTGTCTTGAACCAACATGGTTGAATGGGCATTAGTCATTGACAAGCCTGGTCGTTGAAATTACTATGTTTCTTAGTACTTAAATTAGTTAGATTTAATTTCATACTGTTTGCATCATATACTACTTAATTTCTAGACCGGGATGGCTTGGACTTAATGTGATTGGTTGCTAAACTAGCCTGGTATTGGTTCAAGTCAAACAATAGTTATTACTGATCGAAATTGTGGCTGAACATAAATAAAGAAATGAAAAGCAATGTATTGGTATTTTCTAATTGTGATTTTCAAAAATGAAAAGCAATATATTATTATTTTCTAATTGTGAAATTCAGAAATGAAAAGCAATATACTTGTTATTATCTAATATGTGAAGTTGTGGCTATTAGGCTAAACCAGCCCAATAGTTGAAATTATGATTGTCCTAAATTATCCTGGTGGTTGAAATTGTGACCATGTCCTAAACCATCCCGGTGGTTGAAATTGTGACTATCCTAAACCAGCTCGGTGGTTGAAATTGTGACTATCCTAGACCAACGTGGTGGTTGAAATTGTTTTGTTTTGCTAGTAGCTTGATTAGTTTAATTATTAGATTCATTATATTCACTGTATTAAACCATCTCAGGGGTTGAAATTGTTTTGTTTTCATGTAGATTGATTAGTTTAATTAGACCACATTTTTTCATGTACTGTGTTTTGTTTTGTTTTTGTCATAGTAGTACAAGAAGGGGGCTCACTGTACTGTTATTCCCACATGTTGGGTAAGCGATTGGAGCTGTATCTCAAGTTTATGGATTAGAATCTTGACATTTCAATTGGCCAGAGGAACTTTGAGCATTGTAAGCCTTTGTACGTAAGGAAACTAAAAAACAGGAATGTTTGTTGTTGCAAAACACATAGTTTCAGGGTGTACGTTGAGGTTTTTGAGCATTTGCATTGACATTGAGGTGATTTTGCTCTACAAATTGGTGCTTTTGAACAAGATGTGGACAGATTGCACATATTTTGCAGGATACTTCAGATTTCAGGCACATTGTATCACATTTTCCCTGTTTGCAGTTATATCTGGCCTTATTGAATTGAAACTAGGGGTTTCTCTATGACATTGGCCAACAATTATAGGAAATTGGGTCATATTTGCGCTTTTGCAATTTTTCCCTTTTTAGCAAATTTTCCCTTTTTGAATTTTTAGTGACCTTCGCTCGGTTCAGCTATATATTTGAGAATTTCTTGCATTTTTCATCTGATTAGGGTATCTGGCCGGCCTTTCAAATTTTGGGGGTTTTACTATAGAAATATGACGTAGTGGAGAGATTGTTTGACAAAAACAATAGTAAAATAACCAAAGAATAGACACAATAGAGTAGAATAAAATTTTGTATCACCAAATAAGATACAATTGATGGTGCTGTCCACTCGTGCGCTCTCTAGTAGACTTCGATGGCGATATAGACAGATTCTAGATAGAGAAGGACTTCAAGTAGCGGTATTGGCATTCAATGGTGAGGCTTGAGAAATGGCCTCCTTATATAGTCCTTTGTAGTAGACTGATTCCACCACACTAGCAAGCTGGTGGTGGCACATGCATTTTGACTTAGAACATTGTGTGACTAAGTGTGCGGATGGTGGCACATGTTTGCTTGAATTTTGCCACTAGCCAAAGACCATTGACCACATGCACATAAGCAAATTCACACGCGAATGCTCGTATGCAAGCAATGGAGGGCATACCATCATGGGTCGGGCTGGTAGACCCTAGACCCTGCCATGAGACCTCATCTAGTGTCAAAACTAGGATCCTACCAATGCCAATGCTCACACCATGGCTTCTCCTCATAATGGGGGCTGTACAAAAGGGAACTACGAAACATTATTGATTACATATGAGAGGTAGGCAATGGACATATACTAACATTTACCCCCTGTGCACTCCACTTGGAATTCATGCCTTGGAAGCTGTATTGAAGGGACTTTTCGCCACCATTTGCGGGCAGATTGTACTAAGATTATTGTACTAAGATTGGACAGATTTGCAAGTATTGCCCCTTTGATTTGGGTTAGTCAGCTTTGGCTTTGTTTGCAGGGTACCTTGTACATTTGCTCATTGTTTGAGCAGCCACTTTTGGCAGTCACATTTGCACAATTGTAGGGAATTTTTTAGATTTTCCATCTTTTTAGCCCATTTTTCCTCCTTAGAATTTGGGGTTTTGCCATTATTTTCTAAATTCTCTGCTCTCAAATTGCCTGGTTAGACATTGTCTTCTCCATTTGACACACTCAGCTTGCAAGAACTTGTGGCTTTTGCTCTCGATATCTTGCATTGGATTTCGTGCATTGAGGACGTCATTTTAATGTCCATTGGAGTTGACCTGTGCTGATGTAGTTAAAACTATGAGCTTTCTATTATGTCCTTTTCTTTAACAATAGATCTAAGTATAAAAATCTCATAAAAATTGCCTTCATCTAAATTTGTACTCCTTTGTTTTGGTTATTGAGTGATAAGTGTTATGCTTTGCATAAGCATTCAAATGAATAAATTAAATTATGTGTGTTTTTTCTTTAAGTAATCAATGTCTTATATTAATCATATCATAGGTGGAAATTAGATAGACAAAAAACATTTGATAAACTTTTGCTTAAAATAATCCAAATTATTTATTAGTAATAAATTATTAGTGAAGAGGTGCTAGCCTTATAAAAATGAGGTAAATAGTGGAGGTGGCAACACAACAACAAAGATAGGATTTGGATGGTAGAGGAAAGAAAGGAACAAGGCTATCACATTGGAAATCAGTCAAGGTAGCAACTAGTTTTGTCAATGTTTTCATTGATTTTCAACAAACCAATCAAGATAGCAATTGGTTGGTTGAAAAAGTAGAGAGATCATAAATAAGAAAAGAAAGAAAGGGTACATGAAAAAGTTGACAACAACAAAAGAAGAAAAAAGAGACAAAAAAAAACAAGATAAGTGTGTTCATTGTCGTTCTTTACCCAACTTTTTCAAAAAAGCCAATAAAGAGCAACTAGTTTTGTCAATGTTTTCACTCATTTTCAACCAAACCAATGATTGGTTGGTTGAATAAGTCATAAATAAGAAAAGAAAGAAAGTGTACATGAAAAAGTTGACAACAACAGACTACAACAAAAGTCTAAGAAAAAAGGGACAAAAAAAGCGAGATAGATGTGTTCATTGTCGTTCTTTACCCAACTTTTTCAAATAAATTAAAGCAATAAAGAGCAACTACTTTTGTCAATGTTTTCACTCATTTTCAACCAAACAAGCAATTGGTTGGTTGAAAAGTTCATAAATAAGAAAAGAAAGAAAGTGTACATGAAAAAGTTGACTACAACAATTTTTTAAACAAAGCAATAAAGATCGTGACTAATTTGGTATGACAATGAACATGCATGTCTCTTTGTCCTTGTTTTTAGTCATGGGCCTTTTAATTTGCACCTTCTTTCATTCACAATCTCTTTGCATTTTTTTCAATTCAATTGCTCTGCTTTTTTATTATTTCCTCCTCTCCACCCGATCTCCATTTCATTATATACTCATTATTGGTTCGTTGATGTATTTTGATGTAGGTAAAAGTGTGATTTCTATTATGGACACTCTTTATTTAATGATAAATAGAAGAGAAATGGGTTTTTACAGATTTGTTTTTTGTGTTGAGTGTTAAGCGTTATGTTAATTGCATGAACTAACGTTAAAAAAATTTGAGTTTTTCTTTCAGGATTCTATGTCTTGTATGAATTGAATCATAGATGGTTTAATAGGAAAAAATTATGATAAACTTTCTATTGAAGTAATTGAAATATATAATGAGTAGAGGGGGTAGCCCTTCATTCTTCAAATATGAGAGGTGGTTCACAACCCATCATCCAATTCTATTTCCTCTTCAACAGGCAAGCCGATGGTGTGAAGCCACCCTAAGTGGATTGACAGGTTGAATGGATTACATGAACAAATCAAATATAGTAATTTATCACCCGATCATTAGTTGACAAAAATCAAGGTAGAATCTATTAAATATGAGGGCTACGAGAGTGGATTTTCTCAGTCCAAAAATGGGTCTCCATGATTCGTCTTCTCTCACTGTTGCTCTTTGGGTTCCTTAAATCTGACATACGAAGGTGGACGTTTTGTCGAAAGATGGCCAAGTCCTCTTTGAGAGCATCTTATATTCCACACCAACCCATAGGATTCTCGTGGATTTGGAATACGAATGACCAGAACCCATGTGCTTGGATAGGAGTTCGTCGCAATGCAAATTTGTTCGTCGAGTCCCTGGACCTTTCAGGCTGGCAGCTCAGTAGGTCCTTTCTCTAATTCACCATGTTCAATCGTATTGAAAGCCTCAAGGAATTGGACATGTCGTCCAACTCCATTTCCAATCAAATTCCTTCGGAGATCAACACTTTTTCTCAACTGACTCGGCTAGATCTTTCACAAAATGCGATGTCTGGCAATATCCCACTGACCGTCAACGACCTCCGGAGGCCGCATCACCTCTCGCTCGATCAAAGTGATCTTATGGGCTCGACGATCCCTAGCCTAGAGAGCTTGGCCCCACTGTAGTTCCTCAACCTTTCTAGTAATCAAATCACTCCTTCGTTGGCCATGATCATCCATGCTTGACATAGGGCTCGCTTGCCCATCCAATATCATTTTTCCTTTTTAGTATTTCTCAATTCTAGCTAGAGAAAAATTGAGCTATGCTCATGCTCCTTCCATTACCATGGTTGGATGATCGTGGCATGGGTCGTATTTCCAACACACAAATTCCATCATGTGTTGGACCTGATTGGAGCCCCGTGCGAGTTGGTCTACGGTTTGGGGAGCGTACCTTGCCACAATAGTTTCATCTTCAATATATTGGTTGGTAGTTTATGTTTCATTTTTCCCCTTCCTATTATGAGACTTTTTCTCCATTTTTTGGGTATTCATGCGATCGACTACCTAAAAGATGCTATGACATGAAGTTGGGGGAAGCAAAACTTTACGCACCTCTTAGCTTCCTGCTTCTAAACTCAGTGATGACAAAGACCTTCATCACTTGAAAAGAGGGATGAAACTATATTATTATAAAAATAACCCCCTGCACATCTTCCTTTCTTGCCTCCCTTAGATGACAATGAATATGCTAACATCCCAAGTGATGTTATAGTCTAGCATAGAGAGAAGAAAGGGATAAGGTAGGCAGGGGAGGGGGGGAGGATGGGTGCATGATCTCACCAACTTGCTTTGCATTAAAGAGAGAGAAGATGCATTGCTAAAATAAGATTTTTTGGCTCAATATGACATGCACAACAAGACAAAGCACCCATAGACGCGCGCACAGATGCGTTTCATGAACTAAATAAAAAACTTACGGGCGCGTCTATTTGCGCGTCTGGAGACCCACGTCTAATTGCGCGTCTATATATCATACTTACGCGCGTATAGATGCGCACAAAGACGCATAAATAGACGCGCTTATAAATGCTTTTATAGACGCACGTATAGACGCAAGTCGAACAGACAGACGCGAATATAAACGCGTTTTTAAACGCACTGATAGATGCGCTTTTTTTTAATTATAAATTTTACAGAATACTGTGTATGCTATATAGTTACAAGAATCCCATATCCACATTCTGTAATTCAATTCTTACAGCCAATCGCATTTTAATTACAATTCCAAATAAAATATTACAACTCCAAAACGCAATAAAATTGAACGCTCAAAAAGTGCTTGTATATACATATAGCACGAAGCTAAGCCACGTCATGTGGCTTCAAGTACAAAAAATAAGGAAGCTAAGCCATGTCATGTGGCTTCAAGTACAAAAAATAAGAGGAGTCTATATACAAGAGGCACGAAGCCAAGCCAGTGGCTTTAAGTACAAAAAAGAATAGTAGCACTACTTCTACGACTAATCCTCGCTGCCTTCCACGCTCCCTTCTGCGCTCCCTTCTGCGCTCCCTTCTGCGCCTCCTTCCTCGTCTTCCTCGTCGTCTTGTGCATGGGCCTGTAAACAAGGGACAACATATATCAATGTATGAAAAATCAAATCTTTACTTATAATTTTGGCATTATTTAATTACTTTCAAATACCTCCACTGGAGTAGGGTATCTGCCCACGATCTCAAGCTGCATGACCGTGATACACTTTGTGGAGGGATTAGTACAAAGAAACAACCAACCTCCTAATAAACTACATAACCAATATAATTTGAGATCGATACTTACAAATTGGGCCTCCCATGATTCAACACCCCCTGCTCCAAAATGCGCGCTTCCATATTCCTCCATCTGGATCCTTCGTGCCTCCACGTGCTGCAGACTGGGCTCCTCCCTCGCTGACTTCATTGCCTTCTTCCACTCACGCTTCTGAGTGGTGTGGGGCGGGCCCCTTGGAGGTTGACCTGCCTCAAGCCTGGCAAGCTCCGCTAGTGCCTGCCTCTTAAGCGAAGATCTTTTATTGCTAAGTATCGTAACAATCTTTGACTTCCCCCATTTATCTGTGAACTGGCAATTGGGGGGGTTAGGATACCTAGAGCGAACAGTAGCGAGGGTCTCATCAGCCAACCTCTTTGGGTGGTCTTTATAGTGGATAAAGCAATCTCTGTAATTGTTAGCAATTACAGAGCGCATGAAGGCCATGATGTCCTTCCCCCGGACATCCATCAAGATGCCTCCTGTCTGAGTGATGTCATAATAAATCGTACCATCACCCAGAGGCACGTCTAAATAATCTGAATCATCCTCCTCCTCACCGCCACATGGCCCAAAGCACTGCGCCATGCATCCGCCACCGCTCTCCCTGCTACTACGCCTGCTACCCTATCGTGTCGAGCTCGTACGCTGGCCACTCGTAGCTGAGGACTGCACGGGACTACGCTGACCACTCGTAGCTAGAGAACCGAGTCTCGACGGCTGGGGAGTACGTCGACGGCTCGTCGAGACAGAAGGACCTCTTGATGGCATGGGGGAAGGGGCATAAGACGGGATGGTAGAAGGGACATAAGACGGCATGGGGGAAGGCGCATAAGACGGTACGGGGGAAGGGGCATAAGAAGGGGCATAAGATGGCTGTGCTAACTCCGCTGGGGTGATCTCAGGCGGTGTGGGGTGGCTTGGAGTCTGTAGTGCTGACTCCTGGGGAGTGTTAAGGGTACCCGTCATATACCCGTATAACTCCGCAGGACTAGGAGGGTGCCCTAAAAGATTATATAAGTCCTTCCAAATCGATTCCCGTGGATCAGGTGAGCTAGAAGCACTTTTTGGCCACATGTTGAGCTGGAAAAAAGGAAACAAATCTATTACTTTGGGAGTTGAGAAGAAAGGGGAAGAAAAAAGAGGCTCTGTCAGAGCGCGTCTATAGACCCGTCTGATTTGCGCGTCTATAGACGCGTCTAATAGAGCGTTTAACAGTGCGTTTAACAGTCCATCTAACAATGCATTTAACAGTGCGTCTAACAGTGCGTTTAAAAGTACGTCTAACAGTGCGTTTAAAAGTGTGTTTAACAGGGCGTCTGTGTGAGCGTCTACAGACGCGTCTGTGTGTGTCTGCAATAAGCCAGACGCGTGGATAAACGTGCTTGTAGATGCGCCCTGAGATGCGCCTATAGACGCGCTCCGACAGGTGAGAATACTAAAAAGTCGAAAAGGACGTTTTGCCCGACAAAAGAACGTGACGCTCATACCTAGATCCTGCGTTTCCTGGATGCGAGAAAGTACAAAACTGGAAAGAGCAAGCAAAAACAACTTCAAAAGGACTTACTTGGATAAAGGTATGGAAGGATCTTTCTTTTCCAAAATTGTTTCTTCTCCTTGTTCGTACTCCTCCTCTCCTTTAGGCTTGGAAGTAAGTGTAGGTACGGTCCCTTTCTCTTGAGTGAAAGCTTGGAACTATGTATGGGAGGCTCTCTCTTAAGCTTCGAATCTATGGAACTACTAATAAAGAAGGAAGGAAGCCGCTCGCGAAGTTTAAGTAATGAAAAGAAAAGCAAAGCGAGCGGCGCGGAAAAGCAGTTTTAAAAGCCGTGTCTATAGTCGCGTCTATTAGCGCGTCTATAGGCACGTCTAAATACACAGAGTAGACGTGCGTTTAGACGCACCATTAAACGCGATGTTAGACGTGACTATAGACGCGGCGATAGACGCAACACAGAGTTTAAATTAAGCATTTGAAGAAGAGCAAATTTGGTGGGTTGTTTGTTTGTAGGATGTCTCCATCTTCAACAAGTAGCTCCAGTGAGGATGAATCCCTCCGTATCCACCATCGCGAAATGTGGTTGGAGCAAAAAATCAAATATCTGTGTGATCGATGTCGAGGAAACATGTATCGTGCACGCAGGATTACGCTCAATCATATCTCAAAGTATGGAGAATGGGATGTGACCGTAAACACGGTAAGGGTTTGTAAGTTAAGGTTGATTGAGATACCTATGGGTGTTCATATGTTTGAGTTATGATCCCGTTTTAATTTGATACAGGATGCAGTGCCACACCCGCACATGTTACCCTATGCCCGTCGTGAGGAGGTGAAGCGTCGGCGATATGAGGTGGGATCTTCAGGAGGGACCGTTACGGATGCATGGAGTGATGGTGATAGTAGCCCTCCGCCATTACCTCATGAAGCCGTGGAGGAGGAGGTGTTTGATGATATGGTGCGGGATTTATATGTCCATCAAGGGAGGGATAATAGCATGGAGTAGGATGATCTTTTTACCGTAGCATCGACTCCACTGTTTGAGGGGTGCACATTCTCTGTTCTACGTGCCTCCCTTGAGTTACTAAACTTGCAAACCATCTATGGATGGAGCAATGCAAGTTTGAATGCATTACTCAAGTAAGCTTTAAAGTCGATTTTGCAAACATGGTGAATTATGCACGTGGGTCAATTACTCGAATGCTTTTCCTCATTTATGGTCTTCACGTGCAGGCTATTGTGTAAAGTGCTTCCAAGGGAGAATAAATTACTGACCTCAAGAGATATGGCAAGGAAACATGTGACCTCTCTTGGAGGATTAGATTACAAGCGCATCCATGCATGTGTCCACGATTGCGTTTTGTTTCGTGGACTACATAAGGATGCAAGAGAGTGTCCTACTTGTGGATATAGAGCAGATCTCAAAACCTTGGACGTGCCTCGTAAGGTATTGCGACATTTTCCCATAATCCCTCGCATCCAACATATGTTCAAGTGCAAATCTATTGTAGAGCTCATGTCATGGCATTCCTCCCATCGATCAACCGATGGCAAGTGGAGAACTCCCGCGGACTCTCCTGCGTGGAAGCATATTGAAGACACATGGCCAAGCTTCAAGGAAGAACCTAGGAGCTTGAGACTTGGATTGGGTATGGACGGTGTGAACCCATTTGGTCTCAAAAGCACGTCTTACAGTGTATGGCCAGTGGTATTGGTGAATTACAATCTTCCACCCTCTATGGCTATTAAGAAAGGACATGTCATGTTGTCCCTTCTAATTCCAGGGAAACATAAAGTCAAAAACCTTGATGTTTATTTGGAGCCTTTGATTGATGAGCTAGAGATACTTTGGAGAGGTATTGAGGTGCATGATGTGAGCAGGCCTCCCTCGTCACGAGACTTCAACTGCAAAGCAGTCTTGATGTGGACGATGCATGACTTCCCAGGCTATGGCGAGTGTTCAGGTAAGGATTGCATTTTTAAATTATGAATAGGCAAAATGTAAGACCTTGAAGCGCTTCGTGAGACAAAATGCAAGACCCGAAGGTAGCATGGCCGAGGGTTGGTTGGTACAAGATTCACTTGTATATATTTTTGAGTTTCTTGTTGATGTGGATAGCTCTCTCCCACGACTATGGAGAGATGATGACCTAAGGATGACCTCTATTGTGCCTCAAGGAAAAGGACACAACAAAGTAATAGACACGGAGTTGCATAATATTATCAACCTCTTTTGCGTGCTTAATAGTGATGTGATGAAAAGATGGGTGACAAGATACGAGGATGCAAAGGCAAGAAGACAAGAAGAAAGGGCCCTCTTTCGTACACACCACGGATCTCATGTGCCATACCCTCAGCATCTAAGAGCACTTCCAAAGGAAATTCATGTGGATTGGCTACTTGATGAAATGGAGAAAGCAGAGAAAGACGAGGGGATGCATATCACAATGGAAGAATGGGAGTATGCTAGGGGATGCATGAGCAAGGTCGGTATATAGAATGTTATGCATAAGTTAGGAGCTTTTTATAATTTAGATTGCTTATTTAATTGATTTTTTCTTGGTGTAGTGCACTATGTTCAATGCTATATGGTGTGAGGGCAAGCATTTTCGAACACAACGGATTGATGATAAGAGAAACACACAAGATTGCGGCGTCATTGCTAGCTTTGAGGGAGCCAATGGAGCCATGGATGATTATTGTGGCATAATCCAAGATATCATTATGCTTGACTTTCGACGCTTCTTTGTGTATGTTTTGGATGTAAAGTGGTTTAAGGACGTGGTGGAAAGAGGCCCTAATGCAACAATCAAATGCCATGCAAGTGGCTTTGTAACTATTGACTCCACAAAGTTTTGGCAAAGTAGGAAGGACACACTAGTACTACCGCAACAATGTGAACAGGTACTGTGCACACACATAAAAATACTCGCTTTTAAATATTTGATGCAAGAAAAGTAACATGATTGTATTTGTGTTTGAATTAGGTTGTCTATCAACCAATGGTGGATAATAATAGATGGTGGCATGTCATACCTATTATGCCACGTTCCAAAGTGATGTATAGTACATTTACTAATATGGAGCGTATGGAGGATGATCATGGCCATGGACGTGATGATGACCGTGATACAAGAGAGGAGGATGATCATGAGATAGGAGATATAGATATTGAGGCCGACATTACCCGTGAGGACGAGCCTACCATTGGAGATGCTGATTTCGATGAGCACATGAGTGGCACAAGTAGTAGTGGGTTGAATGTATTTGTAGATCTAAACACTTGTTTGGATTTTGAAGTAGATAGTTTGGCAAGGGTTGATCTCATTGAGGATGAGATTGAACCGTAGCCCCACAATTGATATTGGCAAAACTATTTTACATATTGTCTCATTCTCCTCATTTCACTTAATTCTTGTATATGTGGGCTTGCAAAAAATTATGTGCTTTGGTAATCATGGGCAATGTTTGGAAAGCAATGATGTACACCAAAATCTCACTTTCTGTATTCTCTGGAGCACGTTTATTTACGCGTCTAAATGCACGTCTGAGTCTCGGTGTAAACGTGCAAATACACGCGCAAATAGACGCGCTAATAAACGGGATGTTAGACGAGCCCGTATTTTCTCAGGTCAAACGCGCAAATAGACGCGGTGATTTACGCGCGAATAGACGAGCATTTAGCCACGCATTTAGACGCGCCCGTAATTTCTCTACTAAAGCAACGCCTATAGACGCGCCCGCTATTTTGCGCGTCTACCAAGCACGTCTATAGTTGCTTTGTGTTGTTGTGATGAAATGATATCAAGGATCATGAAGGGGACAATTTGGCTGGCTAGGTAAATTTTGGGGGAAATTTACACCTCCTTCAATTTAGCCTCTTAAGGTAGTCCACAATCATTCCCCAATCATTATGCAAACTATCATCAAACACAAAGGTCTATACTTTTCACTAAATGCATTAGATCAGTAATTCATTTATGCAAAGATATGTGCCTTGGAATGGGCTTTGTGTTGATATAAGTTTCATGAGAGACTAAGAAGCGGTTAAAGACTTATGGGTAGCTTACACTACAAGGTACATGGCATTTTTTGATGGAAATACCGACCTTTTTTACACTAAAAAGTTTTTTTTAATGGGCGTAAAGGTTGGTATCTATGCCGCTATTAACGTCAAAAAACATGCATCGCTATATAAGCATTGGTATATAATGACACTGGTAAAGGTAGGCATATACCGACATTGGTAAAGCGTCGGTATACCGACCCTTGACAGAACTTTAAAAAAAATTAGTGGGGCAAAACAGGGCTTGTTGTGGCCCCATTTTGCCCCACTAATGTTTATTTTTTTGCATTACAAAAGAATGTTTACAAGCAAACAGGCGAGATAAAACTCTCAAACCTTGTTTGTTACAAAATTGCCCTTGTGAAAAAGATTGATACAAAATTGCTCAAACGAGCCGACAGACAAAAGCATATACATGCCAAAGTATATATATACAACCTTAATTGTTACAAAATTTCCCTTTCGAAAAGGGTGATACAAAATCGCTCAAACGAGCCGATAGACAAAAGCATATACACGTCAAAGCATATACAAACTACTACTACTACTACTACTACTACTCCTCCTCGTCATTTGACTCATCATCGTCATCATCATCGCCTTGGCCCTCGTGACCTTCCCTGGCCATCCAAGCCAAGTCCCTTGAGACCTGCCTCCTCCTCATCATCGCTCGCCTCTACTGATGGGACGTTTGAGCTTGCACCCTAAGAGTGAAACCATTTTAATTTGAAATTATATTAGAAATTAAAGAATAAAACAATTTAAAAAGTAAGATTAAAAGTTGGAGTAGACTTCTACCGAGCGAGCAGCCATTGCAACCCAATCGACTACCACTCCCTGCATCTCCATCTCAATAAACCACGGCTTCGCTCCTATGCGGTATGCATGTCTCGTCTCTTCGTTTGTGGTAAGGCAACCAATCACATATTGCTGTGGACCCAAATCAAGAGAGTTAGATAAAGTGCATGAAATATGTAATAAAACAAAATAAACCAATAAATTAGATGAGAAGAAGTAGACTTACCGCCCATGCCTCGAATGTGCCCATTTTGCCACTGTCGAGTTGCGAAGTACCTACAGTGTCTAGCCTTCTCCTCGCAGCCCTCCTTTGATTGTTAAAATTTTGGGGGTTGTCCCTGTACTCCTTCAAAAACTTCCAGTCAGCTTTATTCACCCAATAAGGTTTAGGCTTCTTGGCTACCGATGGCAATTCGCAAGATTAACCTGCAACGCTTCAAGATAGCACACAGGCGCTCTCACATGTTATTGTTTTCGAACTCCCAATTGGAGGGGTTAGGGTATTGTCTTTTCAATTCCTCAATGATTGCCTTCTTCTTTTCGTTGTCCCGGTGCTGCCATTCAATTGTTATGCCGCTCTTGAAATGGTGGCTCATCAACTGCCTCATGGTGGCCAATACTTCTTTGTCCTTTTTATTTTTTATGATCTCTCCACCCCTAGTGAGGTCATAGTACAGGTCCTTGGGCGGGGGCGGGGGAGTGGGAGTCGCAGTAGTAGAGCTAGAGCAAGGGTGGTACTACGAGCACTTACAGAGCGAGGAGTAGCAGAGGCAGTGGGAGTGGGAGAGGGTAAGGGACCTGATTGGTGTACTGGGTCTCATGACCAAGTGGAGACCTATAGGGATGTGAGTGTGCTGACTCATCACATCCCTCGAGTCATGACAGCAGCCTTGACCCTTCCTACTCTGCCTTCCCTTATGATGGGTACGCCTAGGTGATGACCCCTCAGTTGAAGGGACTAGAGGGGACGGCTGTCGAGTAGGTCTAGCCGTCGATGGCCGTGATCTACCTTGAGGGGTGTAGGAATAGCTGAGGTCCTCTGGGATAGTAGAGAGAAGTATCTTGCTACATTTGCATCGCTCATATGTGCGACAAACTCGTCAGGAGTCTTGAAGAATCCATGGGCTACTAGCAAAGGAGTTCCCCGAGGGGTAGTCATGACTCACCGTGCTAGGCCTGAGAGGAGTCTGCCTAGGGGTAGGCGTAGGGGTAGTCGCAAGGGTAGGCCCCTGAGGAGTTAGCTAAAGAAAATCAAAGTCCTCTGGAGAGTACAGATCATGACATCTCCTCCTACGAGGGGTTCCTTACTCAGAGGACGTGTGATGTGATTCCATGTCTAATTTGGGGAGATTAGACAAACGTAGGCACAAACATAAAACCAAAAACAAACACATGAGTAGGTAAGAAGCAGAACTAGATCCGGGCAGGTAGCTGTATTGAGCTAGAATATATATAAATGAATTTAGTGCTATTTTTTAAAAATTGTTAAATAATATTTTCCATCTTGTCTTTATTGTTAAAGTGAATTTAGAACTTAGATTTATGTAAACTTGCAATTTCAAAAGAATTAATTATGATTTGAAGAAGAGCACTATAATAGTAGAATTTTTTGAAATACTCTATAATATATTATAAGAGTATCAATACATGAAAATTTATCTAGTATACCTAAAAGTGGTTATTATTGGAATTGTTATAATTGGAGTTATATATCACTAAAAACATGACGTTTTTATAAGAATTTTTTAATAACAATTCATACATGAATTATTTTGTGTATTGAAAAAAAGTAGTAATGCTTTGAAAATGAAAAAAATTGAGTGATATATGTTATGAATTAAGAGTCCTTCAAGAGTATGATTTATCTATAGCTTGAAATAGGAAGTCCTTTACATGTATTGAAAATGGGCTTCTACTTAAATATACTAGATTATGTCTCTATTTTTGAGAAAGTAAAATTTTTTTGTAGATGCCGGATTTCCACTGAGGTTATTGTAGCCATATTTTGAGTCGGTTGTGTTTAGTTCTCTTATGTATTTCTCTTCGAGTGTATCCGCTTTGCTTTTAAAGTTTGTGGTGGCTAGGATTTCTGTTTTGAAGTTTGAGTGGAACAGTTTGTACCTGTTAACATCATGCATGTTTCAATTTTAATGGAGGATTGGTTTGGTGCTGTGCTATTAGTTTTTCAAGATTTCTAGTTTGTCCAGTATATCTTTTTTCTGTAGCAATACATAGAATAGAATATATGTAATATGGGCCTTTTGTGCCTTTTTGTTTGTCTTCTTTGCAGTTTCCTATTTGAAATAGCAAAATGAAGTACGATGAGATTTTCTAGTGTGTTGGAAGATGGAGTTTGTATGTATTTTAAGATATGGAGTTAAGAATGTACCTATAGGGGGCTGAAATATATTATTCTTGGGTGGAGTCGGGAAAAACTCAAAATGTTCGCCATATACTTCTTTTGCAAAATTTAAATCAATAATGGAAGTTATACCTGTGAAGAGAGTGGGAGAGAGGGAAGGAGTCTCACTTGCGGCTTTCTCACAAGCACAATGGGGGAATACACACAAAGGTGGAGGCTGAAAATAGTTTTCCTCTTCTTAGTTGTGAAAGCCAAAAGAACTCAAGTACAAAGAAATAGAAGAACCCTATATGTGGGTCTCAAACTAAACTCAACTAACTAAGGTGCATACTAGCTGAGCCACGAACTAGAGTAGATAAAGATAGCTGTCATCCAGCTATTATTCGTGGGTGGTGTACCAACCACATCTGTAGCTAACAAGTCGGTGACATAAATCAACAACGGTCACCCTCGCATATCGCGAGTGGAGCTCGATATCTCAACACTCCCCCTCGAGCTCAATCCCAATTCTTGCACACCAAGCAAGTCTCTGAACTTGCGCAGCTTCTCTGCGCCCAATGCTTTTGTGAATATGTCAGCTACGTGATCCTCTGTGCTGACATAAACTAGATCAATAGGACCTAGTAAAACCTTCTCTCACACATAGTGATAATGCACCTCAATGTGATTTGTTCTAGCATGATAGATTGGGTTATTTGCCAAGTGTATGTTGCTCATGTTGTCACAATAAATGACAACTGGCCCATCTGTAGACTGATGCATATCATAGAGTAGCTTATGCAACCAAGCTACCTCACATGCAGCCATTGCTGCACCCCTGTACTCAGCCTCTGTGCTCGACAAGGCAACTGTAGGCTGTTTCTTGCTGCTCCAAGTGACTGTAGCACTCCCAAAAGAGAACACATATCCACTGGTAGATCGTCTATCTGAAATACTACCAGCCCAATCAGCACAGCCCAATCAGCATCAGTGTATCCATGCAACTGTATCTGAACCCCAGCCTCATAAAATAGTCCATACTGCAATGTGGACTTCACATACCTGAGTATGCGTCCAGCCGCATCCAAATGCGGTTTCCTTGGAGCCTGCATAAACTGACTTACAAATCCAACAACATAGCTTAAATCTGTCCTGGTAATAGTCATATAAATCAAACTTCCTACTATGCGTCTGTACATAGTAGGGTCTTCCAGAAGCTCACCTGCATCCTTGCTCAGCTTCACATTCTGCTCCAAAGGAACTAAAATAGGCTTACAACCTGTCATCCCATATTTGGACAGCATGTCCAATCCATACTTCCTCTGCAAGAGCTGTATCCCACTTGGTGATCTAATCACCTCAATGCCCAAGAAATAACGCAGCTCTCCCAAATCCTTCATCTCAAACTTCTACTTCAATAGCATTTTCACATGAAGGATATCTTCATCACTATCACCTGTGATGATCAAATCATCAACATAGATGACAAGCAACATAATACCTTTCTCTATTTTTCTCACATAGAGTGAGAAATCTGCCTTGGAAATCTGAAAGCCAATAGTGACAAGATACTGTCCTATCTTGTCAGACCATGCTCTAGGTGCTTGCTTCAAGCCATACAAGGCTTTCTTCAACCTGCAAACAAACTCAGGATGAATAGCATGAACATAACCTGCTGGCTGCTCCATAAAGACCTCTTCTTGCAAATCACCATGCAAGAAGGCATTCTTTACATCCATCTGATGTAAAGACCATCCCTTTGATGCAGCCATAGCAATGACTGCTCTTACAGTTGCCATCCTTGCAACTGGACTGAATGTTTCTTCATAATCAATGCCGTATGTCTGTGCATACCCTTTGACAACTAATCTTGCCTTGTATCTGTTTACAGAACCATCTGCATTGTGCTTGATCTTATAAACCCACTTACAGCCAATTGCATTCTTATCTTTAGGCAAAGACACCAATTCCCATGTAGCATTTGCTTCCAAGGCATCCATTTCTTCATCCATGTCTTTCTCCCATTTTTCATTTCCCATGGCTTGCTCAAAACAAGTGGGTTCTGGTTCCTGTATCACTTTGACCATATAGGCATAGTGAATGGCTGTAAATCCATCATATTTTAGCCTATCCATAGGATACCTAACCCTGGTAGACCTGTGCAAAATAGGATCACTTCCAGATGCTCTCAAAACATCCCTGGTCTTCCTTACTCCAGGTGTAACAAGAGAAGGAATACCCAACTCATCATCAATGCTCTGTTATGAGCCACTGGATTCACCATCCACATAAGAGTGACCTGCATTCACATCAAACATGGGCTGATCTACCTTCTCTTTTCCTTTTCGTGATACCTGCGTACCACTATCTGCATTGCTTTGAGGAGATTCTCCTGATCTCAATCTACCTGTCCATGGCGAAGTATGTGAACGACTGCTAGAGGACACTACAGGTCCACTGATATTTTGTGATTGCTGCTGTGAATTTTGTGGAGCATTACCATTTTGTGCATCTACATCAATCATCACATTTATTGGTTTATACCAGCTGCTCATCTCATAAAAAACAACATCTCTACTCACTGTGAACTTATGTGTAGAAGGGTTATAGCATTTATACCCTTTCTGCTGCAGAGAATAACCAATAAAGACGCACTTCTCAGCCTTTGGATCCAACTTGGACCTCAACTCATCTGGCACATGGACATAGGCTTGCATTGATTTGAGTCGCTGTATATTAACATGACCAATGCGTTTATGCCAGATATCAATATCTGCAACAACGCCGGTCCCATGTGCAAACATTGCTGTACTCAATTCAGGCATGTCCGCATCCAATGTAAACATCCTGCCCTTCTTCTTTCCTTTTGCTATCAAGCGACCATTATTTTTCATATCCTCAACAAAGCATCCATGAGGATTAAATCTAACCTGCAAGCCCTGCTAAACCATTTGACCTATAGAAACCAGGTTCTTGGTGATGTTCGGGACATGAAATACATCAGAAAGGTATTTCTTTTTCCCATCCTGCATAGACAAATGAATTTTACCAATCTGCACAATAGGATGTGCAGTATCATCACTAGTCTCTAGAAATCCTGGTTTTTCCATTTTCCTTGCATCCTGCATCCACTCTACATGACCTCTCATGTGGTTTGACGCACCTGAGTCAACATACCACACATGATTTCGATCTTCTGCACTTGTCACAGAGTTGGTCATGTGCTGCACCATAAATAGATGCTCATTTCTGTCATCCCCCTGTCTACTGGAAGATGCATAATTGCCTTGCTGCAATTTTCCATTCATAATGTCATTCTGCTTTTTGTAGCAGTCTTTAGCCATATGTCCCATTTTTCCACAGTAGTAGCATTCAACATTGCTGTTTGCATTTTGGCCTTTCTGCCATCCACCACGGCCTCTTTGTCTCCCCCTGCCTCTAGAGTTACCACGTCCTCCTGCATAGGACTGGTTTTCTTGAGTTTGCTGCATACTCTGATTTCTACCATGGCCTACAGATCGGCCTCCTCTACCTCTGCCTCTACCTCTTCCAGCATTTGAGTAGAAGACAGTTTCTTTTGAAGTTCCGCTTGAAGAAGATGCACCCCCATTTCTCTGCTCTTCAAAAATTAGAAGAGCAAACAACTCTTCAAAATCAGGAAATTTTTCACGGACGGCAATGGATGTCTGAAACTGTGCATAATCCTTTCCTAGACCATTCAAGGTCACAGAAACTAGATCATCATCTTCCACTGGCGACCCAATGGAAGCAAGTGCATCTGCAATTTTCTTCACCTTCATGTGGTAGTCATTTATGCTCAAATTTTCTCTCTGCACATTGTGCAACTCCTGTTTGAGCTGCATTTTCCTGGCTTGCGTATTTGTGTTGTACATTTTCGCCAAAGTATCCCATGCCTCCTTTGGCGTACTTACATCCTGAATATGCACAATCATAGAGTCCGAAATACTTATAGATAGCCAATACATAACTTTTCTGGCTCTCTCATGCCATCCTTTAAATGCCTGCATTTCCTGTTGATTGGGAACATTAGGAAGAATAGGTTCTTCTTCATTTCCTGTAATGAACTCCCAATAGCCTTTTCCCATAAGGAAATTCGTCATTCTAAACTTCCATGCTTGGAAGTTGTTCTTGTCAAGCTTTTCTGTGACAATCTGTGAGACAGAATCAGATGCCATTACAGAACATTGCAAAATATTCTGTCACTGCAAAAAACACAGCTTTTGCCTCACACGGGCAGATCCGCAAAACTGACGAAAGTGGTATTTGACCACGCAGTCACTTCGTAGTGACAATTTTGCATCAACAGGCAACAAGCATGATTCTGAAACTCCCAATATCTCTGCACACAGGCATACGATGCAATTTCTGCGGCAACTTTTCACCGACCAGCCGAGCAGTGTTCGCACAGCAAAAACAGGGCCTTTTTTTGAGTGCCTGCGAAGAACTTATGCGTTCAAAACGGGCTCCGAAATGGCCTCGAAATGGCCCCGCAGCATATATTGCGCTCTCGCCACACCGCGAAGGGCGTCTCAATCTGAGACAGTGCACTCTTGCACTTCTGGCTATGCTACCTGCAGAGATTTGCTCCCAAACTCGAAATAGGAAAGCATTACTGGTCCTCTTACCAGAACACCACGAACTTGGTTTGCTTTCTTGAGCTCCTTACCACGAACAAGGCTCTGATACCATGTGAAGAGAGTGGGAGAGAGGGAAGGAGTCTCACTTGCAGCTTTCTCACAAGCACAATGGGGGAATACACACAAAGGTGGAGGCTGAAAACAGTTTTCCTCTTCTTAGTTGTGAAAGCCAAAAGAACTCAAGTACAAAGAAATAGAAGAACCCTATATGTGGGTCTCAAACCAAACTCAACTAACTAAGGTGGCATACTAACTGAGCCATGAACTAGAGGAGATAAAGATAGCTGTCATCCAGCTATTATTCGTGGGCGGTGTACCAACCGCATTTGTAGCTAACAAGTCGGTGACATAAATGCACAACGGTCACCCTGGCATATCGCGAGTGGAGCTCGATATCTCAACAACCTTCTATGATAAATGGCAACTCTTTTGCTTTTTTTTGATCATCTGTTTGGAACATGTTGTTGAACTCTGCTAGTATGACATTTCCAGTCTTACGATCTATTTTGAGGAGTTCAGCTAAGCTTACATTGTAGCCAAAGTGTAGAAGTTCAAGGCAATAAGCTGAAATTCCTTCTGAGTGCTTATCTATTATAGCTTGTGCTTTTGTTCTCAACATCATTGGAGTAATGATATCGTCCTCTTTTGTGATTTTTCAAATTATGTACTTAGTTAGACTTGCATTATGTTTGAATTGATATTATGTATATGTTATTTATTGTATTTTTGAAATTTAAAATTTAATCATTTTTTATAAATAAAATTGGATTACTAACCATTTGCTCTCATTTCTTTGTCCCCATGTTCTGCCTTCCATTATTGTACTTCATGTTGATTGTTATCCATGAAATTCCTAAGGTCTTGCAGTGTGTGCTCCATCCATAAATGTATTCATTTGGTTCCTTTCCAGCCATGTTTGCAAGACGAATTTGAGCTGTATACAAGAAATAATTTTGTCCCTTTGTTCTTTTTGTTGATTTCTCTTGATCTTGTTGAGCCAATCGGGCTTTACTTTTGAATTGATTAAAGATGTGCGAAATAGTAATCTATTATAAATTATAATATAAACTAATGTGAAGAAATACTACAATTCTTGATATTGAAAATGTACCTCGTCTGATGTTGCCATATTTTATTGTTGGTTGTTCTTCAAATAAGTTTTTTGATAGATCCTGCATATTAGTTTGTATATCAAAAGCTTCTTTTCTCTTATATTGATGAATATTTAATAAAAGGATTTTCTATTGATTACTATTTTTTTAAAGTTCATGTAAGCATTGGAATGAAGCCAGATGGATTGATTTTATTTAAGATTCTTAAGTTGTTTCGAGTGGTGACTCGTGAAAGCATGACATATGTTAGTCCTAGTGCAAATGATTTTTGTATTACTACAAGAGCCTTTCCTTTGAGTGTGCATGCTTGTGACTTGTGTCTCATAATTGCATATGCTAGTGTGATTGGAAAAGTTGTTTTGTGATACCATATTGAGTTTAGTACCTTCCGTTTATGTTTTGATCGTCTTAGTGTGATTTTTTCATTTGTTGATAAGATCTTGGCATGAATTTTTAAAATGTTGTTTGTGTTATTATCTATTTCTAGTGATATGACACTTGTAATAGCGCCATTTGTAGCTCTGATTGTGAGATCTATATTTTCTATGATCATCACTTTCGCTCCTATTGCTATTTGTTGTATGGAGTGGAAATCTGGATCCATGATTATCTATTCTTTTAATTCTAAGATTTGATCTGCATTGGATGTCACAGTGACGCTTTTAATTTGATGCTCTTTGAATTTCTTATGTAGTATGAGCTCATTATAGTATCGTGTGTCTTTTTGATGGGTGCGCAGTATAGTTGTGTCCTTGTCAATGAAATCGTTTGCTTCACTATCACTTATGATTAAATTACCTAGGTAATACTGAATATCTTCTATCGTTGGTTGTCTTATTCTAATTATGTTTAAGAAGTCTATGTATGTTGGATCTTCTAGGTGACGTATTGATGTTTGAAGGAATGAAAAGGTTGCAGTTGTCCAGAAACCTGAGTTTCCAATATAGCATTTTCTACAGAATTCATTCTCTTGCACCTTGCATTTGCATACTAGAGGCAACTGGGACGTATCTCCGAATAAGAGCATCTTTTTATTTTCAAAAGGCTACAAGATTGTTTGCTTGCAAGTTTTGCATAGTTGTCTGATTACTGTGTTTAATGTTTGGCATGTCATCATTAGTTCAATTATTATGATTTCTGCATTTTGCAATTCTATGTATCGTTCGTCTAACACTGGTAAGGAGGCACGAAACATATCGTCTCTCTTTGGTAGAGCAAACTGATGATGGAAAGTAGTTGCTAATCGACTTAGTCTCATTGTAGCAGCTCCTATTGTTGTTGCTAGAACAATCGATTTTCCTTATTTTACATAATTATAAGTAATGTACTTGATCATGTAAATGTCTTTCCTGAACTAGGAGTACCACAAATGACATGAAGTCCTGTGGGTGATCCATTTATCTTTTCGTAAATTTCTTGTTGTTCATAAGAAAAACTTGCATTTTCGAAATCCTTGAACTCGTTCATCATTTGAAGTAATTTTGTGCGTGTTGTGTTATGTATATTAGTATCTTCATGAAGGTCGGTTGAAGCCATGAAGGAGTTCTGAATAACACGTAATGGGATTTTTTGGACTATCATGTTTGTTAGTTGGTGGCGATTTTGATCTATTAGCAAGTGCACTTTGCAATATTGATCGATAAGAGATTTGATGTCTTCTTCTGTTTTTACGAGGTCCCGGATATGGCATTCTAAGAAGTAAGATTTTTTATGATTGTTTTTAGAAATGAGCTCATTCTCATTTCTAAAATTTACGTTCTTTAGTGGAAGGTTGTAAAAAAATCCTTCAGAATGATGAGGAGGGTGGTAATCTGTGAAACGTACGATCCGTGTTGATGGATACACAATTTCTGAAAGAATCTACGATAGTTATGTTATCTTTGTTTTTTTTCTTTGACTTTTGGACATTGTATTTTTTCCATAATTCATAGAAGGTCAAGTTCTCCATGACTCTTGGACGACTGCAATATGTATCTATAGGATGCATTATAGAAACACAATGTTCACGAAGGTATTTTTGGCGCATAGATGGGGGAGAGGAGTCAATGAAATGCACAGATTCGCTTCTTTGAATGGTAGATATTTGTAAGCATGACAATGCTGCCTCTGTTGGATATGTTGGCTTTGAAAGAATGTATGCAGATATCATTTTTAATTTAATTCGATCTAGATTATCTAGTCCTAGAAGTTTCACATCACTAGGATTCAAGTTCATGTGTCCCATGGGTTCGGTTTTCATAGCATATTTTAGAAGGTAATATGATAGGCCTGTTCATATGTGCTTGCCACAAGAGTAATATTCCTACATGGTATGGAACGACATTACGATGTTCTAGTGATGGATGGAAGTAGATCCATCTTTGTGTGAGAGGATCTATAGTAGGTTTAGTATCTAGATGTATTGGATAAGGAAATCCATATTTACATTTGTGGTTTGTGCTTGAGCAAATAGATTGCATGTTGGCCTACATGTGTGGATTTGTTTTCTCTTTACCATATAGTTAAGCTTTCTTTGAATTAAATTCTCTGGCCAGTTATTAAAATCATTCATGTAAGGGATATGTGCATCTATTTGGTTTGATACAATATCTATGTCTTGTTCATCTATCCATAGCATCATGGTTGCATGGATAGATCCTCTATTTTGTACCTCATATCTTATGATTTGATGGTTGACTCTACCTAGTAGTCCTTTATCGCACAAAATATATCTTGCTAAGAATTGTTGTAGTCTAACATGAAAGAGCACTGTGCATTCAATTGGAAAATCTCTCCATGTGAAGTTTTTATTGAATTGTTTAGCAATGGTTTCTACTTGATCGATTTCACACCATCTTGTGGTTGATACCTCATCTGCAGTAAGTGTAAGGAATATATTGGGAAGGCCCCATGTGTCAACCATTGCCATTATATCTTTTAAGTTTCTACGGTGCCATGAAGGAGATCCAGGAATAGAACTTGGTATGTCGTCTTTGTTGGTCAATATCTCTTTGTAATACTATAGTTTGAGTAGAGTTTGCTATTAAAATAGATTGACATATTTGGTACATCAATAACAAGTATGGTTTGTAAAGAGTGAACACGAAGAACAATGTTGATATTCTCATTTTTAAATATACGTTGAAGAACATCTTGCCATCATGAGCACCATATCCGAAAGGATAGAGGAATGGGAATAATGCATACTCTAGTGTTAATTTGTCACATTGTGATAGACCTTCCATAGATGTTATGAGCTCACGCTCAATAATTCTTGTTGAATCATGAAGTACAATTGTTCCGACTTCATGTGATGTATTTTTTTTGAATTGATGAGTTGTAGGTAGCATGTTGATTTGTTCTAGTAAGGACAAGTAGTTGTCCTCATGTGCAATTTTCATAAGATCGAATGGTGAGTCAGCAGAGTGTCTTTCAGGAATATCAAAAATAACTTCTGAAGAAAGAACACTTATTCCTAGTTTTGGATGCGGTCGTTCATACATTGTCAAGTATTTTTTAAATATGGGGTTTGTTCTAGAGTTAAATGCTAGAACGTGTTTTGTTGTTGATAGTAAGTTTGTTGAGTTACTACAGAATCTTTGTTGACGATTCCAACATATTAGTGGATTATCCAACATTTATCTCCTTTGTAGTATACGTATTGCTAAAGATGTAATACCTTTAGAAACGTCTACGGATATATCGATTATAGAAAGAATTTGCATTTGAAATATGTCAACACCTAATACATTTTGTAAATAGTCTGGATCATAGGGAACCGAGTACAACTTTCTGAATGGACTATTTATGCATGCTTTACAAGCCATTTTTGATCTATGTCCTAGGCCATTTTCTACATGCAAACTTATGCAAACTTATGAACATATTGGATAAGTCATATGGTGTTATACTTGATTCTAGTAGTGATATTACTGATTTTAACTTTGTAAAAGAACATGTGTTAAATTCTATTCTACCACAATATACACAATATTGCATCTTCGAAATATATTGAGAAGTGATTTGGTTCCATTCTTTTAGAAATTTATTGATGAATAGCCATGAGGAGAAACTCGGTTGTAAGCATCTTTTCTTGTTTTCTATGCTAATGCAGGAAGCACGTTCTCTCCTTTCAATAAGAGACCTTTTCATGTTTGTAAAGTAGATTATATGTTGAAGTAGAAGCACCTACTTTATTTTCTCGTTGTGGATGAGAGCATTAAAAATGACTTGAAATTCACCAATTCGAATAATCTGCAAAGAAAATATCAAGGTTGTTAACACTTTATATTTTTCACTCAAAATTTATAACGTCTCTAGTTTATGTTGATACCAATTTGAATATAGCATATAGGAATTTGAATGTAGCATATAGCATTTCGAATATAGAACATGGTAAATAGATCTTTATTTTTGCACATAGGAGTTTGTGTTTAGCATATATTTTTTTGCATATTTTTGTAGCTATCTGAATTTGGGATATAGCAGTTTTCATTTATCACTTTGTATATATTTGGTAGCAATTTGAATTTGAGATATAGCACTCTTAATTTCGTACATATCATTTTGCATTTAGAATTAACACTTAGCATTGATCAACTAGCATTTTTGCATTTAGCAAATAGCACTTTGTATCCAACACATAAACAAATACACTTAACCACACATTCGTGTGGGGGGAGAGTTGGCACATTTCCTCTCCAAAAATTATAAGACCAAGGAACGTGCCCTTCTTTGGGTCATATGATTTTGCATTTTGCACGTAGCATTTTGCATATAGTATGTAGTAATTTGAGTTTGGGATATAGAACATAGTACTTTGCATTTTGCACATGGTACTTTGTTTTTAGAAATGTATGATTTTGTATTTCGTACATAGTATTTTGCATTTTTGAAAATTCAATGGTTCAATTTTGTATTACAAAAAATGGAGGTCATTGGCAATCTCCCATGCGTAGCAGCTCAAATTGCGAGCATCAATAGCACGGCCATCGAAGCAAAAAGGACAAGCTACAAGAATGTCAAGCTAATGCCAATCAAAAACTCTGAATCATGAAGCTGCCTCTACAAGGTTTTCAAGAGCAAGTACCTTTAGGAGCAACTTGGCGCACAAGAACTGCTTGACTACTTGAAGCTACATAAGCTTGAAGAGATCAAGAACACTCAATGCACAGATTGGAGCTCTCCCACTATGCAAACTGAAACCAATGGCGAAGGAAGGTGAGCTTGCCAAAAGGTGCAAACAAGGCTGGCTACTGAACGTTCTATCACCGGATCTCTTCACCCAAGAAAGTTATAGTGATTATAACTCAAAGAACACAGAACTTGAGCCAAACAATGCAGCGGACATACAAATATGAACAATCGTACTAATCATCATGCTACCTCTTGAATACTGTGAATCTTCACATTGCCTTTCGAATACTCTGAACCTCATGTAGCTTGTAGAATAATGTGCATCTCATTACAGGCTGATAGCCGGATCTAGTCAAAACTACTAGCCACATATTGCCTTTATACAACCCTTCATAATGGCTATGTTGTAGCCAAAATGCTTCTGATACAAGACCTTTAGTCCTCTCATACCTACACCAATCACCATGAACATATACGACATTGCCATTCCATGCTAACCCTAATTTTGTTAGAAATGACCCAATAGAGAGTACGCATAGTGGAAGATTGATAGTAATTCCTAGGAGCTCACACATCAATAGACAATGAACCAGCCAGATAGAGAAATGACCAAAGTAATATATTTCCGTCCAAAATTATGGACACAATACAAAAGAGATAGATTTAGAGTCCCACCAATGGTGTGGTCCTCTGATCTTACCACAAGGTACTTCTGTTATTTGCTGGCTATCTCTAGACTCAAGCCACCCACATGATCCATCTTGAGCTTCTATAGACTGGACAGATCCTCTCCACCTTGCTGTCTAGAAACTAGCCTAGGTGGGCTGCCACTCAAGCTCAGTTAGCAACTCCTTTAGGGTCACCTTCACCTCCTATGGATATAGGCCTAAGACTTGCCTTCTTGCTGCTCCTATCTACTGTCAGAGGGCTACTCTAGAGAATATGATGATCACAACACCTTGCTGTCCTAGAAGACAACCTACCAGCCTCTAGGGAACTTAGTCTGCAGCATACCTTCCACTCTCCTTTACCCCTTGTGTGAGGCCCAAGGGAGTGGCTTCTGGCTGCTCTTGTGTGTTGTTGAACTTGCTGGATAGTTGGATGTTGAATGAGGGTTGGAGGACCTCCTTTTATAGGGCATAAGGCATGCCCCAAAAAACCAACCAATAGCCTGAATCTGGCTGACCCAAATAGGCCGACTAGGCTGCTATAAAACTACCCTAAAAGGGCTCACTTAACCAGGGCCACTGGCCCACAAAACTAGGGCTTTGGCCCTTGCTTCAAGGCCTGATGCCCTCCTATATATGCAAGGTCCAACCCCCTTTTGCCCTGCCATTTCTAGGCATGGTAGGCTAGCTCGAATCACCCTACCAGCCCTACACTTAGTTGACCAAGCTACTAGTAACCCCTGCCATATTGCACTTCTGCCAGACCCTTCTTCAGCGTCGTACATCCCCGTACATTCTGTTGAGTCATCGCGCTTTTCATGGGGATCTGTTGCAGGCTGTATGCCTGCCATGAAGGGCCCCAATTTTCTGAGGCCTAAATACTTCAAATCTTAACTTTCTAGATCTAATAAATTTGGTAAGGCAGTTTCCAATAAATAAAGTACAATAGTATCCATATCTACTGATGTAAGCATAGAAACCAATATCAAGTATTGTTTGTCTATTTTGAGAATCCTCATCCTCAGTGTCCGATGTAGTAGTCTTTAAATGTCCAAGCCAGGGTCTTTATTCAACACTGAACCTGAGACTGCTGCCTTACATTTGGCAGTCCATTGGAGCAGCAGGAAATTGTGATTGCGAGGAAGGTGTGTTTGCGGGGAACCACTACGAAGGCTATAGAAAGTCTAGTAGATCAACACAGGCTGAAGTGTTTTGAAGTTCCCACTAGAGGGTAGGAGAACATACTCAAAAATCTCTTGCAAAATGCCTTCACAGCCTAGATAGCGGGTACTTCTGTTATTTGCTAGCTATATCTAGACTCATGCCGCCCATGTGCTCCACCTCGAGCTTCTGTATAATTTTCGTCTAGAACGATCCTCTCCACCTTGCTGTCCAGCCTAGGTGGACTGCCACTCAAGCTCAGTCTACAACTCCTTCAGGGTCACCTTCACCTCTTGTGGATAGACTTGGCTTCTTACTGCTCCTATCTACTATCAGAGGGCTACTCCATAGAATATGATGATCACAACACCTTGCTGCCCTAGAAGATAGCCGACTAGCCTCAAGGGAACTTAGCCTGCAGCACACCTTCCACTCTCCTTCACCCTCAGTGTGAGGCCCAAGGGAGTGGCTTCTAGCTGCTCCTATCTGCTCTTGAACTGGTTGGATAGTTGGATGTTGAATGAGGGCTGGAGGACCTCCTTTTATAGGGCACAAGGCGTGCCCCAAAAAACTGACCAATAGCCTGAATTTGGCCGACCCAAATAGGCCGACCAGGCTGCTATAAAACTGCCCTAAAAGGGCTCACTTAACCAGGGCCACTCGCCCACAAAACTAGGGCTTTGTCCCTTACTTCAAGGCCTGATGCATGGCGAGCGAACCCTCCCAATGGTCACGATTGTGAACTACTTCCTTGAATTCATGGGGCTTGCAAAGTTTGTCTTCTAAAGTGATAATCTAGAAGGTCACATACAACTTGTAAACTCTGGCTCAAACTCTTCAGTCTTCAAGTAGCTCTGCTGATGTTGTGTTGGATGGCAAATGGGAGCACAAGGCTACCTTTTATGGTTGAATCCTCTCACTCCTTCTGTTTTGGCTGTGCAAGAATCCTCAATGGCCTATAGCAAACACTGACATAGAACTAAGAGATCCAGACAACTTACTGTCCATTATATTCTTGAAAGTTTCCTGCCCCCAAGAGAAATAACATCAGACACCTCATTTCGTATGAGATTATCTCTCTCTCTCTCTCTCTCTCTCTCTCTCACCCACACACATGCACACACAACACACAGAAAGAAGCAGTCTTTGTAATGTGTGAAGCTCTTAGGAGGGAGGTGGAGGTGGAGGTCTAGTGGAGGAGGTGCACATGCAATCTTCTTTGAATAGCCTGTAAACTTCTAAATTTAAAAAAAATCCCTTGCACTACGACTGAACCCTCATAAAAGGATGAAGAAGGATTCTGCAGATGTATCCAAGGGAAAAAAAAGATAATTAGTGTAGAGTCAATTTTCAGCAGTTACAAAAAACCAATGATGATGGACTCAAATCCAGGGTCCGTGTATGTGTGCACACTGGACTTTTGTCTAAACAATTTGTTGTGGTAGACTAAAGTCATCGTGGATGATGCTAAAGAGCTCTATGTGAAAGGTCTCTTGGAGCACACCTTTACGCATTACCAATACTCTAAAACAGTAGAAAGTATTCAAAACACCTGTCCAAGATAAAAGCCATGGTATTTAACTTGGTTTCCATTCTCTTTGAGTCAGGCACACCTATCAAGAGTGTGGAACTTCTCAGCTAGAGGCCCTTGCCTTCCAGTGACTCCACATTACAACATCAAGATTTGTAAAGCCACATCGAGCCAAAATGAATTCTAGTAAGCAAATCATGAAGGAGCTAGTCGTGTGTGTGCAAGGAACCACCTATATTAATGCTGCTTCAAGCGCTGATAAATCTTCATGTTCTCTCCACTTACCCAAGCTGGATCCTGCTAATAAAAATAAACTCCAAAAGACGTAATGGTTCAACTAGTAACCTTCTTGTAAAGGTTCTTGACAATTTTTGCAGAAACTGATAACAGAAGCGCTACATCCTCTCACCACAGCTCACGAGGCGTGCGTGCAAGGAACCACCTATATTAATGCCACAGACTGAGTCGGGCGCCCAGAGATGTGATGACAATCTGGTGGTGTTGGCCATGTGCCTATTGGTTGGCCAGATCTGGGGCAGCATTTGGCTATAGAAGGGCCCTCATGCCTCATTTGGGAAGGTGACAGATGGGTCCTTTCCAAAACCCCAGGCTACAAGGATAGGTGCAACAACAGTACCTCCCAATCTGGCATTGGTGCAGACATGGGAAGAGTAGGATGTAGAAGCATTTGTAGTGCTCATTTAGACCATGAAGGACAATCTCATTCCAATGGTCCACTTCGTGACCAATGCCCATGCTATGTGGGATATTCTCAAGAGTCAGTATGAGACCGACAACTCTATGAGGATCTTGAAACTTCAGACCCAACTATATACCCTGAAACTTAGAGAAAAAGGAGAGTTTTTCAATAAAATCAAGGTGGTTTGAGATTTGTTAGCCTTAGTGGGTGATTATTGGTAGGATTGTTTTCATTCTTGCTCAGCAAAAGTTATTCTTGTCTTTATATGGATTGTGCCTGTGGCAATATACTTGATGACATGGCAGCCTTAGAGGCTCTAAACCCTCTGCCAGGGTTAGATCCAGTCACAGGAGACGTGGCAAAGTCCAGCAATAGCTGTTGGTCCATGTGGCAGCTGCATAGGTAGCAATAACAGTTGTAGCAGGAAAGAGGGCAGTTCAGCCCCCAGGAAAGCCATGTAGGTAGGCAAAGGCTGGCAGCAATCCCCAAAGCAAGAGGGGGTTTTATACAGGCCTAGCCCAGCTTGAGGTGTTCATAAACCTGGTCGGGGCTGCCACAGACTGAGTTAGGCGCCCAGAGATGTGATGACAATCTGGTAGTGTTGGCCATGTGCCTATTGGTTCGCCAGATCTAGGGCAGCATTTGGCTATACAAGGGCCCTTAGGCCTCATTCTGGAAGGTGACAGATGGGTCCTTCGTGAAACTTTGGTCTTTCAAAGCAACCACTCTTTTGAAACTTTGGTCAGAGGTCATAGAACTTCAGATGTGTGGAAGAACCATCGATACTCTTCTTGAAAAACTTGATGATCTTGAAAAGCAGGAAGATCTTGAAAACCAGAAGCAGATGAGGAAAAGCAGGTCTTCAGATGTGTGGAATAACCATCGATACTCTTCTTGAACGATGATCACGATGAGGAAAAGAAGGAACGAACACACTCTTCTTGAACGATGATCACGATGAGGAAAAGAAGGAACGAACAGTTACGTTGAAGGTGGGAGATTTCTTGTCCTCTCTCTCTCTCTCTCTCTCTCTCTCGCAGATGGGAAGAAAGAAAGGAGCTGAATGAAAATTTGTGGATACAATGAGCCTTTGGGAAAGGAGCAGTACACTTGTAAATGCAAGTATCGACCTCATCATTAGGATTGAGTTCTTGCCTGCATAAGAGCACACTTTCTTGGGCTGACATGCCTTGGGTTTACCTTGTACCTCTCCCCCAAAAACGTGAAAGAAACATGCAAAAGGTTGCACATGAGCCAAAACAGTAGAAACAAAGGAGGGATACAATTTACTTAAAAGATAATTTATTACTTCAAACTCAAATTAAATTTAATAATACTATGAAAAGACAAATATGAAAGGACAATTATTTACTTAAGACAAGTGGAATCCAAGAGAGTTTTCATATACAAAAAATATAAAAAAAAATAGTATTGTTAAACAAGAGTTCTCATATACAAAAAATATCATGAAAATAGTATTGAACTAAGCAAAATCTGTCTCCAAAAGAGACATTCTCCAAAAATGCCAAAATAGAGGAGGAGGTCTACTGCATTGCGTTATTGTTTGGGGTACTTTCCTCCTCCTCACCACTAGATGGGGGTCACTCGGGACCTCATCTTCCACTTCTTCTAATATATAATCATACTCTTCATGGATTACATACTTGCAGTCCATGAAGACCTCTACACAGCCCATTATGTCCTTTATAGTTTGATCCTTGCTACAACAACGGTCATAGAGGTCTCTCCAAAACTTACAGAGATCCCATAGGTTTTTTTGTTCTTGCCTAAGTATACCATGCTCTGAAAGCACCTATACAGAAGACGCCTACCATCCTTACATTCTCTTATGGTTGCCAAGCTCTAGATGACTTGATCCACTTGTCCAGACCTGTGCTGTCCGAACAACCCTAGATGACTGTGCCTTTGTTAAGCTCCCTTTTCCATTGAATTTTCTCCAAAAATATGCCAGCAGTCACATAGAACCCAAAGTTCTCCAGATGAGCTTCTATGTGACAGCCCCATGGCAGCCTATGTGCTGCCCACTGGAGTACCTTTTCTTGCATTATTTGTATGTGTACGCTGCTCACATGACAAATAGTGTGATGCCCTATGTCAAATATTTGTTCCATGTTAGATCTAAACATGTGGCATCCCAAATCAATGCCCACATCTTCCAACACATATTATTCCACCTCCCCTTTACTCTCCTCATTCGGGGGACTCTCAAATGGGGAGTTGACCACACAAATTCCAACACTCCCTCTCACCAACACATCATGCACCAATCCCAACTCTCCAATGTAGATGCTTCATTGGAGAAGCCCTTTGGAAACATTCGAGGTTGCTGTCATCTCTCGATCTTTTAACCATCATCTCTTACTCCACCTGGTCTAGTCCTACTCAATAGATCCATCCTAGTACACAAGGAAATATTCAATAGCACCACCATCTTCAGTCACGGTTCCACTAGTGATCTTGAGCACACCTAAAGCAAATTGTCTCCCTTCATAATGAGTGAGTAGCCTAATCTCTTCCAAGCACCACGCTCACTGCATGTGTTCCAACCCATCCTTCCTCACTCTTTCGAGCTATAGCATAAGCCCACGCTTTCCTAGTTGCATCATCAATGAATGTCACATAGTATTCAGCCCCGCCTAATGACCGTCGTGTAGGCATGGGACCACATATGTCTGAATGCACCAAATCAAGCTTTTCAAACTCTTCCTTTCCCCTTCTTTTATGGGCTGATTTAGTCTGCTTCCCATAGAACACTATATTAGAGAATTTGGGAAAATCCCAATTCCCACGAAATAAAATATAGTCACTTCAAAAGTAAAATTTGATGTTTTTTATTGAAACATTAGCTCCATTGAGGACCCAAGTTTCAATTATGTTGGGGGAGACTAGACCATGCACAATACTTTCCCAATTCCTAGAAACCCAAGCAAAAATCTTCTGTATGTTGCTATGGCAAAAGGCCTTAATAGATGTGAACATGGCTCCATGGCCAAAACACTTGTTGATTTACTAGTGAAAGAAAGATGTTTGTTGTTTTGTATGCATCGAAACCACAAAGAAAAACCAATTTATAGATGTTGCGTTAGGAAGATTCATTGGAGTAAATTAAATTAGAGTATTGATATATGCAATAGGGTTGTTATAGATCTTTGACATCCATCATATAAATGTGGTCTTCAAAAACAAAATTAAACTTGCAACAACTGTCAATTTTTATTTGGTATATTAGATGTATAAAATTAATGTCAAATGCTTATGTTTCTATGTTGATAAATTGCAGTATTGACATATGCAATAGGATTATGGTAGAGCTTTGACATCCATCATATAAATGTGGTGTTCAAAAACACCGTTCCATCACAATAGAGCTCATGAAACTCTCCATCACAATAGAGCTCATGAAACTCAGAGACATGGTCTTGATAAAAACCTTTTTTTAAATTGCTTTCTTGTACTAAATATAATCAAAACCATTGACACATAGCCAATTTTTCACCACATTGTTTAACATAATCATTAACAATTCCATACTAGTATTCATACTCACAAAGTAGCTCATCTCCGAAGGAGATATCCTTTATGGTTTGCACAGTAATGTACCCATGGGCACTCAAATTTCCTTGTGACTTTTGAGCCCAAGGTGGTAGTTTAGGGATGTATACAAATATAACATTTGTTCTTTCTTTATAATACATTGAGCTATTTATATATCCAGCAATGTTTCCATACAATACATTTCACATCTGTCAATGGCTCAATGAATGGATCTTCAAACATTCCATAAGTCTTCATCCTTGGGAAAAACTTGAGGAGAGATCTCCAAGTATCATAATCATACTTTGGACCATTATATACCATCAAATCTTGTTTTTTCTTGATGCTCGTATGTACAAAAAGACCATATCCTGCCCCAGGTATTGTTGATTTCTTTACTTCATAATGGATGCCATTCATTTCGAACACGTGCTCAATGGGTATGGGCAATTTATGTTTCCATAAGCCATTGGATGCAGGATCAAAATTTGTAATAAGATAGCTCTTCAACTTTTCAGGACAATCTGCAACACCTATCATATGTTTAAAATCAAAGAATCATTCTTTTAGTGGAGGAATACAAACTCACATCATAAAGCACATAGCATTTTTTGGACAAGGTACTAACTCAACGTCTATTAATTCTTTCACAAAACAAATTGAAACATAATGTTTTGAAAATCGAATCTAACCAAATAGTGTCCAAATATAAATCAGAATGTAGGTACAAATGTTTTAGTTGAGCATTTGTGTTTGCAACTCTAATTAACAAGATCACTTACATTCCCTAAGGGTTGTCTATACAATAAAATCGAATCAAGTTGGCTAAGAATGCCCTTGCAGCATCGGCAGTGATTCCCCTTTCCTTGCATCCAAGAACCATAGCAAAGCGTTTTGCCTCACTATCTTTCAATGGCCCCATTTTGGCAATTTTTCCTAGCATGCATTCTTCCTCTTCATTCAATGTAACATGTTGAGCATGCACCATACTTCTTGTAGTAGGACAAGTCCCTCTCACTCTAGTTTTGGTTATAGGTGAAGTAATACCTTTCTCTGTGTCTTTTTTTGAACTACGAGTAGACATATGAGATTCGACATTCATCCTTTCGAGAACTTCTTTGTTTTTTTCTTTGAATTCAAGGATCACTGGTTGAAAATAATAGAACATATCATGCCCTTCGACAATCGGAGCTTGACCAAATCTGTTAGAAGAGATGGCACTGCGCACATCTACTGCATCATCTAGCATCTGTAGGTATGGTAATAACTCATGAAGCAAAATAGAATCACCACAATCTATATCAAATTTTGTAGGGAAAATGCAATTTTCTGCTGGATTAACACAACCCGTGTAAGGCGAAACATCAATGAACGCTGTTCTTGCTGGTTTGCATTCCTCTTTAAAACAACACCACACTCTCATTAATGGTTTAAACTCCGCTTCCACATTCATCCTATCTGGTCGAATGATTCGACTCTTTGTATGCTTGTGGCATGCCATCGCACCCCAAACCATGAAGAAATGTAACTTTCTGTTAACATGATGCTCCAAAGTGTCCAGCATGTGTTGCACCATGCCCTTTTCTCCTCCAGTGGACCAAATGCCAACATGGTAGTGATCGAGCAACCATTGTAGAAACTCTAAACACCCAGGACGGAGAACAAGCCAATGCTTCCCGCTCATATGTTTATTTGACTTTGAAAAACAATGCTCGAGCAATAACCCTTTCAAATCTATTATCACTGCTAGTCTTATTTTTGTTATCACCTCTTTTGACATTATTTCTGAGCGTGACATTATGTCTTCTCCTTTACCTTCTAAGATTTCTTCCTGCACCTTGGCTTCATACAATGACATTGCATCTTCTCCTTTACCTTCTAAGCTTGCATTCACATTTGTCAATGGAACATTAACTGCAGACATTGCATCCTCAACATTTTCAATCAACCACGTTGAGCTTGGAACTTGCATGCTAATGTTCAAATTAGGCACATAATGAATCATTGGATCAGGTGTCACATGTACAGGCAATGCTTCTAGCGATGTGAAATTGAGATGGCCAATATCTGTTGATAAACAAGGAAATGAAATTCATAAGTAGAAACAAACTGAAGATTGAGATAGAAAACCAAATTGTCAAACTTTAGGTTGTGTGCTCTCAATGCAATTTCTATTCATGTTTTTCTTTTTCAAAACAAAATTGGAATACTAAAATAAAGAAAGCATTCATGTTCATATGCTTAGTATACCCCCTAAAGTTGTTGAATCTATACCCTTTCAAGTTATTTTAATCCCCAAAATTACATATCCTTACAATGCCAAAAACCTTTGCGTAATAGATAGAGTGGAGTCCAACATTATCTAGCATTGCCCGAGTGTTCCCACTAAGAAAATATTTGGCCAAGCAGCCAAAACATATTTGAGCATTCATATGAAGTGAATAAGGATGGAAACAACAATTTACACTAATTCATTCATCACGATCAAGACTCAACACACTTTTTAACATTTATGAACTCGTAAATAAATTTGGATGTGTATCACACTCCAAAGGTATTACAACATGCAAACACATCTTTTCATGAAATATAGAAAATTAAACATATTCAAGAATACATATGAATGTTTGAATTATGGCAATGAGATAGAAGAAATTTCCAAGAAATATTAAAAGATCTTTGGAACAAAATTAATACATCATATGGAGAATATAGCAAGATAACATATGGAAAACACGAACACCATATAAAAGGACAATTTCAAGGACCTGTTGCTTCCTCTTCTGTTTCCCAAAACTTTGAAGCGTGTTTTTGTAAATGCTCACGCTGCTCTTCATTGAAGGGTTGAAGCTCTTTTTGTCCTAGTATGGTATCAATTTCTTTATCCCCTCCACCTTCAATTGTATCATCTTCTTTTGGCACCCCCTCTATTGCCAATATTGGTTCTTGCAAGCCAGCCCATTGTCGAATTTCATGATTACTGTAAGCATACGTGCAACATATACTTTCAACCTTTGCCAACTCCTCATAAGTCTCAACAACTGAAACAACACGCCTCTTACAAGAAAGAGACTCTATTGCAGCAAGCCCCTCAGAGAACAAGTCCAATACATACTCATCTTCTCGACAGAAACCCATGATCATGTCTTTCATGATACTTGAACGTTTTCTTTTCAAGAACAATTCAATGTCAAATTCATCATCATCATCCTCGTCATCATCATCCTCATCACCTGATTCTTCTGCACCACTTGATTTTTCATATTTTTCATCTGCAACATATATTGATGGCTTACATTGTGCATTGGTATAGCGCTCAATATCATTGAAATGCTTTTCCTTGCTTACCAATACACAGGCAATTAAGCCATCCATAGATCCAGTGACAAAGATATCTGCAGTTTCAAAATTAAGGCAACCGAAGTGTATTTTATATTTTCCGCATGTCTTATTTAATGCATTCTTCAAACATGATACATGGTCCATGGTCAAGAACACCACAAGAAGGAATTGCACTGGGGGAGAAGCGATTGTCATCAAGCTTTTCAACAAACACTCAAAGCGATCCTCATTCCAATTTCTACTTCTGCTTGGTCCATACATTACATCCAAAAAGGCAACCCCTATTACCATTGGCTCTTGGTACACATTATGTATAAATTCCATTCCCTCCATGTTTGAACCGACTGTGTAGAACCTCCAAGGCCGGGTGGAATTCGGTCCATGACTTGCACCTTCACTTTGTCCCATAATCCACCTCAGATACCCCTTTGCAGCATCAGGCAATGGTGGAGTTTCCTTGCCCTGTTGAAGCTTCACTTTTAACCATGAGTCAGAGCAACCACGAATCCGATGATACAATTCTGGAGTAATTTTAAAATGTAATCTGCACTCATCCCAATTTTTTAACATTAAAGAAGGCCGTTCTGCGGATATAAACATATAAAGTTCTTCTTGTAGTGCAGCATCTCTCTTGATCTGCATAGCTCGTCCTTCAATATCAAGAATCATGGCATCCATCTTTGTTTTAGCTATGACTACTCTACCTTCCTTAATGTCATTTTGAATTTGACCAATTTGATCATCACTCAATCCACGCAAGCATCTAAACATTGAGACTGTGGGTTGCCTACGGCATTTTCCATCTTGTGAATATTTGCCTGCAATGTAATCCTCAAGGATGGAGATCCAACCATCATAAATGGCATCGCTTGTGATTATCATATGTACATCCTTCGTGGCAAAGCTATTGCCCAATGTTACCTTGCCAGTGTCAATGAAAGCCTGCAAAATATATGAATCCATTAGAATGTAATAATTATGAAACCGACTTGTAAAAAATGATTCATAATTAAAATCTGTACTTACATCCCAATTCTCACGATCTGGATGTCCTTTTGCAAGCCCTTGTTGTGCTTTCTTGGGTCTGTTAAAGAGAATCCATTGTCCCCTCACCTGCTTAAGTATATCAATGTATGGAGATTGTCTCAAGATATTTTGAGACTCCAGGTTTGCCATCTTTGATATCTCCACACAAAAGCGTATGGGGCAATTCACTACAATCCTCGCCTGGCGGGTGCGGTAGTAGTTCTTTCTTTGGGCCGTGCTGTTATCATCATTAGATGTGAATATTTTAGCAGCATATATTGAATGTTGTCCAGATAGTATCCAGTAGTGGCACTTGGTTAAATCCTTTTTATCTACCCTTTCCAGGGGCTGCTTTGTTTCAGGATTGAAAGGCATTAAATCCGCTACAGCAGCAGGAGGCCTAGAGTTATAACCGAAGTCTGCAGCAAGCTTCTCCACATGCTCTTTGTTCAACCCTCTATATACATAGCTTGGAGGAGCTTTTTGACATCTTGTAACTGGAATTGAAAATGTTGCATGCAACCCGAATGGGTAGTATTTTTCATATTCCACCAAGCCTGATGGTTTCTTTTGCCCTTTTTTTCCTATGACCTTTCCACTTGGCTCCAATTCACTACCACTGCTTCTTTCCACAACTGCTAGCATACCCTCTGGAGGTGTTCCTTCTTGTGGTACATCAACTATAGTTAGCTTTCCTTTCTTTGCCCCTTCTCCGCTACCACCTGGTGCTTGAACCACAGTCGATTTTCCTTTCTTTGTTCCTTCCCCACTATCTTCCCCACTCTTACGCTTCTTTAATGTTGCTGAAACTTTGCGATATGATTCAATGATTGTTGTCACTGTGTCAATTTCATTTCCATCAATTGATTCAACACTTATCCAGCCTCTTGAGTGCATGTTGTCATCTACATCAGACTTCATACGAGATGCTTCATAATCGCTGGGATCCAAGAGAAACTTGTTATTTTGATTTATAATGATCAACAATCCAATATCTCCCTCTTTTCCAACCACATCTTCAGTGATTTGATGTACCGATCCAACACAAGTGTATGCACTTTTATTAGGTAACAAAACAAATAAGTGAACTCGTGTCAACTGTGCTCCCTCAATACTATATATGTCAAAGTACCAAGGTATGCTTTTTTCTGCAAATCCACTTATAACTTTCTCAACCTTCTTCACATTTGTGTCTTTCCTGTAAAAAAAATCCAAGCAATATACAAAGTATCATCTTTATAATCTTTAATGTTAGACAAAACACATTATCGATAAACATATCTGAAATAGAATCTAGAATTGGACACTAGACATAGTAGTAGATTTGGAAAGCACCAGATTCTAGGGAGATTTGGCCGTGCGGCCAAATCTTATGGGCTTCTTTTAAAGCACTGGAACGGGAGGTTTGGATGTGTGGCCAAATCATATGGGCTTCTTTCAAAGCACCAAAGTTTGGGGAGATTTGGCCTTGTTTCCAGATCTTGTGGGCTTCTTTCAAAGCACTAGGGTCTGGAGAGATTTGGCTGTGCAACCAAATCTTGCTAGCTTCTTTCAAATCAGTCAAATCTTTCTAGCTTCTTTTAAATCACTTAGGTTTAGGGAGATTTGGCCGTGCGGCCAAATCTTGCTAGCTTCTTTCTAATCACGAGGGTCTATGGAGATTTGGTCGTGCGGCCAAATCTTTTCAAAGCACCAGGGTTTGGGGAGATTTGTGTGCAGTCAAATCTTGCTAGCTTCTTTCCAATCACAAGGGTCTATGGAGATTTGGCCATGCAGCCAATTCTTTTCAAAGCACCAGGTTTAGGGAGATTTGGCCGTGCGGCCAATTCTTTTCAAAGCACCAGGTTTAGGGAGATTTGGCCGGAGCCAAATCTTTTCAAAGCACCAGGGTTTGGGGAGATTTGCGTGCGGTCAAATCTTGCTAGCTTCTTTCCAATCACAAGGTTCTATGGAGATTTGGCCATGCAACCAATTCTTTTCAAAGCACCAAGTTTAGGGAGATTTGGCCGTGTGGCCAATTCTTTTCAAAGCACCAGGTTTAGGGAGATTTGGCCGTGCAGCCAAATCTTTTCAAAGCACCAGGGTTTGGGGAGATTTGCGTGCGGTCAAATCTTGCTAGCTTCTTTCCAATCACAAGGTTCTATGGAGATTTGGCCGTGCGGCCAATTCTTTTCAAAGCACCAGGTTTAGGGAGATTTGGCCGTGCGGCCAATTCTTTTCAAAGCACCAGGTTTAGGGAGATTTGGCCATGCGGCCAATTCTTTTCAAAGCACCAGGTTTAGGGAGATTTGGCCGTGCAGCCAAATCTTTTCAAAGCACCAGGTTTAGGGAGATTTGGCCGTGCGGCCAAATCTTGCTAGCTTCTTTCTAATCACGAGGGTCTATGGAGATTTGGCCGTGCAGCCAAATCTTTTCAAAGCACCAGGGTTTGGTGAGATTTGTGTGTGGTCAAATCTTGCGGGAGATTTGGCCGTGCAGCCAAATCTTTTCAAAGCACCAAGTTTTCAAAGCACAAAGGTTTGGGGAGACTTGGCTACGATGTGAAATCTTTCTAGCTTTTTATAAGTCACAAGGGTTTAGGGAGATTTGACTGTGCAGCTAGCTTCTTTCTCATCACAAGGGTCTAGGGAGATTTGGCCGTGCGGCCAAATCTTTTCAAAGCAGCAAGATTTGGGGAGATTTGGTTGTGATGCCAAATCTTTCTAGCTTCTTTTAAATCACCTAGGTCTAAAGAGATTTGGCCATGCGGCCATCTTGCTAGCTTCTTTCTAATCACGAGGGTCTAGGGAGATTTGGCCATGCGGCCAAATCTTGCTATCTTCTTTCTAATCATGAGTGTCTAGGAAGATTTGGCTATGTGGACAAATCTTTTCAAAGCAGCAAGGTTTAGGAAGATTTAGTTGTGATGCCAAATCTTTATAGCTTCTTCAAATCACCAAGGTCTAGGAAGATTTGGCCGTACGGCCAAATCTTGTATGTTTTGAAAGAAGCCAAGAAGATTTGGCCGCATGGCCAAATCTCCCCATTTAAAATTCAAAATTCAAATCTTAAGATTCAAATTTCAAATTTGAAAATTTCAAATTTCAAAATTCAAAATCTTAGATTCAAAATTTAAAATTCAAAATTCAAAATTGAAATTTTGAATCTTAGATACAAAATTCAAATTTCAAATTTCAAGATCTGAAAGTCAAATCATATAATAAAGACCCTACTTTCAAATCACACTTCAAGATTCCTACTTTTACAAGACTCTTTCTTTCAAATCGTGGTGTTTCGAAATGGAAAAAATGGAGAAGATGCAAGAATTAGGTACACTTTCGATTTCTTTCATTTTCTTACTTGGATGATTGAGTAGCCATTTTTGTTCGTGAGCTTGTGCTATTTAGATTTCAATCAATTGTGGACAGTGTTCTCGTTATTCTCAGTGTCGGATTGAGACTCCACGTTTTGGCTCCTATCCTATCTCTTGTCTTGCAACAAATCCTATCTCCTTCATATCGGTGTAGTCCTTCTACAAGCTCTTCGGTGGTGATCCTTCTGAAGCGGCTGCTCAGTGTCTCCTCATTAGGGAAGATCTAGAGGGACGGAGAGGAGTAACGCGGAGCATGAGCGAGCTTCCGTCGGAGGGAGGAGGAGAGCAAAGCATGAGCGGAAGAGGAACCGTGAGAAGGAGGAGCAGCAGCGGGAAGAAGATGGCGGAGGGACGAGGAGAGTGGAGCATGAGCGGGGAGGAGGAGGAGGGGGAGCGGCGTGAGCGGGGGAGAAGAGGAACCACGAGAACGAGGGGAGGGGCAGAAGAGAAGGCGACGGAGGGATGAGGAGCGGCTTGAGCAGGGTGAGAAGAGCAGCGACGAACCGCGAGGAGGAGCACGCAGCCGCGAGAAGGAGGAGAAGGAGCAGAAGAGAAGACGACGATGAGGAGCGGCTCGGGGAGCAGAAGGGAAGACGATGACGAGGAGCGGCTTGGAGAAGGAGCAAAAGCAGCGAGCGGCTTGGAGAAGGAGCAGAAGCAGCAAGCGGTTTGGAGAAGGAGCAGAAGCGGCGACGACGACGAAGGAGCAGGGAGGACGACGAGGGGGAACCCAAAAACAGGAGGGGGAAGCGGGAAGAGAAGGAGCAATCCCCCCCAAAAAAGCATGTTTTGGGGGGAAGGAGCAATCTACCCAAAAGCTTGTAGAGCAAAAAAAAAAAAAAAAAAAAAAAGACCTCTTTCTAATCCAACTATTGTGTGTGGAATCTATGGAGAGTTGAATTGGTAATGGAAGTTTAAAACTTACATAGTTAAGTACACATTGTTAGGACAAAACTGGGATGGGGAGCCTCCCGGGACCTCTCATTTTGACATAGTTTTGAACTTTTTTACTTGCAATTAGCTAAGCAAGGGTGGAGGAGTGTTTTTCAAGAACTACCCCATCTAAGACGTTGTCCTAAAGCTCTCAAACCACCCTACGTACACATTGGAGATCTAGGAAGGGAGAGAACAAGGTGAGCCTAGCACTTGATCCCCCATGAAGACGAATTCAATTCCTTCTCATAGGTTTACTTTTTATGCTTGGTTTAAAAGGTTTGTTTAGCTTTGCCTTTTAAAGTTTTGGTTTTTTAATAGTTTTAGATTTTCTAGTTTGCTTTTAAAGTAATAGTATGATTTTAAAGTGTAATAGTGTGAATCATGAAAAGCATGTACGATTTTTTTGAAAGTAGGATCTCTAGATTTGAATTTCAAAATTTGAAACTTGAAACTTGAAATTTGAATTTTTTATTTTAAATTTTGAATTTTGAATTTTGAATTTCGAACTTTAAATTTTAAATTTTAAAATCTGGATTTTCAATTTTTAAATTTAACGTTTGAAGATTTGTCCATGTGGCCAAATCTTCCTAGTGATTTGAAAGAAGATTTGGCCATGTGGCCAAATCTTCCTAGTGATTTCAAAGAAGCTAGCAACATTTGGCAACACGGCAAAATCTTCCCAAACCCTAATGCTTTGAAAGATTTGGCCACATGGCCAAATCCCCCAGAACCTGGTGATTTGAAAGAAGCATGCAAGAGGAGGTTGCACGGCCAAAACTCTCCATACCCTAGTGCTTTGAAAGAAGCCTACAAGATTTGGCCACATGACCAAATCTCCCCAAGTTTGAAAGAACGCCACAAACAAATCTTCTTAGTGCTTTGAAAGAAGTCACCAAGGTCTCGAAGGATTTGGCCGTGCATCCAAATCTTGCTAGCTTCTTTGAAAGCACCAAGGTCTGAGCAGATATGGCCGCGTGGCCAAATCTTATTGCTTCTTTCAAAGCACTACTATCTTAGGAGATTTGGCCATGTGGCCAAATCTTTTTGGCTCCTTTCAAAGCACCAGGGTCTGGGGAGATTTGACCATGTGGCCAAATCTTGTGGGCTTCTTTCAAAGCACCAAGGTCTAAGTAGATTTGGATGTGTGGATAAATCTTGATGGCTTCTTGAAAGCACCAGCGTCTCGGGAGATTTGTTTGTGTGGACAAATCTTGCTATCTCCATTTCAAAGCACCATGGTTTGTGAAGATTTGGCCATGTAGCCAAATTTTGCTGCCTAAAATTCAAAGCACCAAGGTTTAGGAAGATTTGGTCTTGCAATGAAATCTTGTAAAGCATTTTCATCCTAAGTCACACCATCAGAAATCAATATTGAACTATAACAAATGCTATGTACTATGCAGGTGCCACATTGAAAGTGGGGGTTAAAGTCAACTTGCTTGTCAGTGGAAAGATTGTTGCCATTGGGACAATATTCTCTACATCACATGATGACATGTGCCAAGGTGTGCCCTTGGGGGAAAACAATGTATCAGTGGCGATCGATATTTGTATGGATGAAAGTGCACTTCTTCCATTTCCTACAATGGATGCATTCTTAGTCTATGAGGCTTTGGGTAGTGTTGTTCGTTGGAAAGCACGATCAATGAGTTGTGTGGACAATGTCAATGGAGCTATTGTACCAATGAATGATATAACATCAGATACCATTGACGTTGAACCTCTATGTGAATATGATGAGTTTTCCATTCGAGAATCATGGAAGGACAAGAAAGTCTTAATATGGGATGAGCAGAAAACCAAGAGCATTGCAGAGGGTGTTGTTTTGTATGTCTACCCATTTGAACCTATAAATTTTGAGATGCTTGGTGAAGGTAATCTAGGTGTGGGAATTGAAAAGTATCATAGTGATGTATCAAGCATCGATACCATCCACTTAATAAAATGGCCCATTGCACAAATAACCTTTTTAGATGGAACTTCATTAAGAATCGATGACACCATGAATTCTTCAAGTGGTTTTGGGAAAAATCACATGGAAGATGAGGACCCAATGGAAAAATCCACAAAAAAGAGGCGTTATTGCATGATAAAGAGAAAAGCTAAAAAACATGGCATGCCATTAGCATCATCTAGACTCACAAGGGATGCAGTCATAAAAGTATCGATGATTGATCGTTGTAAACAAAATTGTTGTCAATTTGCCGATCGTCAAATGATATCCAAATTACGCATAGAGTATTGGGGCCAAAGTTTGGAGGCTCGCACCAATTATGTATATGACACTCTTGGGGTTGCTTGTCGAAAAGATGACAATGGGCAGTTCAAATATGTCTTTTCATTGAATGGTATTCAAGTTTGTTGTAGAGCATGGTATGAAATGCATGGTATTCCAAAAACAACATTTTATCGATACAGGGAGCAATTTGAAATTGGTATACGAAGGTGCATACATGGTAATAAAGGAATCATGCGGAGAGGTTGGGACCACACAGAACTGGGTAGAGCCATAATCCAAGATTTTGTGGATAACAATTCTGAGCGTATGCCACACAAAAGTAGAACACTTCAGGATGGATCAAGGGAAACACAGTTGGTGATACCGGATGTATACAAGCAGGTTGATATTCTCTATGAAGTTAACATGCAATTAAAGCATAGTTTGGGTTGTAAAGAGATGTCAACTTCCACATTCAACCGCATATGGAACTCTGAATTCAAGCATGTAACTTTGTCAAAAACAAGTGAATTCTCTAAGTGTGGTTTATGTAGTGCAATCAAGGCTCAGCTTGCAGCGACAAAATGCCAAAATGAACGTAATAAGTTGATGGAAGATAGAAGAAAACACATGTTACAACAAAAAAGTTGTAGAAATGTGTACTACACTTGGCGCAGATTTTCTGAAATGTATCCTCAGACATACTTGTGCATTATCCATGATAAGATGGACCAAAAGAAGACAGCCATCCCTAGATTACGCAATCGTTCAAAGGACACAGACAAGTCCTTTCAGCTCCCAGTGGCTTTGACTGGCATGATAACACATGGACATGGTCGAGGACGTTATGGTCACTTTTCTTTATCCTTGTGGCCGTCGGATCCTAACTTCACGATTGGTTCATTGGCTTTGTGTTTGAGAAATCTTGAAAGATTTGATAACCATGCACTTGGAGATTTAGTACATGATGGGATGCCCAGGTCTGACAACGCTCTGCTAAATGCACTAACCTCAAGAGAAGCATTGGATTCTCACTATGTTTCTAATGGCAAGCAACAACTTCATCTTGGAGCAGTGGGTGGAACATTCAAAGACCTTGGACTTGGAAGTTCCCATCAAGAAAATCCTTATAAGAAACTACCCGAACACCTATTGTTGCAGTTGGATAATTGTGGTTCTGAAAACAAGAATAGGTACTTGTTTGCATACCTATCATTACTTGTTGCTCGAGGGATTTTCAAGTCAATTCAATTGGGATTCTTGATGGTTGGGCATACACATGAGGATATTGATGCAATGTTTAGCAGGTTTTCAGAGAGGTTAAGAACTAGCCAAACATTGACATTTGCACATCTCATGGATACTTTTAGACAATGTGAGGAGTCTTCTCCAACGCCATTTTTGGTAACGGAAGTCCCTGATTTCAAGAGCTATGTTGATGGATGCCTATGCGATGGGAAAGATTCTTTAGTGGGACACTCAAAGCCTCTCCAATTTCGGTTCTTTATGCGAAATGAAGTTCCTATCATGCAATATAAAGTGCATCCACGATCATTAGATTGGCAACCAAGTGAAGGTGGCATTGAGTTGTGGAAGAGACATCCGGATGGTCATCCAATGCTACCAAGTGGAGAGCCGCCTTATGTAACCATGTTCAAGTATGTGAAGGATCACTTAGATGTGATAGTTGGTATCAAGGAGTATGTACGCTTTTGGGAAAAATGGGCACACCTGCAAGGTCCAGATGCATCTTTCACAAAGTTTTACAAGCCAGTAGTGAAGTACTGGAAGAACATGATTGATGAGCTTGATAAACCAAACAATAGTGTAGAGGGCATGTACGAGAGATTTTGGCCAAAGACGCAACATATTGATTGTGTGCAAGTATTTGATAATGAAAACGATGAGTTTCAAGGAATTGAAGAGTTGAATGATCATTACTGTGGACCTCAAAGGAAAAAGCCAAAACAATCATTTGATCCAATGGTTGATGTACAAAAAGGACACTTTCTTTTGGTCCGACCAGCAGAAAAAATTTACCCAATTTGGCTAGGCATTGCTCAAACTGATGTACAAAAGGATAATAAATCTAAAAATTTCAAGAAGGTTTTCATACAATATTGGGCACCTATATGCAAAAGACACAATGCAGAAATTGAGGAGGTGTATGCAGATTGTTGGAACAAGATTTGGATGTGCAATAAAGGTGATCCTCCACGTTGGGAATCTGTTGATGCTATTGTATGGTCATGGGTTCCAAAATGTAACCTCTCAAAGAAGGTTTCCTCGAAGAGCAGCAACCTCCCCATCAAGGTGAAGATACCAACCATTGCACGCAAGCGAGCTTTATCCAATTTGGCTCATAGAACAGATTCTGACTCTGATGCTGACTCCACAATGGAGTGAAGGTACTTGAAAAGCATGACTTTTTTTTCCTTGCACAAGAATAATTTATTTGAATACTGACAAATATTTGGAAGGTATGACATTGATCTTTTTTCTTTATCTTTTTTTTTGCAGACCATTGCTTTGTGGTTGCAAGTTTTGCACACTTGACAAAAGATCAAGGACTAGTGTTGCATTCTTACTTTTTCTCCAACTAAACTAAAATGGTGTTTTTGAACACCACCTTTTTTTGAGAAGAGGCAAAAAATGCTTCATTAAACTCAAACATATGATGTTTTTTTCTCGGCTAATGCAGAACAGGCACACTCCAAATTGTGAATTTCATATACACGGCCAAATCCAGGGAGAAAGTCAATGGAGTCCACTCAATGCATTGTAATTGTAACCCCTCAAAAAATACCATGCATTGGTCGAAACCTCAACATTTGACATTTTATTTATGTTTATGCAAACCATGCACATTTGCAAGATTTGGATGGACTCCCAAATCTATGGGAAAAATCAATGAAAAACATTGAATGTTACATAATTACAACCCCTCAAAAGTTCCCAAATTATCAGGAATTTCCCAAATTCTCTAATATGGTGTTATAGAGATAGTGCTCACAAAATTCAAAATCAAAGAAACTCAAATGCGGTACATAACCCAAACGGCATAAGAGTTTCATTCCATTATGGCTCATGTGCCCCAACCTACAATGCCACAAAGAAGTGCTTGGCTGCTCAGTTATTGCAACAACATGATCAAATACCCCTGATACATGTAAGGGATACAAAGTCCCACACTTGGCACCCCTGGCCAAAAGCATAGAGCCCTTCTGAATTTTCCAACTCTGAAAGCCAAAAGTGGTGTGAAAACCAACATCATCTAGCTGACCTACTAAAATAAGACTCTTGGTCAGCTTAGGCACATGTCTCACATGTTTCAAAACAAATGCAGACCCATTTGCAAAAGAAAACTTTATGTCACCTGCTCCCACTATGTCACATGCATAGTCATTTCCAAGATGCACACTGTCATAAGTGGAGAACCATTTCCAACCTGTCTTTCCACTGTCATAAGTGGAGAACCATTCCCTATGGGGAGTAACATGGAATGAAGCACCAGAATCGAAAATCCAATCTTGGGAATATGCATCATGTGAAGTGGTAAGCAACTCTATAGATAAACTAGACATGAAGAGAACATCATTGTCACTATCATGTGTGACTGCATTGATCTCCTCGATCTTCACTTTTCCTTTGTCCTCCCTTGGACTCTCTTCCTTCTGATTTTCACCCCAATTTGCATTCTTTTTCTTATCCTTTTGCTCTCTTTTCAACTTGTGGCAATCCTTTTTCATATGGCCCTTCTTGCCACAGTGGTAACGCTCAATGTTCCATGGCTTGGATTTGCTACGTGACTTTCCTCTTTCTTGGGACTTCCCCCTGAACTATGATCTACCCCTTTGCACATTTAAGGCTACATCCTGCTTGTTGCCGTCCATAGACTTCCGTCTAATCTCCTCAGCCAACAAGCTACCCACAACATCATCAAATTTCAGTACTCCACCAGGTGCAGAGTTATTGATAGCTGTACAGAAGGTATCCCATGAGGATGGCAATGAACATAAGAGAAATATTGCCTTAGTCTCCGCATCAAAATTCATCTTCTGAGCCTGAAGCTAGCTGAAAATAATATTGAATTCATTCAAGTGAGAAGCAATAGAAACCCCTTCCTTCATGTGCACCTCAAACAACCTCTTCATGAGGTAAACTTTATTAGAGGCAGTTTCCTTCTCATAAGTGGCGCATAGTTTCTTCCACAAATTTTCCGTAGTCTGCTCATTTTACTACTGTGAAATAAACTGACTCTACAAGATGAAGTCTAATAGTAGACTTTGCTAATGCATCCAACTCATTCTAATCATCCTCAGACATATTTGCAGGCTTAGCTTCAATCCCTACTAAGGGTTTAATCTGCTTCTTTTGAATGAGCACATCCCTTATCTGTTCTTTCCACAAAGAAAAGTCTGTCCCATCAAACTTTTTAATGTTGAAAAACTCCTTTTCAGACATGGAAGAGGATGCCATGATGCAAATAAAGCAAAATCCCAAATGCTAGTGCCTATAAGAGAGAATCACACCAAATACCAGGTGCACCCCAATGTGTATGCCACAATAGACTAAAATATCACCAAAACTCAAAGCTCAAAGCATCAAAAGATGCAGTTGACTCATGTGCATGTACTATGCATCCATATGAGCAAATCTAGCCCAAAAGAAAATGCCAACTGCAATAGCAATCCAAAATGCCAATAGGTGCCAAATGGCTCAAGCATAAACACTGTCCATGGGCATATGCATCAACAATATCTCATCCAAGAGAGCATAACACTATCAGTGCATCACCTGCAATGTGTCAAAGCTGTCCCTCAGCATAAAATAGCATCCATGTGCAAAGCTCCCATAAAAATAGCATCCCACAAGGCAATCTGGGCCTATCAGCGCATCCATTGAGGATCGCAATGCATCCAAATGGCCTATAAATCATCCATTACAACCCAATGCACTTCACGAATGAGCGCACATGGCTCAAACTGCAACTAGAGTGATCTGCATAAGGTATGCTCAAGAAATCATGGTCCAACGGAAAAGACCGTTACTCAAAGTAGAACCTGAGATGCCTCAAAACATGGGACCATTGCATAATCAAACTCAGCAAGAAAATCTACAAATATCTCTCTTCTGCTGGAACTCCAAAATCCCAACCGATGAAGGAGAAATGGGAGTCAACACTTATGCACAGCCATGTGGCATAAATCTAAGGTTTCAAAACCTTAGAATGAAAAATGCATAATAGAGAGATGAAATCGAATACACAGAGATCTATAACTCTGAAAATACTCCACTGAATCGCGATAGAACTAACAGGTAGGGGTCTTTGGGCGTCTGGAGTGTGAATGATGAGCAACACACTAGGTCTCAATCACTGGAGCCAACACACGGACCGAAAAACGTTTTTGGAAACAGAACTATTTGTAAACTCCATCACAGTGCAAATGATGAGCAACATAGAGGTTTTAGGACCTCTTGAGTCCACCGGAACTGACAGATATGCAAATGGTTACTCCAAACTTAAGTTCCAACACTCGGGCAGAAAAACGTAAGAACTGACACAGTGAGTCAGAAATCCAATGAAATGATCCCATATTCAAGAATGAAGGTGTTTCCAAGCTCCTAAAGTGAAGTGGACACCAAAAGCAAGCAATAGTTGCCTCTACAAGTCAATATGGAGAGAGAGAGACAGAGAGCCACACAAGTTTTCATGGGTGCATAACACCCTAATCTTCTTTTTTATTCATTTATATATGTGTTTGAGTATTGTACATAATCGGGGTAAAGGCACAATGACCTTTAACCCCCACAAATTGTTCATAGGGATAACACCTGTCTCTTGAACTGGATTCGATGTATTGTCTGCTGTGTAGATGACATTTTTTTGTCCTTCTAATGGCTTCATTTTTGTGAATCATTCCTGATAATTTGTCATATGAGATGATGCACCGCTATCGATGTACCAAGGATCCTGTTCCACTTGGTCAACTTGATAGCTAAAATCCTCTTTGGGATTGAAATCAGTGTCTAGGTACACTGTGTCTAGGTACACTGTATCAGTCTGTTGCAATTTCTCACTTGCAAGAAACATATTTCCATGTTCATTTGCAAAATGACTGTGACTAGAATGTCCACCACGATGATTTCCTCTGCCTCGAGAATTCCCTCGATTATTGCTGGATTGACCGCCTTGGTCGTACTGCTTCTTGCGGCAATCTCTTTCATAATGTCCAAACTTGTGACAGTAGTTTCACTGAATGTTTGACACATTGCAGGAGGATGCATTCCCTCGTCTTTGGAGTCTTCCTCGGTTGGAATGATTTCCTCTTTGTTGATTATGATGTTGGTGAGGATGATGTTGATGCTGATGTTGATACTGACTTTGATTTTGTTGATGATGATGACCACTTTTTTGATATGATCTACCTCTGCCTTTGCCTTTGCCTTTGCTTCTGTCTGAAGTTGTGAATACCTGATCATTAGAATGACCTTTATGTGCTTGAATGGCCTGAGTCCTGATTTCTTCACCAAGTAGGACTGACTGAAGTGCTTCCACTGTCGGAATCTGCCGTTGGTGGATGGCAATACTCTGGACTAGATTCTCGTATCCCTCTCCTAGTCCAATTCAAAATGACTTGAACCATTTCTGCGGGGTCCATAGTCTCTCCTGTTGCTGCAAGTTGATTGTTGTAGTCTTTTATGCGGAGTACATAAGCATGACCGGTTTCACTGCTATTGCAGAAACTCTAGTTGATTTGGTTTCTCAGTGTGAGAATCCTGGATGTGTTCTTGGACTCGTAGAGAGCTGCGAACATATACCATGCTTCTTTCGATGTCTTGACTGTGTTGAAATATCCTAGCATGACATCTTAAACATTCTGCTTGATCAGGTGATAGGCATACTTTTCTTTCTTATCCCATTCTGCCTTGAGCTCCAGCAATGGCAGGATCTGCTACTGGTGCGAAAAATGTTTGTGTAGATGTAGATCCTGTTGCTGGTGCTGTGACAATAGATGGAGTAGAGCTACTTGTGGCTGGATCATCCAATGGTCTAGGTGTAGACCCATCGACATACTCCCATTTGTCCTGAAGCACAAGAATGGTCTCCATTCGGTATTTCCATGTACCATAATTAGAGTTGTCTAACTTAGCAGATGCCTCTAGATTGAGGTTGCTAGTCATAGACATGGTGCAAGAAATGTACTCAAAAGTGTCGTGAAAAATCTCTGTATGAATCAACTGCAAATACACTAACTATGCCAAGTGAAATACTTGTATTGTCGGTGAAGATAGAACTGCAGTATATAAAATCTGATCTGTATTACAAGGCTTGTGTCAATGATGTCAGGAATAGCCAAGAGGCTTTACAAGGCTGAAATGATGTGCACGATGCTATGAGATAGCCGAATAGGCTTTACAATGTTGGCATGTGTGTGTGAAATCAAATGCTATCTGCCCACTGAAACAATCTGCAATGCCTCTCTACTTTCTGAAGTCTGCTCACTGAACTGATGAATGTAAGGTTTTAGGTAATGTAATGATGTGAAACCGTATGTGAGCGTATGGACTGACTCCGAGTATGTACTAGTCGGGAATTTCGGGCATGGCTTAGATTGGCAACTTGGGGAAATTCAAAGCGTCCCCTCTATGGCGATCTAGTCTACTCTGATCTAGATCTATACCAACTGTCGATTGATGAAAGAACATCAAATAATTCATTTTCTTTTGTTCTTTTTAAGTGCTAGGTCAGATGCATCGATGTAGAGGCAAATGTGTGTGAAGGAAGTGGTTTTTCGACGAGGCTCAAATGTGAGTGTAACTTGCACCGAAATGTGCGCATGATGTAATGAGCGCATAGAGCACAAAAAAACGAGCGACTTTTCTTTTTGGAGCACCCTCAAACTCTTCCTAGATCAAGAGATATGACGATCTATGTGGAGGGGAAAAAGGAGTGCAAATGTGCTCAATGATGATGTGCACTGTCTCATCACTGTCAGTCACATGCAGTGATGATGTGGCACTATGTGTTAGATATCAATGCTCCACTCTCATGTAACTACAAGGAAACTAGCTAAGTCTACTTGTAAGCCCCCCATATGAGAAGAAGGCATTTGAGTAGCTCGGTTATTCGGTAGGTCCTGGTTTGGACACCAGATGGGGGCCATGTGTGGCCTGACTCTGGCCTCTGATGGCTGGACAGCTTCAGATAGAGTTGGCACACCGCTAACTAGGCTACATGCAAGTGCGGGAAGGCATCCCTTGACTGACCGCACTGAGGGTAGATAGAGCATTTCCCGAGGCAGCCCACTCTCGGGTTGCGGGGCTCGTTTGGAGCCTCAGATGATCCCGGATGGCTGTGGGCCGAACGGTGTCCGTAGGTCAGTTGCTCTATTTTACGCACCGGTTCTATCGTATGGTCGGTGGCCTATTTGAAGACCGACCCCTAGTCGACTGTTTTGGGCAGACTGGGTTGGCCACCCAATTGAGCCTAACTGACTACGATTGGTGGCTATATAATAGCAAGCCTGTGAAGCCCATTTCATCACTGGATACAGCAACCCTTATTCCGTAGCATTCAGCCTCCGTCTTCTACTGTTTCCAGCATGCCATCGAAGCTTCTTTCACATGAGTGCACGGCTAGGAGGCAGTGCCATCTATTGTATCAGTTCTACAGTAATCAAATTTTTGATTCTCCATACTATCTTGTTTTCTCTCTTGTGTACGGTGTGTTTCTGTTTGCGAGCAGATTGTGAGAGATGGCCCAGCCCGCAAGACTGCGAATCCCACCGTTCGGCGAAAGTGGAAAGTTGGACGGCTCTAACTATCCTCTCTGGAAGTTCAAGATGAAGACCATCCTAAGCGCATATGAGCTTTGGGACATTGCTATTGGGGTGGACGTGAGGCCGGTTCCAACCAATGTAGGACAACAGATAGTACCAACTACGGATGATATTCTCGCGTGCACAATAAGAAATGCAGATGCGCTGTGTTCTATTGTCTGCAGTGTTAGTGATTCCGTCATGGCGTTAATTCAACATGTCACCATAGTGGAGGCGACATGGATGGTCTTGAAAAATCAGTACGAGACCACGAATCAGACGCGGATTCAGAATCTGGAGACTCAACTCATGAATGAGAAGTTTTCCGAGTCTGAAGTGGCAGAGAAGTTCATCACCAGGGTGAAGAATCTGCGCAATCAGATGATTGCAATTGGCATCACCATCACCAGCAAGAATCTAGCACGAAGGTGCATACGGATTCTCCCACCAAAGTACGATGGTCTTGTTACGACGCTAAATACACAGAACAAAAATCCGCCCCCCCTCAACTTTGAGAATTTCAGTGCGATGCTTCTGGAGGAGGAGATGCGTCAAAAGACGAGGACTAGAGAAGATTTGGCTTTCTGGACCGGATCAAAGAAAGGTAAGGGTAAGGACTCTAGTAACCCATCTTCTTCTGATGATAAAAAGAGAAAGAAGAAGATCAAGTGCTTCTATTGCAACAAGGCAGGGCACAAGCAGAATGAGTGCCGAAAGAAGATTGCAGATGAGAAGAACGGAGTAAAGAAAGAGTCCAGCAACACCGCGCAGGCAGTACCAATAGAGTTGTTTGTAGCAATTGAGGAGATTTGCACGGAGGTAGTTCATGTACCTGCGGATGAACCTGGATCATTGACAGTGGTGCATCGCGCCACATGACTAGTCGGAAGGATTGGTATACCTCTCTACAAATGGTAGGGAATGACATCATGGTAGCAGTCGGCAATGATGCAAAATGTCCAGCAAAAGGAAAAGGTACGATTGCTCTCAAGTCAGATGGAGTTGTAAAACAATTGTCCGATGTTCTTTATGTGCCAGATATCAAGAGGATTTTGTCCGTTTTTGCGATCATGGATCAGGACCTCAAAGTTCAATTTGATAAGAATGGTGCACATATCCTGGATCTTCAAGGAAAGGTCGTTGGTAAAGGTACATGGCGCAATAACATTTACGAACTCTCAGCTTCCAGTAATCGAGCAGATGTGAAGAAGTACACTAAGCTGTGGCATGAGAGGTTTGGTCATCTAAACCTTAGTTCTTTGAAGGAGATGCATAAAAGTGAAATGATTGCAGACCTACCAGAAATTTCATATCTACGCGATGTATGTGAAGCTTGCCTGATGGGCAAGCAGCATCGGTAGCCCTTTCCTAAAGAGGCTAGCATGGCAAATGCTCCTCTAGAGCTCGTTCACACGGACCTCTGCAGAAAGATGGAGACGGAAGCTTTGGGTGGTTCCTTCTACTTCATGACGCTGATTTGACAACTACAGTAGAAGGATATGGATATACTTCCTGAAAACGAAAGACGAGGCTTTTAGTAGGTTCAAGGAATGGCATGTAATGGTCTCGGGGGGGTCACTCATCATATGTAACCCTATCACGTGAGTTCAACAGAAGGATATTTTTTATATCTAAAATTTACAGAAATAAATATACATAAGGGACTATTTAAAATAGTTTTGGGAAAAATTTACAGATTTGTATAGAAGAGGGGTACATTTTATTAATGAAAAATTTACAGATAAGGTATTTTAGAAATAGGCCTTGAACGCACGTGGTATAGAGGGTTTATACATAATTATCCCCCCGAGGTAATGGTCGAGAAAGAATCGGGGAGGAAGGTGAAGAAGCTGAGATCACACAGAGGTGGAGAGTTCACATCGACTAAATTCGAAAGTTACTGCAAAAGTCATAGAATCAAGAGGCAGAAACCCCCGCCACATACATCACAGCAAAATGGAGTAGTAGAACGCAAGATGCGCATCATCTGCGAAATGGGCTGGAGTATGATGAAAGGGAAAGATTTGCCAAAGTCTTTCTGGGCTGAAGCATATAACACTGTAGTTTACATCCTCAATCGTAGCTACACGAAGGCTGTGAACGGGATGACTCCACTGCAAGCTTTTTCTGGTAAGAAACCTTCAGCTGCACATTTCAGAGTTTTTGGATGTGACTGTTTTGTGCATGTCCCTGATGCTACCAGGACCAAATGGGAACCGAAGAGCCGGAAGTGTATTTTTTTGGGCTACAGTGAAGAGGCAAAAGGTTACCGTCTCTATAACCCTATTACCAAGAAGGTAATTGTAAGTCACGATGTGGTCTTCTCAGAACAGTCGCATCAATTGGAGGAGGATGCTTCCTTCCCAGACAACCAGGACCAGGACATCCATCCAGTACCGCCATCAACAGCAGACCGAACTCCCCCAATGGTGCTTGGGAGGATTCAAGACAAAGAAGATGAAGAAGAGCCTGTAGAACCACAACGGCAACGGCCATTCCTGAAGTGGTTAAAGCAGCTTTTGGATGGCAGAGAACCTCCAACCATTGAGGAGGAACCATCCGAACACCGCCGGTCCAAGAGATTAGAGGAGCAAAGAAGGGTGCAGGAACACCTGGTCAACTATGCTTTGATGACAAAAGTGATCAGTGCTGATGAACCCGTGTCTTGAAGAGGCACAAGGCGATGATAGGTGGATGGAGGCTATGTAGTCGGAGTATGGCTCCATAATGAAGAACAACACTTGGGACCTTGTGGATCGACCACCAAAACGCAAGGTAATCGGAACCAAGTGGGTGTACAAGATCAAGTACAAGTCCAACGTCATGTTGGATAAGTACAAGGCTCAGCTCGTGGCAAAAGGATTTGCACAGGTACATGGTTTTGATTATCAAGATACTTTTGCTCCCACAGCTCGACTAACCACAATTCGTAGTGTTTTGGCTTTAGCTGCCCAGGGAAGTTGGCCCGTGTTTCAGATGGATGCGAAATCCACCTTTCTTAAAGGAGATCTCAAGGAGGAGGTATACATGGAACAACCACCAGGTTATTAGATCCCCGGTTTAGAAGGTAAAGTCTGCAAAATGAAGAAGTCACTTTACGGGCTGAAACAGGCCCCATGAGCGTGGTACTAGCGAATTGATGCCTACTTTCTGCAAATCGGGTTTGAGGATGAGCCCATCTGATGTAAATTTGTATATCTTCAGAGAAGGAGGCAGGTGTATGATCGTGGTCCTTTATGTGGACGACCTTGTCATAATAGGGAACCATGAAGAGAAGATCTCACAGACGAAGCATTTGCTAGGAAGAGAGTTTGAAATGATAGACCTCGGACTGATGCATTTTTGTTTGGGGATTGAAGTTTGGCAGGAGCCGAAACAGATCTTCATTTCACAACTGAAGTATGCTGGAGAGATACTGAAGGCATTTGGCATGGCTGAGTGCAAGACAGTTGGTACCCCTATGGAGGTTGACGCAAAGCTCTCAAACGAGGATTCATCACCACTGGTGGACGAAGCGAAGTACAGAAGGCTTGTGGGTAGCTTGATCTACCTGTGCAACACACGGTCGAACATCAGATTTGCGACTGGTGTACTTAGCAGGTTTTCCAATAAGCCCTGAGAGAACCATTGGAGGGCAAGGATGCGGGTGCTGAAATACATCAAAGGTACACTTGATTATGGCATCACCTATACCAAGGGCAACATCATCTTGACCGGATTCTGTGACTCGGATTGAGCAGGAGATGTGGACAACAGGAGATCAGTGACAGGGTACTGTTTCTCACTTGGATCTGGAGTTGTCATGGGTCAGCAAGAAGCAACCCACAGTGGCTCTTTCTTCTATCGAGGCCGAGTACAAATCTACATGCTTTGCTTCTTGTGAAGTAGTGTGGTTGAGGAGGATTTTGGGGGACATGGGTGCAGTGCACAACAAGCCTACGTAGTTATCATGTGACAATCAAAGTTGCATGGCGATTGCAAAGAACCCGGTGTTCCACACTCGCACAAAACATGTTGAGATTCAATATCACTTTGTACGCAAGATGATCATGGATGGAGAGGTCGACTTGGTGTACTGTTTGACTACAGAGAATTTTGCGGACATCTTCACGAAGGCTCTTTGAAGAGACTTGCTGGAGAGGCATCTTCATCGACTTGGCATTGGGCCGAAAAAGTAAGTTCACTTGCAGGTGGACATTGAGGGGGAGTGTCAGATATCAATGCTCCACTCTCATGTAACTACGCGGGAACCAGCTAGCTCTACTTGTAAGCCCCCGTTATGAGGAGAAGGCATTTGAGTAGCTCGGTTATCCGGTAGGTCCTGGTTTGGACACCAGATGGGGGCCATGTGTGGCCTAATGGCTGGACGGCAGCTTCAGATAGAGTTGGCACACCGCCAACTAGGCTACATGCAAGTGCAGGAAGGCATCCCTTGACTGACCGCACTGAGGGTAGATGGAGCATTTCTCAGGGCAGCCCACTCTCGGGTTGCGAGGCCTGTTTGGAGCCTCAGATGATCCCGGATGGCTGTGGGCCGAATGAAACCCGTAGGTCAGTTGCTCTGTTTTGCGCACCGGTTCCATCGTATGGTCGGTGGCCTATTTCAAGACCGACCCCCAGTCGACCATTTTGGGTGGACTGGGTCGGCCACCCAATTGAGCCTAATTGACTACGACTGGTGGCTATATAAGAGCAAGCCCGTGAAGCCCATTTCATCACTGGCTACAACAACCCTTATTCCTTAGCAATCAGCCTCCGTCTTCTACTATTTCTAGCATGCCATCAAAGCTTCTTTCACAGGAGCGCACGGCTAGGAGGTAGCGCCATCTATTGTATTAGTTCTATAGTAATCAAATTTTTGAATCTCCATAGTATCTTGTTTTCTCTCTTGCGTACGAGATCTTGTTATCTGTCGAGCACAAACGTTGTATTATTTTCTTACACTATACCTAGCAAGAGGTGTGCCTGTGAAGCCTTGTGCTGAGGTGGCAGGAGTGGTCACATGAAGTGACTGTGAAGCACTGTGTGTGCTTGCAGAGGTCAGTGCTGATTGGACAACTGAGGTGGCACAGATGATGATGTCAGTAGATGACATGGCAATGCTGACGTGGTTATGATTCCAACTAATGATGTGGCAATGGTGATGTGGACTACTGATGTGGTTGATGACATGGCAGTCGATGATGACATGGCAATCGATGATGACATGTCTGTGCTGATGTGGCACAACTGACGTGGTTGATGATGTGGCTGTCGATGATGACATGGCAGTTGGAGATAAGGTAATGATGTGGCAGTCGGTTGCCACGTGTTAAATTTGTAACCAAAGGTGAGGTCAATCAGGGGATAAGGGTTATCTATCATGTGTCGATAGAAGGGCTACTGAAATCTTGAGATTCTGATGGAATCTCAAAGATTCCATGCTTGTGGATTTTCATTGATGATGTTGTGAAGAAGCTTGCAGGAACTATGAGGACAGTTGAGTGGTGGCCCGTGGGAGTCTTCTAAAGGCGCTCTTTGCAAGCTGCTGCTAGTCGTCTGAGTAGTTGGTCATTTGAACCTTCGCCTTTTGCTAGCACATGTTCGGTTGGCGGTGCTTCTATCAAGTTGCGCAGTCCAGCAACCTTGCTTGGTCAGTGAGGGAGCCGGGCGATGAGGTCGACCGTGAAGCAGCAGATGGCAACCCTTCCTTAGTTAAGCTACTAGCTAAGCTTACGTCTCAGAGAGTTTGCAGAGCCCGTATGAAGGTCAATAGAGAGGCGGATCCTTGGAGAGGCAGGAGTGTGGAGTCAGCCATAGGCCCGCATTGTGTGTCATTGCAGACTTGAGTGGAGGAGCCTTGTTGCTAGTCGATGGCCATCGAGAGTCCATCGGTGCTGCAGGTCACGGGTGGCGCTCGAGTAGTGTGCAATGGAGAAGGACTGAGAGCGTGGTCGGTCATGCAATTGAGCTTGTGCTTTGTGAGCGATGGAGAGGTGATGGCCTTAAATGACTGGAGGCTCGTCACAATGGCCTTAGAGCTGGCACAACCGTATGCGTAGCCTTTACGTAGGAGCTCGTTGCTGTTGGGACGAGACGTTTGAGAAGGAGTCCCTAGGGTCGTTTATAAAGGTTCTCCAAGAGCATTTGAAGTTGGAGGTTCTGTGAGGGCTTGGAGGCTGCCGGTTGGAGAGATGGTCGAGCTACAGGTCTATGCAGCCACCAAACAGGAGCTAGCTTTGTCGTAGCCTTTGGTGAGGCCAAGGTACCTCTCCACAAATGATTGCACCACAGCAAACGAGACGCATTTGAAGGTTGATCGAAGATGCAGTTGCTGAGTCATCGGAGGTGCTGAGCGTCCCTTCCGTAAAGGAAAACCTCTAAGGCTTCTCTTCGTTCTCTACTCACTCTCAGAAAACAAAACCTTTCTTTCTCTGTCTCTCTCTCTTTCACACATAGACATAATTGAACATCTCAATCTCTCAATTTGTCTCTCCAAAGAGTAGGTACTCTCTTTCTCACTTGGAAGAAAAGAACAAAGTATTATGAAGGAATCACTCTCTTTCTCTCAAGCAGGAAGAAGACACTCCCTATCTTTCTCACAAAACCTTTGAAGACCTCTCAATCAATGGAAGTCTCTCTCTCTCACATGGACGGAATTGTATGACAGAAATTCTATGAAAGTAGATGGGAGTCTCTCACCGGAAGTGAACTCTCATGGAGATCACTCAAGAGAACTCACAATAACTCAATCTCTCTCACAATGATCTCAATGCCTCAGCGGAAGGCAAGGAAGCTCTGATACCATGACAAAATATGAAGAGGGGGGAGGAGAAGATTGGAGATGAGGAGAGAGGGCACAGCTAGAGAGCACACCACAAATGACTAACTGTACACTAGATTTAGTTGAAAAGATAGAAAATATACAAACCCTTTTAGGGTTAGGGTTAGGGGATCTAACCCTTTCCTTTATAGCACTCTATAAGGTTAGTGCTATGCACATATGATCACGTGATGGTGCTATGCACACATGATCACATGATGTTGAGCGTGAACTCTCAACACAGTTTACACGGAGACAGAGGAGGAGGTGACCCCCATGATAGAAGAGACTGAAGAAGAGCTAGTTAGAGCAAAGAGGGTACTAGATATCTCATTTCTTTTTTACTCTTTCAAAGATGAGATAGAGATGGATGTAAAGAAAGGAATTTTAGCCATGAATAATGAACTTTCAACTCATGTTGGGGTTCTGTTCTTCATCCATTATCTAGATTCCAATAACTTCAACTACTATTCCCAATGTCTATTCATCTCTTGATTGTTGATATGTTTGTCAATGTCAAGTTCTTGCATTTATTATTCCGGACACTCATCGTAAGCATATTCACACCATTCTCATCAATGGATCATGTAGAATATGTTAGAGTATGGGTCATTAGGCTTGTCATCAGCGACATATATGTGGCAAGACATACGTGTATATGTTTTATACATAGGTAGTTGATAGAACATATAGAAATCTAGAAGGAATCTATGTCTATGTGTGAATAGTTTTTACGGACTAAGGGTAACCCACATTAGGTTTTAGTATATCTTGTATCATATTTATTTTTTTGGTAAGGGGGAATAGTATAAATTTTATATACACAATGTGTGTGTTGAGTATTTGAGCTATGTGCTCACCTTAACATGGTATTAGAGTTATGTCTAGTTCAACCTAGTAGGTGAGAGTTAATGAACAAATACCTTTTGTCAGTCTAACGTGAAAGGTGTAGATCTCATTTTCCATGTTAGATCAAAGATTCACTAATTATGTGTAATTTCCCTCCCTTTTTTGACTGTGCATCAGATTCTCCTTCAAGTTTCTCCATTTTATTGGGATATGTGCCTTGTTTAGTATGTGTGTGTTTGTGGAAGAGGAATATGTCATATTTTTGAAATTCGTGTGAGTTACTGTGTGTAGAGGTGGACTTGTCTCCTAACAATGTATGGAGCTATATGGTTCAACTAGTAATTGAGAGTCAATCAATAGAGATTTTGTGTCAGCATCAAAGTGAAAGGTATAGATCTTATTTTCTATGTTAGCTCTCACTTTCACTAATTGTGTGTTGTCCCCCCCCTCTCTTGATATGTATTAGTTTCCCTATGTGGGTTTCTCATTTTTCTTGGACCTTGTGTCCTTGTTGGGTGTTTGTAGGATCAAAGTGTTTCACATTTAAAAATGTGTGAGTTACCATGTGCAAGGGTGGATTTTGTGTCTTGAAAATGTGTTTCCCTATTTGGAAGGGCTTTTGAGTGTGGAAGGAATTGCAAGAAGGGTTTTCTATTGTGAGGGTATGTCCCTCTAGTGAAAGGTTCCTTCAAAGTTTAGTTTTATTTTTTCAAGGTCTTAGTGGCTTATGCACAAAGTGTTCACTACATAGACCCCAGTACATCACATACCTTCAGTATAAGACTCCTTATACACCTTATTGAATGTACAATTTTTGTAGCTCTATAATATAATAGAAACCCTTCTATTGAACTCATGTGCTCTTTTATATAGAGCTTGATGTACTCATCGTGGTCTTTTGAGAGCATTCAATGGGAGGCTTTGGTGGAGCTTTGAAATGTGAAGGTGTTCAAGGGGTATTTTAGAAACCCCTTATCTGTAAAATTTTCATGGATAACTTATGGGTTTTTACAAAATTCAACTACAAACTCCATTATAAATATATCCCTATAAATTTACCTTAGATTTTTAAATTAAAAGACCCCTTGACTCCCCCTTGAATTGAACCCATGTGGTATACTTATATGTTTCTAGGTGACCCCTTCAGGAACTCTCAAGGCTCTATGGATGAGAATCAATGAAGAAAGTTTAAACATTATTCCAGTTTTTATAACTTTTGCAATACTTTCATTTGGATTCTTAGCTAGTGAAACCAAACTTGTGTAATCATGGGTATTATCACCCATGATTACATTTTCTTTTGCATTTCTATTTGGGCAGATTTCAAAAATCCATTCTTCTTCATTAGACATGATTTTTTACAATTAAATCAAACCACCAAATGATTAATACTTTTTGCATTTGAATATTGATACTTAAGATCTTGATAGATGAATTTTTCATGACACGGGCCGGTTGATTTTGATTTTGCTCATCGCCAAAATTGGCAAACTATCTCTTACTTTCATGGCAATGCTGTCATACCATCCATTAGGAATATTCCTTTGTTCCTAAAGTAGAACAATAATTGTAGTTACCTATATTTCTTTGCAGATTGTTGGATCGAAAACTTCTAGTTATTAGAGTTATTTCTACTCATAGGATAGCATGTCCCCCTCTAATTGGAAGATTTCTCCTCTTTCAATGCCTTTATCTCTAGAAAAGAATGCTTGTCCATGATTCTTTGAATCTTTAGTGGAACTTATTCGCATAACTCTTGCATAAGAATGTGATACATGATTTCAAATATCAATGGAGCATATTATGACTATTTCTATTACACATTTCCCAAAATCCTTTCCAAGACCATTTAGTGTAAAATCTAAACTCATGTTTCGTTCTTGGGTTCATAGCAAATTAATCTCCCTTGGTCTACAAGATCTTTCAATCAAAGAACATAATTTGAGGGTCTATTGCTAATGATAATTTCTTTGAATTCTTGCATTGATTTTAAAGATTTTTGTTTCCAGACATGTTATTAAATTTTGCATTGAATCCATTTTCTAATGTTTTCCATGCATGAGCTACCAATGTCTTTTTGCAAGAGATCGGAATCTTGGTGTCCTTGGCAGTGGATCAAATTATGTGCCAATTGAGATTTTTCATCCAATGTGCTTGATTTTGACTATGTTTTCTTACTTCATGTGCCATGAACGTGCTTTAAATGTTATTTCTAGAGCTTCACATCTTTCTCTTGCTCATTGTTAACATTCCACAAATCAAGTAGTTGGCGATATGAACCAATTGAACTTCCATTTTCCATGATTACTATCATCCAATTTCAATTTTAGTCTAAGAGAATAATATCAACAATATTTTTTTCAATGGTTTTGAACGTTTGAGTTTTTTTAGAGTTTAAAAGTGTAGCTTTCAGTGTTGGAAACTTGCTAGTGAAGACACAAGTAGACTTTGATTAAAAATGATCAAGATAAATTGTGACCAGAGCCAAAATCTAGCATAGGGATTATACTTTTTAAAATTGTGCCAAAATTCTCAAAAGTCATTGTAAATGTTGGTTTGATGCATTAAAGAGGCTTATGAAGACATGGCACTTTTGATATAATTTGATCAAGTTATGTTGAGTTTTTGCCAATATACTACTTAGAAATAGTGCCAAAATCAACCTTTGAAATGATGTCCAAAATAGTGCTTCTGGACTAGAAAACGTGTGAAAATTTTGGACTCTCAATGTGTGAAATTTGGGCTCAAGCAAGGTTCAATGTGGACTTGCTTTGAGCAAGTTTTGCTCCTTGAAAGCCTTGGCAAAAAATGGCCTTGAGGGGTCCTTTTAGGAATTTAGCACTTGATATAAATGCAATTTCTTGTAAGGATAAGCCTTGATGACATGGCAATATCCTTGGGTGGTTGTAGCCTCTAGTTAAGCAAACTAAGGTTGAGATGCCTTGATGATGTGATATGGTCGGGTAGTGCTAAAATGGCTTATCTACTATGTCTTGGCAAACCAAGATTAAAGTACTCCTTGATGATGAAGTTGCATTAGGCACTACTGATGTGGCTTATCTAGCATTATGAATAGTTTGTGACTCCATGTATCTCCTCCTTGTTGCATTGTTGATGCCAGTATTGCTTGCTCTCGGCCCTATGTACACTCATCATTGTGTGTTCACATTGTTTTGGCTTCCTATGTGCTTTGCATGGGGATGCATAATGGATTTGTCTTGTGTGTGTTGTTTTGTTGTATTGTGAGTATTTTGTGTTTTCTTCTAGTCTCTATTGTGTGTTTGTTGCTTCATGTGCATGCTGTGTTGGCTGTGAGTATTCTACGCTGGGGGGGGGGGGCGTCACTATGTATAAAGCCTCTATATCACATGCGTTCAAGGCCTATTTGTAAAGTGCCCTATCTATAACTTTTCCATTAATAAAACGTGCCCTTTATCTATATAAATATATAAAAAAAACATCGAAAGTATTTTAAATACTCCCTTATGTAAATTAATTTTTGCAAAATTTAAAGATTAAAAATATCCTTTTGTTAAACTCATGTGATAGGGTTACATATGATGACGTCCCAAGAGTTTGGATATTAGTGTGTTCGACAAATAGTGAAGTTCTGCATGAAGATTCTGTCAAAGCTGAAGAATGAGAGTTTGACAAAGAGAAATGAATAATCATTAAAACACCGAGATTAAAGGGCCAACCACTTGTTGTATGTTTGATCATGGACCAAGAACCATTGAGATTCAAGAAGATGACATTGAAGCAACTTGATGATAATCAAGATGATTACATTCAACAAAAAATAAAGGAATGTAGGGGATAACATGTGCTTCTCTAAAGAGTCTAGGCACACAATGGTCAAGGAAATTAAGTCAAAGGCTGCTTTTCACACAAGCATTCACTTAGATTTGTGGAATTTATGGAGAGATAACCATCAGTTTGTTGCCTATCCTCCCTTCCTCACTTAGATTTGTGAACTTCGAGGAGAGATAACTGCTGGTTTGTTTCCTATCCTCCCTTCCTCATGACTCATTTTCTTTTATCTTTTGCTCAAGGGGAAGATATCATCCAAAGGTTTACACTCTATCAAGACTATTTGGTAAACCCTGCACACGCCAGAAACGTGGATGTTGCTCAAGCCTTTGGAGAATATGTTAGGAATAGAGAATATTATGAGACAAGCACTTGGTTTGTAAATAAAATATGTCAAAGCAATGTGCAAAGCAATGGAGAGTTTGGATGAGAAGACCAACTCCTTCAATAACATTACCCTCACAAAACAATATGACTATTTTCCCTCCTCTTTTATAAAACCTTCACACAATCATCGTACAAGGATCAAAACAAGCATACACCATTGAAGGATGTGTAAGTTCTACACCATAGCAAGGATGTGTAAGTTCTACACTATAGCCCCTAATGACAAGATTATTAAACCAAAAGTTCCCTTGAAACTCCTAAGATGTTTGGTGTTTGGTCACAGTATTCTCTAGAGTCCTACTAGTTTTGTCCCATTTGGGTTAATATGGTCCAACGTGCCTAGGTGGAAGGCGAGCAGGGATTTGTGGGCTAGCAAGGAGCAAGATCTCTTACAAGATTGTGATGGCGGTTTGGAAATTTCTCGATGGAGCTTTAATTTTTGGCTTCCACCTTAGGTTATAGCCCTTCCTTTCCACCCCTCTTACTTTCTCCCCCACAAATTAATGCGAGTTTTCACCAACTCGGGGGCCCTATTGAGCCCCCATATGACGAGAGGACATACACTTAGGATGGTAGAAAGGGCATTGGATTGGGACTTCCATGTGGGCAATAGATTGGCTATAGGTTACCTCCCTCCTTGTTAGATTAGATTTTGGACAGCCACATGAGCCATCCTTCTTGGAGCAGCTACCCGCATCGCATCGGATGCTGAGGACTCAGTGGGGAGGTTGCTAAGATAGCATCAAGGTCTGAGATCTATTTCGCGTCCCCGTGAGTCTGTCTGGCTCTTGTGCATGGCCTACAATATTGATGGAGCTGCCTGCAACTGGAACAACCAATTCCGCATGCACACCACTTTGCCCATTTTCACGGCCCTCCTTTCAAACAATCCAATTTTAGCCATGATGTTTCGGTTCAACCAATCTAGCATTGCAATGCTATGCTGGATTTCTTGATTTCTTGGATGCTAGCTTGGCATTTTACCGCCATGTAAAGGGAGAGAGGTTAGCCTTAAGGGGTTGTGGGGCTACGAAATCGCCATGCTAGTAGGGCTAGTCCAGCCCTAGTGGCCGGCAGGGGGAAGCGCTCTTACCAACATTGAGAGTGAGTGCATACTCAAGCCAGCAGCAAGGCCCTAGACAAGGACATGTAGGGTTGTTTGTGTAAGCTTTGGTATGGGCACCAACAACATGATAATGGGCAACCTAGTTGGCATATTGAGATGATTCATCATTCAACGGAGGGCTACAGACACAGTCTGAGTCTATAACATTTTGCAGACAAGTGATAACAGACAAGCCACAATCTTATCGAGTTGCCAAGTGGCAGGTCGACAATGGACCAAATTGAGTTAGTAAGATTGGGGGTTGGTCACTCAGGGCCGACCATTCAGGGGTGGCCATTTAGCCCCTATATAAAGGCCCCATTGTTGTGAACCTCTGTACTCCAGTAAAAGCCTACATCCAGAGCAGCAGGTATCACGAAAAAATTGTAGCTTGCAAGAGACAAAACTTCCTTCCAAAAGAAGCAGACAAGTCAATGATGTTCAGCCAACTTCAAACCCCGTCCTTGTATAGGGGCTCAAACGTTGGGACCCTTTAATTCCAATAGTAACTCGTATGTGCATTGAAATAATTGTAGGGACACATCAATTGAAACAAGTGAGGTCATACATACTGAGCGCACTTCCACTGATGCCAGGGAATGCACCAAGGTAAGTGGATGCCAACACATTTGGATAGAATAATAAACCTTGGTGTGTAATGATTACCATGAAGCTAATTTGTAGTGTACTTTGTCATATTCTTTTATATCAATGTGCCAAGAAGTAAACCAACACCACTTTCAAAAAGGCTTGAAAAGTCGTGAAGATATAGAAGCGATAGCTTCAAAGGCTTGCTGCCAAAATCACTTATATTAATACTATTCTTCAAGAGGAATTGATCTGCACAGCTATGCACAAAAATGTTTACTCGAAGGAGACAACTTTTTATTAAAAAGTCTTCAAAAATGAGTCTACTCGGCATAAGCAAAGCAAAGCATCACACCTTCAAAGGCTTGCTGCCAAAACCACTTATTAGACGTTCAACTGCTCTTTCTGTAATTCTGAGCAACAGGGAAACATATATAACAGTTCGTGCTGAAAGAGAGACGTCTTCTACAGCTCTTATTATTTGGCCTTAACTATAATCACGAGGAAGTTCATCGTCACTATGCACAAAATGTATACTCGAACTTCATCATGGTTACTTCTCTGCAACGGTGATCTCAATGACCTGTAAAACCTGTACCATGTCGAGATTTCTCCTTCTCAGCAACAGGGATACTCTGGGATGGATCAAACCCATCGTCCACCTTCCCTACAATCAAGAACATCACAATTGATCATGAAAACAGCAGCGCTACATCTAGCTTGTGCATCTACGTATTGGGTTTTCGGAGTAGAACACACCTTTGTTGACCTCTTCGAAGAGAGGAGGTGGTTCTTCCAAATGGGTTGCCGTATCTTTCCCTTGGGACATGGCGCCTAAAGGCTGATTGTAAATCCCGCCAAAGCCCTCGTCCGAAGAGCGGGTACCATACGCTTCTCCATACGATTCATCCATGTCATCCGGTCTTACACACCAAAAGTAGAAATTCAGTCAGGATCATACATAATTTCAAACGGTTCTCTTCACTGATCACTACTACATGGCTGCGAAACAAAAACGCGAACCAGTATTTCAAACTCGCTTAAAAATGACTGCTGAAACGCATGTCAAGTTGCTACACACCTACTGAAAATCTTTTTACCGTTTCGTGTCCACATGTGTTCCCTGTTGATCGTGATGCCGCTCCATGCTGTTCGATGCGAAGGCGGCAGCGAAATGCGCAGGCTTGAGAGCAAAGATGGGAGGACGGGTATGATAAATCCTGCTATGAACGCGATGCTCACAAACGATGTTGGTGCGAACGCGATGGTGGAGGAAGCAAAGGGGGAAATCAGCGAAGATCTGAGAGCGGAAGCAAGAATGTGGGGCGGAGGATAAAAGCCCAGCGTTACGAAATCGAAACACCTGCATGGCAAACCTTTAAAACCCAAAACCTCCAAAACGTTAAACCTCAGCGCGCTTCCTAGATTTGTCCATCAACCACGTACAGCGGACCCTTCGCACGTGCCACCTCCCCCTCAAGCCACGTACGTCCTCACCTGGAAAGCTTGGGTTGGCCCAAGTGAACCCCTCTCCCTTCCATACGTTCATCACAAGCTCTACCTATACATTTAGAACTCGGAGGCATGGGGGCCGAAGACAAGTGCCGCATGTTTGGGCCCGACCAATTCCTGATATCTTCTTTGCTCTCTAGTTCGTTATGGAGCACAAGGAGCCTACACTTGAGGTGACACGGAATACGTAAGGCGAGGGGAAGGAGTTCCCCGTGAGATGTCTCGTGGGTGTAAGTGCCTCACAAAGAAAAACCGGCTCTTAAAACAAGATAGAGAACCCTACTCCAACAAGCAAAAGTGAAGATCTAGGTGAATGGGCTTAGGCAAATGGAGGGGCAGAAGCGGGATCTCGTTGATGAAGGTCCAAAAATCTTGTAAGATGACTTGTTTCTCCTAAAACTTTTAGGCCAATATAGTTGAAATATCAAATCTATGGGTGGAGCAACACAGCTTGGGTGGTTGGCCCCAAGGAACCATCCCCCCCTCTCCCTTGTTCATCATCTTCTAGCTCTATAGGGCATTCCCACATTATGAATTTCGAGTAGCTATTTTTGCAGAAGGTCAAATAATAGAATTCATCAATGGATTTCACCGTCTTCATTGGTTACAGGAGAGCTCTCTATTTTCACAAGCTAACCCCATCCCTGCAAAGTTGTTCCCACGATTACCCTACATATTCCCAGCCATTTCATTCGAGTCGTCGCAAGAATGTGCTCTTACAGATAGAGAACTTTTACAACTTACGTAAAATGTAAAATGTTGTAGAGCAACACAGATCAGGCGGTTTCCATGGCCACCTGAGTTGCATGCTTGCATTAGAATCCAAAGGCACTCTACCAGGATTTGTCCACCTTGTGGGTAGAGTGGAGACTTCACATGTGGCAGCTCACCCTCAAGGCACATGCATTGTGTCTTCCATATCATGGGAAGCTAGAAAGCTTGGGTTGGCCCTAGTGAACCTGCCCTCCCTTTCCCTTGCTGGCCCATGGAAAGCTTGGGTTGGTTGCCCCCATGTTCAAAGAGAACTTTGACCTTTATACATAGGGTGGGACATTCATACCACCTGGACAAACACCTCACAGCAAAAGCTTTTTGAGGTCGTCCATTTGGGTCTAACATTTAGACCGAGTGGATGGAAACGTCTCCATGCTTGATCATTATTGGTTGCTCAGAATGCATTATTAGCACCCCACCTACAAGGCACATAAAATGCCACTGCCATGTTTGGAAAGCTTGGGGTGGCCCCATTGAACATGCCCTCCCTCTCCCTTCCTGGTATTCACAAAACTTCTACTTCCACCTTTACATACTGATAGAGAGAAACCCACAGCTTGTTTCTCCTTACACTTCTTGGATTTTAAGGCCAATATAACTAAAATATGAAAAATTACGGAGCCTATGGTAGCTCAGCCAACCCACTTGAGTTGGCTGCCTACATTCGAATACTCACATCATGCTGAGCTACCTTCAAGGTGTAGGCCATTAGTTATTGGCCCCTTGCAGTTGGCCATGGGTGTATGAGTGGTTGTGTGTGGGACACACGTGCACGTGCATGCATGCACACACACACACACACACACACTTTTTTTGTGTGCAATTGTGCACACACACACACACACATGAATACTTCCCTAACTATGAATTATTCTTTTATGTACCCCTTGAAATCTTCCCTTTACACTTTCTTTTTAACCACCTCACATACCAAGCCCACTAATCATCCCATACCTCCTCTAATCCCTTCTTAACCCATGTACTCATTTGCTCCTTACTCCACTTGTGACTTAAACTTCACTTGTGGCTAAATTTCTCGGGGGGGTCACTCATCGTATGTAACCCTATCACGTGAGTTCAACAGAAGGATATTTTTTATTTCTAAAATTTACAGAAATAAATATACATAAGGGACTATTTAAATTAGTTTTGGGAAAAAATTACAGATTTGTATAGAAAAGGGGTGCATTTTATTTATGAAAAATTTACAGATAAGGGATTTTAGAAATAGGCCTTGAACGCACGTGATATAGAGGGTTTATACATAGTGACCCCCCTGAGCTAAAATTTTTCATTATTATTATCTAAGAATCCATATGGTTGTATATATTCCTAGGTTAAGTGATAACAAGCTGAGGAAAAAAGGCATTACCTATCTACCCAAACGTAACTATGATGTTCTAACACCTAGTTTGTGTGGATGGTGGCAGGTAAGTGGACCCCGACCTTGAAACCTGGACTGCCTGAGGATTCGATATCTTTTTTCAATATTATGTTTGACAAACTCAATATTATTAACAATTATTAATTTGATCAAAATATTTGCAAACTGTGGTTGCATTTTTCAACTTAGATGTCTCAAACATTTTTTCCTTATATGTTTTCTTTTTTAACTTTTCATCCGATTGATGGAATTAATTGTATGTCTCAATCACTACTAGACACGGATCCTATTGCGACATTTACGTACCAACGTTTAGCGCCCGCGTAGCGTTAATCGTCGGTATGAAAAGCGGGTTTCGTAAAGCATCGCTATATAGCGACGCTTGCCAAAAGTCGCTATATAGCGACTTTTATAAAGGTTTCTATATAGTGACACTGATATACTATTTTATAGCGACGTTTTCTAGAGAGGTTTCTTTTTCCATATAGGCCTTAAAAGTTAGGCTTTTCCAATGACAAATTTTTTTAAATTTTCATACATGTTTGATCTCATAGAGAATAAAAAAATGAGAGCATGTACATCAAGCCTTTGAAGCTCATATATTCATGTCCAAGTTTGAGATGAAAAAAATCAATTCAGAGCATTTACATCAATTGTTTCATCTTGAGCCAAGTCTAAGCCACCAAACAAGCCTATCTCCAACTCTATACCGAGTTGATCTCCTATATCATCATCGTACTCTAGCATCGTACGTTCACCTAAAAGTATTTGATCATCTTCTTCAATAAAGTGTGGTGATTCTTGATGATCGTTGTCTTCTTCCTCAATATCATATCTCCATCTTCCTCCCATGCGATGTCATTATGCGCATCTTCCTCTTGGCTCATATGGTGATCTACATCGTCTTCGCTAGATTCATCAATTGGATCCGGCATTGGTAGTGGCATCTCCATATCCACATATCTATCTTCAAAAATTTTTTTACTTCATGGTGCAACTTGGATCACATACCACCATCTTGGATCAGAACGATCTGAATGAAAAACCACCTATATTGAAGATGGGTGCCAAATGTCGTCAATTATATATATGAAATTATGCTCAAGTACATGTATCAATGGACCTTTAAAAATGAAAGCTTCGATTAATTAAATCATTAGTATGCACCTGCTCACAGTGCTCGGGAAGAACAAAAGTATCACTTTCATCGGTCCAATGTTTGGTGGAGTCTATTGCAAAGAAACCGCTACTATCTTTTCTCATTGTCGCATGGGGACCGTTGTAAATAGTTCTAAACCATTTTACATCAAGAATAGGGACTTTGGAAAAGTACAAAGACATATTGGTTGCACAAGGATTTTCACAGGTTGAAGGGTTTGATTTTCAGGAATCTCTCACTCTGACTGCCAGAATGACCACTATTCGCACAATACTATCGGTGGCTGCTTATCAAAAGTGGCCAGTTTATCAAATGGATGTTAAATTAGCATTCTTGAATGGTGACCTCAAGGAGGAGGTGTATGTGGCTCAACCACCTGGGTTTGAGGCCCCCCATTTTGAGAACAAGGTATGTAAGTTGAAGAAGGCTCTGTATGAGCTAAAACAGGCCCCAAGAGCATGGTACCAATGGATAGACAAACTCTTTCATAAATTAAACTTCAAAAGATGTGCCTCAGATGCTAACTTGTATTTGTATAGGAAAGGTGGAAAAATTGCTATTACTGTTCTATATGTGGATGATCTCCTTATTACAGGTGACTATGAAAACATGATCCAGTAGACTAGAAAGGCGTTGAGCACAGAGTTTGAGATGATAGACTTAGGCTTGATGCACTATTGTTTGGGGATTGAAGTTTGGCAAGAGCCAAGCAAGATCTTCATCTCTCAGCAAAAATATATGCAAGGGATATCTTGAAGGCATTTGGTATGTCCGAGTGCAAGGAGATAGCTACACCTATGGAGGTAAATGCGAGGTTGTCTATGGAGGATGCCTCACCACTAGCAGACATCGGGAGGTACAGGAAGTTGGTCGGCAGTCTCATCTATCTATGCAACACCAGACCGAACATCAGTTTTGTTGTTGGTGTTTTGAGCAGGTTCTCGAATAAGCCCCGGGAGAATCATTGGAATGCAGGGATGCGGGTGCTCAAGTATGTGAAGGGCACTCTTGATTATGGCATCACCTATGGTATGGGCACTTCCTTGGCTGGTCATTGTGACTCGGATTGGGCTGGAGATGTTGATTCCAAGAAATCAGTTTCTAGATATTGTTTCTCTTTAGGTTCAGGTGTCTTCTCTTGGATCAGTAAGAAACAACCAACAGTGGCATTGTCTTCTACCGAGGTTGAGTACAAGGCAACATGTTTTGCTGCATGTGAAGCAGTGTTGCTGAGGAGGATCTTATGGCACATGGGAGTTCAAGAGGATGAGGCAACTCTGTTGAGGTGCGACAATCAAATTTGCATGGCCATTGCTAAAAATCTAGTGTTTCATGCACACATAAAACATATAGAGATTCAGTAACACTATGTGCATGATTTGATCGAGGATGGGATAGTGGAATTGGCCTACTATCCAACAGAGCAAAATGGAGCAGATATCTTCACCAAGGCACTCGAGAAGGATCAACTTCACGGTCATCTTCAGAGACTCGGCATTGGGCCGAGAAGGTAGTTCACCTATGGGTGGACATTGAGAGGGGGTGTTAGATATGCTCAATGCCCCACCCTCCTAGTAACCACCAGTGGTCCAAGGTGCTCAAGATGTAAGGCCCCCATATGAGGAGAAGCCATGTGTGAGCCCGGGACACTGGATGGATCCTGACTTGCATGTTAGATGAGGTCTATCAATGAGACTATTGATGGTAGAAAGGTGATTGTGTGGGAGCCCCTTATTCTTGCTGGGGCCTAGGGGCTAGTTGCCCCCAACTGGGGGGTCCTAGGGGGGCCAGCGGGGAAAATGGTCCCAGGGGGGCCAGTGATGGTATAGGGAATATTCCTTGAATATTCCATGGACGATTAATCGGTTCCACCGACCTGGTTGACTGGTCGACTCCACCAACTAGGTCGACTGGTTGACTCCACCGACTATGTTGATCTGACTACCGCCCCCATAGCTATAAAGAGGTGACCTCCCCAGTCCATTGTATCAGATCAATTTAGATCAGATCAGATCTTCTAGCTAGTAGCTCTTCACCTAGTATCTGTCTAGATCGCCATCTAAGCTCCACTGTTGGAGTGCATGGGTGGACAAAGCCATCATCTATACTACATCATTATTGAAGGAAAACTTTGTTCCTCTCCAGTTTGCTGTGTACTCTCTATTCTTTGTTCGGTTTCTGTTCCGCTGCACCGTGTAATTTAACAAGTACCTGCAACCTGCCCCCGCCATGCAAATGTTCTGCAACCCGCATGCACCTCAACATGACCTTGCGCAGACTTTGGTTTGCCATTGTCTTCTTTCGGGTAAGTTTTCTTCTATTCTTTGCTTGCCTCACTAGCTAGCTTCTCTCTATTTTGGTTTGGCATTGTCATCTTTCATTGATCATTGGTCGCCATGGCAACATGCAGCTCGCCATGGCTTACAAGAGAAGCAAACAAAGGTTGCGAGATAGAAAAGATGAAAAGCTTGGTCAGGGCACAAGGAACAAAAGACTCCTTGCAGAGCAGCAGCAGCAAGTAGTCATTGCAGATGCACACATTTGATCATTGCCATCAGAGCGAAGAAAATGAGTTGTGATGTCGCAATTGGTGGTAGCATTTAAGGAAGGAACATCAGCCCACTCAAGTAAATACCATTATCGAGTCTTCACAATCTTTGTCCTACACTCTAAAGTTCATAGAGTGACAACCCTACCAAGATCTTGTAATTTCATGCCAAAATGTCACCACTATTGCAATGACTGCTGCACTTAGGCTATCTCTCCTTTTCTTGCGTTCTATTGAAGCCCATAGACTACTCGGATTGGGATGATGAAGCATTGCTTCCACTCTTCGTGCATGTCTCAAGAGTTTCTCCAAATAACAAGGACATCTATAGAAAGCAGACGGGATGCAAGATGTTTGACAAGCACATTATACACAAGCTTGATACAACGCAGGTCAGTGGTTGCCTAAACCATCCTAGTGGTTGCTTGTGATTGAGCTTTGGGATAGTTTACTTGTTTCATTTCTTGATACAACACAGGTCAATGGTTGCCTAAACCAGCCCAGTGGTTGTTTGTAATTGAGCTTTGGGATAGTTTACTAGGCTCTGGCCTGGACTTAATGTGATTGTCCTAAACCATCCCGGTGGTTGGAATATCATAGGCCACATGCCAAGCGTGTGGAAGGCATGTGGAGGAGTGTGGAGTCAATAGGAATCCTTCTAGAATTCCCATGCAGGGAATAAGGAGGATGAGGACATATGGAAAAGAGAGGGTCCCTATGGGCTCCATGTGGGGAGACTCTTTACTTTCTCAATATTTTAAGACTCTTGAGCATCTTTTGATGGGACACATGGCAAGAGTAGCCAAAAAGCACATGGATGGTGACATACGGGCTTATGTGATGGATGTGGAAAGGAATCTATAGGTAGCAATAGTAAATGGGTGAAGGAGGGTCAATAAAAAGAGCCCTCCTCTCCCTTGTTCAACATCTCTTCCACAATTAGGCCTCATGTTGCTGTAGCTCTAGTCTCCTCAAGCCTCTTCCATGAGCCTTCTCTCCCTCTTGTAGATATTCTCTTATGTAGACTCTTGAGTCCATCTCTCTCTAGTTTATTCTCTCTCTATGAGTAGTCTTGGAGCTTCCGCTCCCTCTTGTATATATGAAACCTCTTCTTCTCCCTTGTGTTTGTAGTATTTTGAGTGTATTTGAGTGGATTCTTACTTTCATGGCAATGAAAGTCACTTCTTATCATTTTCCTTGAGTCTCCATTCCTATGTTCTTTTCTCTCTCTATTCAAGTCTCTAAAGTAGTTCTTGTTTGGCTGCTCACTATGTAGATATTCTCTTGTAGACACTTGAGTCCATCTATGTAGATATTCTCTTATGTAGACACTTGAGTCCATCTATCTCTCTCTAGTTTATTCTCTCTCTATGAGTAGTCTTGGAGCTTCTGCTCCCTCTTGTATGTATGAAACCTCTTCTTCTCCCTTGTGTTTGTAGTATTTTTAGTGTATTTGAGTGGAGTCTTACTTTCATGGCAATGAAAGTCACTTCTTATCATTTTCCTTGAGTATCCATTCCTTTTCTCCATTCCTATGTTCTTCTCTCTCTATTCAAGTCTCAAAAGTAGTTCTTGTTCGGCTGCTCATGGTGCACACATGGTCCATCCGTTTCCCGAGCCACCATGCAAGCTTCTTTCTCTCTTTTAGGCGAATTCTAGGGGTATTGGATCGTTGATAATTGTGGAGCCTTGAGGGAGTAGTTTGCTTAGGCGAAATCTGCATGGGTAGATGGCAGTTAATATAGCAGTTAGACCCCCTGTCAATATTTGGCCTATAACTTTCTCTTCAATGGTTCGATTTCAATGAAACTTATATCAACGCGAAGATCTCTTTAAGAGTCTTCCTTGCATGTAATTAGTTTTTTTGCATTATGTCTAAGACAAGAGTTATGAGTCTTTGTGTATGACTACTTATTTCTATGGCAGTTTTTACCCCCTTTCAGTAAATTGTCCATATCTCTTCAACCGGTTATCTGTTTTCAACGAAGTTTATATCACTACAAAGCTTCTTTCAAGGCACATCCTTGTATACAATTTAATTTTTTATATCAATTCTCTAGTGGAACTTATAGACCTTTGTGTTTTCTAGCAGTTTGTAGAATGATTTTGAGCCATTTCTAGAGGCTTCTGTGAAGGAGGTGCCATGTTTCCCCAAAATTTACCCATCCATCCAAATCAGCCCCTTCAAGCCCCTAGATATATATCAGTTCATGTCATATTAAGCCAAAATATCTTCTTCCAACAATGCATCGCTCTTCTCTTTGGTGTCGACCAGCTTGGTGAGATAATGGCCTCTGTGAATCCTTTTCTTCTCCGGATGCTGGACTACAACATCACTTGGGATGTTACCATATTCTTTCTCCTTTAAGGGAAGCAAGGAGGAAGATATGTTGTGGGTTTCTTTGCATGAAGATATTTTCTTCATCTCTCTTTACAAGTGATAAGGGTCTCTATTATTAAGATTGGGAAGAGCAGGAAGCTAAGAGGTGCGTGAAGTTTCATTACCCCCAACTTCATGTCACATCTTTTGGTGGAGACACCGGGTACGTTTGCTATTGGATTCATCTCACCTTACTAAATGGTCTCAGGTGTACTCGGTTGCATGTTATGCCTAGTATAGGCATGTGTTTTCTGATTTGATAAAGAAGATGCCTAGAAGAACTCCGTTAGAAGAGATTGCAGCCTTTAAGAGAATGAGAAGATTGTGAAGGTGATGCTCAAGCTATTCGCATAGTCATCATGATCATATCCTTTATGTTTGCACTGTTGAATATGTTGGTGAATCGACAACACTGGCAATAGGCACAATGATAGATTGGGGATTGTTTCATGCACTAGCAGCTTGGTGTGAAGAAGAGTTGGGTTTTTGGGTAGTTTTGAATATAATAGTGGAGTGGTGATTCTCAATGCTTTCAACTTCTTTTGCTATGCAAATGATGAAGAGTACAATATCTTGAAGCTGTTATGTGCACTTCCAATTGTGAGAAGGGTGATTCTTGAATGCATGTATACACAATGTTTTCATGGTGCTGATTGGTCACTTATTTTTGAAGATTTTGTTGAGGATCACATTGTGGAGGGTTTTCAACAAGTGGTTATGCATACTGAGTTGGTCTTGGTATACTAAGGCTCTCTGGGATATTATTTGGGATATTATTTGGATCTTGGTGTTTCCTTTTTGTGTTTCATCATGGCAAAGATTCCAGTGTTTCGAGGGACCCAAGGGGAAGACTAGGAGTCTTATCTTTAGGATTTTGTTCAAGGATGCCGGCTTTTTGGATGGTGCGGAGATTTTGCCTGATTTTCTTGAAGGTGTATCCTTGAGTTGGCATGAGGCCTTGCCGAACTCTACCAAGGAGGACTGGGACCAAGTGGTGGCTGCAATGAAGTAGATATTTGGGGTAGTAGAGTCGCCAAATGCTTTGATGTTGTAGTTGGACCAGTTCTATCAAGGAGAGGGTGAGATGGTCTCTACATTGGAAATCCGATATGAAACTTTATGGACAAAGTATGAAAGAGCAGCTTTGCAAGCTGTGGCATCTACATCATCAGCCCCTCAAAGTCTCGTAGGGATGGAGCACTTAAAGATGAGAAAATTTGTTATGGCTTTAGAGCCTCGTCTTCGATCAAAAGTAATGAGTAAAGATCCAACAACATATGTGGAGGCACTTCACATTGCGACCAAGAAAGAAGCTTCTTTAAAGATCGAATCCTCTTTTGTGTCTTCAACAGCTTCAACTTCTAAGGTGGAGGTAATGGGCACTCCTCAGGTACCAAATTCCTCTGAGTTAGATCATAATATCTCCTAATTGATGGCAGAGTTTGCTGATTTGAAACTGATATAGATGCAACAATTTCGATCATGTCATCATCTACTATCATGGATATCCTATGCAGATCACTCTTTTGTGCAATGGACCACTGTCTCAGCACTCTATTCTACCACCTGCACAAGTAACAATTTTATTCTAAACTAATGGAAAATATTATGGACTTCAAACTGATAAAGTGAGGAAAAAATGCACAAAAACAAATATTACATGAAGATACAAACATTGTTCCCTTTCCATTTTTTCCCTCATTTTGCTACCTCCTAGGTAACCTGATAATAAGCATGGCTTTTGGGTACCTATTATATGTATTTGACTGAGATAATCATTTGGACTCATATTTAATAAAATAAACACACTGTCTAAATGCACAATTACTTGCATTTTGGTTGGCCAGAGTTTTATAATCAAGAACCCATTTACAAACTATGTCCACACGAGCCTGTACAGACCATATCATGCATAATATTTATGTAAACCATGAAAGTTCTCACTCAAAATATGTGCATAATAGCTAAATATATTGCCTATGTATGAGCCCTAATGCTGGCCACATGATAGTCACATATATCACCAAAAATGACAACCTTATTGCTTCCCATAACATGATAATAAGCATGGATTTTGGGTATCTATTTAATGTATTGGAATGAGATAACCATCTGGACACATGTTTACTAAAATCAACACACTTTCTAAATGCAAAATTTCTTGCATTTCGGTTTGCTAGGTTTTTGTAAGCAATAACCCATTTGCAAACTATGTCCATAGGAGCCTGTACAAAGCATAGCATGCATAATCTTTATGCGGACCATGAAAAAAACATTTTTTCTCATACAATACAAACATTCCATGGCACCCACACATGTGCAACAATGTAGTGAGCAAGACTTTTCAGTCCCTATGACATGTAGTTGTCTCAAATGACCATTTAGACTCAACTTTTAACAAACCACTACACCTTTTAAATTTGTGTTGGCTGGAGTTTTGTGTTTACAAGAAAATACTTTGCACAAGCAATCAATAGAGCCCATACTTAGCTTTGAGGATGCCTTCATAAAGTAGCACTTTTCTAGCACGCTATGGGTCGACATTGTGGGCCGACCTATGTGCTAACTATCTATTAGCTAAATATGTTGCCTACAAGCATACATAGATACAAAAGGTATGATGCAAAGAACTTCACACATGCAAACAAAGGATCCAAATAGGTAGCCACAAACATGTGCATATAAGGCAACACTTAAGTCCACAATATGTAGCCACAAGTATGCATATATAAGGTAGCACCTAGGCACATAGTTGCAACCCCATGTAGGTTGCATAGCAACTAAATATGTTGCCTACATATCAGCCCTAATGCTGACCACATGATAGTCACATATATCACCAAAGTAGCAACCTTATTGTTGTTAATCATAAGATAGCAACTCATGTCCCTACACATGATAATATGCATGATAATAAGCATGGATTTTGGGTATCTATTATATTTATTTGACTGAGATAACCATTTGGACTCATTTTGAATAAAATCAACACACTCTCTAAAAGCAAAATTTATTGCATTTTGGTTGGCCAGAGTTTTGTAAGCCAAAACCCATATGCAAACTTTGTCCACTGTAGAAGCCTCTATAGAGCATATCATGCAGAATCTTTACAATAGGGCCATAAGGGCTATTCATTAGGTAGTATTAAATAGGCTGCCAAGTGGGAAGCTATGGCATAGCAGTGTGTCTGTAAGATTGGAAGCTTGTGTATCATGATATTGTTTATCATTCAAAGTGTCATTAGAAGTTGTGCACAATAACAAGAAACACTATATTAGAGAATTTGGGAAAATCCCAATTCCCATGAAATAAAATATAGTCACTTCAAAAGTAAATTTTTGATGTTTTTGATTGAAACGTTAGCTCCATTAAGGCCCAAGTTTCAATTATGTTGGGGGAGACTAGACAATGAATAGTACTTTTGGGAAAATCCCAATTCCCATGAAATAAAATATAGTCACTTCAAAAGTAAATTTTTGATGTTTTTGATTGAAACGTTAGCTCCATTAAGGCCCAAGTTTCAATTATGTTGGGGGAGACTAGACCATGAATAGTACTTTCCCAATTCCTAGAACCCAAGCAAGAAGCTTCCTTATGTTGCTATAGCAAAAGGACTTAATAGATGTGAACATGGCCCCATGGTCGAAAAATTTGTTGATTTGCTAGTGAAAGAAAGATGTTTGTTGTTTCCTATGTGTCCAAACCACAAACAAAAGACAATTTATAGATGTTGCATTAGGAGGATTCATTGGAGTAAATTAAATTGCAGTATCGATATATACAATAGGATTGTTATAGAGCTTTGACATCTATTATATAAATGTGGTGTTCAAAAACAAAATTAAACTTGCAACAACTATCAGTTTTTATTTGGTATATTAGATGTATCAAATTAATGCCAAATTCATATGTTTCTATGTTGATAAATTGCAGTATTGACATATGCAATAGGATTTTTGTAGAGCTTTGACATCCATCATATAAATGTGGTGTTCAGAAACACCTTTCCATCACAATAGAGCTCGTGAAACTCTCCATCACAATAGAGCTCGTGAAACTCAGAGACATGGTCTTGATAATTTTTTTTTAATAAATTGCTTTCTTGTGCTAAATATAATCAAAACCATTGACACATAGCCAATTTTGCAAGTAAATTTTGCACCACATTGTTTAACATAATTATTAACAATTCCATACTAGTATTCATACTCACAAAGTAGCTCATCTCCGAAGGATACATCCTTTATGGTTTGCTCCTTGTGACTTTTGAGCCCAAGGTAGTAACTTAGAGATGTATACAAGTACAACATTTGTTCTTTCTTTACAATACATTGAGCTATTTATATATCCAGCAATGTTTCCATACAATACATCTCCCACAATACATTTCACATATGTCAATGGCTCAATGAATGGATCTTCAAACATTCCATAAGTCTTCATCCTTGGGAAAAACTTAAGGAGAGATCTCCAAGTATCATAATCATACTTTGAACCATTATATACCATCAAATCTTATTTCTTCTTGATGCTCGTATGTACAAAAAGACCATATCCTGCCCTAGGTATTGTTGATTTCTTTACTTCATAATGGATGCCATTCATTTCGAGCACGTGATCAATGGGTATGGGAAATTCATGTTTCCATACACCATTGGATGCAGGACCAAAATTTGTAATAAGACAACTCTTCAACTTTTCAAGACAATCTGCAACACCTACCATATGTTTGAAATCAAAGAATCATTCTTTTAGTGGAGGAATACAAACTCACATCACACAGCATAGAGCATTTTTTGCACAAGGTACTAACTCAATGTCTATTAATTCTTTCACAAAACAAATTGAAACATAATGTTTTGCAAATCGAATCTAACCAAATAGTGTCCAAGTATAAATCAAAATGTAGGTACAAATGTGTTAGTTGAGCATTTGTGTTTATAAGTCTAATTAACAAGATCACTCAGATTCACTAAGGGTTGTTTATGGAATAAAATAAAATCAAGTTGGCTAAGAATGCCCTTGCAACATTGATAGTGATTCCCCTTTCCTTGCATCCAAGAACCATAGCAAAGCATTTTGCCTCATTTTGGCAATTTTCCCTAGCATGCATTCTTCCTCTTAATTCAATGTAACATGTTGAGCATGCACCATACTTATTATAGTAGGGAAAGTCCCTCTCACTCTAGTTTTGGTTATAGGTGAAGCAATACCTTTCTCTGTGTCTTTTTTTGAACTACGAGTAGACATATGAGATTCTACATGCATCCTTTCGAGCACTTCTTTGTTTTTTGCTTTGAATTCAAGGATCACTGGCTGAAAATAATAGAACATATCATGCCCTTCAACAATCAGAGCTTGACCATATCTGTTAGAAGAGATGGCCCCCTGCACACATCTACTGCATTATCTAGCATCTCTAGGTACGGCAATAACTCATCAAGCAAAATAGAATCACCACAATCTATATCAAATTTTGTAGGGAAAATGCAATTTTTTGTTGGATTAACACAACCCGTGTAATGCAAAAGGTCAATGAATAGTGTTCTTGCTAGTTTGCATTCCTCTTTAAAACAACACCACACTCTCATTAATGATTTAAACTCCGCTTCCAAATTCATCCTATCTGGTGGAATGATTCTACTCTTTGTATGCTTGTGGCATGCCATCGCACCCCAAACCATGAAGAAATGTAACTTTTTGTTAACATGATGCTCCAAAGTGTCCAGTATGTGTTGCACATTCCCTTTTTTCCTCCAGAGGACCAAATGCCAACATGGCAGTGATCGAGCAACCATTGTAGAAACTCTAAACATCCAGGATGGAGAACAAGCCAATGCTTCCCATTGTGCAAGCTCATATGCTTGTTTGACTTGGAAAAACAATGCTCGAGTAATAACCCTTTCAAATCTATTATCACTGCTAGTCTTATTTTGGTTATCACCTCTTTTGACATTATTTCCGAGGGTGACATTATGTCTTCTCCTTTATGTCATTTTGAATTTGATGAATTTGATCATCACTCAATCCACACAAGCATCTAAACATTGAGACTGTGGGTTGCCTTGCAGCATTTTCCATCTTGCGACTATTTGTCTGCAATGTAATCCTGAAGGATGGAGATCCAGGCATCATAAATGGCATCACTTTTGATGATCATATGTACATCCTTCATGGCAAAGCTATTGCCCAATGTTACCTTGCCACTAGTGTCAATGAAAGCCTGCAAAATATATGAAGCCATTAGAATGCAATAATTAAGAAAATTGACTAGTAAAAAATGATTCATAATTGAATTCTGTACTTACATCCCAATTCTCACAATTTGGATGTCCTTTTGCAAACCCTTCTTGTGCTTTCTTGGGTCAGTTAAAGAGAACCCATTGTCCCCTCACCTGGTTAAATATATCAATGTATGGAGATTGTCTCAAGATATTTTGAGACTCTAGGTTTGCCATCTTTGATATCTCCACACAAAAGCATGCGGGACAATTCACTACAACTCTGGCTTGGCAGGTGCGGTAGTAGTTCTTTCTTTGGGCTGTGCTGTTATCATCATTAGATGTGAATATTTTAGTAGCATATATTGAATCTTGTTCAGATAGTATCCAGTAGTGGCACTTGGTTAGATCCTTTTTTTCTACCCTTTCTAGGGGCTACTTTGTTTCAGGATTTAAAGGCATTAAATCCACTACAACATTAGTAGGAGGCCTAGGGTTATAACTGAAGTCTATAGCAAGCTTCTCCACATGCTCTTTGTTCAACCCTCTATATACATAGCTTGGAGGAGCTTTTTGACATCTTGCAACTGGAATTGGAAATGTTGCATGCAACCCAAATGGATAGTACTTTTCATATTCCACCAAGCCTGATGGTTTCTTATGCCCTTTTTTCCCTATGACCTTTCCACTTGGCTCCAATTCACTACCACTACTTCTTTCCACAACTGCTAGCACACCCTTTGGAGTTGTTCCTTCCTCCGGTACATAAATTATAGTTAGCTTTCCCTTCTTTGCCTCTTCTCCGCTACCACCTGGTGCATGAACCATAGTCGACTTTTCTTTCTTTGTTCCTTCCCCACTATCTTCCCCACTCTTGCGCTTGTTTAATGTCACTGAAACTTTGCGATATGATTCTATGATTGTTGTCACTATGTGAATGTAAGTTTCCATCAACTGATTCGATACTTATCTAACCTCTTGTGTGCATGTTGTCATATATGTCAGACTTCGTACAAGATTCTTCATAATCACCGGGATCCAAGAGAAATTTCTTGTTTTGATTTATAATAATCAACAATCCATATCTCCCTCCTTTCCAACCACATCTTCCATTATTTGATGTACCGATCCAACACAAGTGTATGCACTTTTATTAGGTAACAAAACAAACAAGTAAATTCGTGTCAATTGTGCTCCCTCAATACTATATATGTTAAAGTACCAAGGTATGCTTTTTTCTCCAAATCCGCTTATAACTTTCTCAACCTTCTTCACGGTTGTGTCTTTCCTGTAAAAAATCCAAGCAATATACAAACTATCATCTTTGTAATGTTCAATGTTAGACAAAACACATTATCAATAAGCATATCTCAAACAGAATCAACAATTACCACCAAACATAGTGGTAGATTTGAGAAAGCACCAGGGTGTACTGAGATTTTTGGCCGTGTGGACAAATCTATGGGCTTGTTTTAAAGCACTAGGTTCTAGGGAGATTTGGATGTGTTGCCGAATCTTATGGGCTTCTTTAAAAGACCAGAGTTTTGCTCAGGGGGGTCACTATGTATAAACCCTCTATAGCACATGCGTTCAAGGCCTATTTCTAAAATCCCTTATCTGTAAATTTTTCATTAATAAAATGTACCCCTTTTCTATACAAATCTATAAATTTTTCCCAAAACTATTTTAAATAGTCGCTTATGTATATTCATTTCTGTAAATTTTAGAAATAAAAAATATCCTTCTATTGAACTCACGTGATAGGGTTACATATGATGAGTGACCCCCCCGAGGAGTTTTGGGAGATTTGGAAGTGTGGAAAGATCTTGTGGGCTTCTTTCAAAGCACTAGGGTCTGGGGAGTTTTGGCTGTGCGACCAAATCTTGCTAGTTCCTTTCAAATCACAAGGGTCTGTAGAGATTTGGCCGTGTAGCCAAATCTTGCTAGCTTATTTCAAACTAGTCAAATCTTTCTAGCTTCTTTCAAATTGCCAGGGTCTAGGGAGATTTGGCCGTGCGGCCAAATCTTGCTAGCTTCTTTCTAATAATGAGGGTCTAGGGAGATTTGGTCGTGCAGCCAAATCTTTTCAAAGCACCAAAGTTTGGGGAGATTTGGCTATGATGCCAAATCTTTCTAGCTTCTTTCAAATCACAAGGGTTTAGGGAGATTTGGCCGTGTGGCCAAATATTTTCAAAGCACCAAGGGTTGGAGAGATTGAGATTGTGATGCCAAAACTTTATAGCTTCTTTCAAATCACTAGGGTCTAGGGAGATTTGGCCGTGGAGCCAAATCTTGCTAGCTTCTTTCTAATCACGTGTAGGGATATTTTGCCATGCAACCAAATCTTTTCAAAGTATCAGAGTTTAGGGAAATTTGGCTGTGATGCCAAATCTTGCTAGCTTTTTTCTAATCATGATGGTTTAGGGAGATTCATTCGGCCAAATCTATTCAAAGCACCAAGGTTTGGGGAGATTTGGCTGTGATGCCAAATCTTTCTAGTTTCTTTCAAATCACCAGGGTCTAGGGAGATTTGGCCAGGCCATGTGGCCAAATCTTTCTAGCTTTCTTTAAATCACTAAATTTTGGGGAGATTTGGCCGTGTGGCCAAATCTTGTGGGTCTAGGTAGATTTCAAGCCATCAAGATGTAGGTCTTGTGGGTTCCTTTCAAAGCATCAAGGTCTAGGGAGATTTGGCCGTGCAGCCAAATCTTGTATGTTTTGAAAGAAGCCAGGAAGATTTGGCTGCATGGCCAAATCTCCCCATTTAAAATTCAAATTCAAATCTTAACATTCAAATTTCAAATCTGAAAAATTTAAATTGAAAATTCAAATTTCAAAATCTTAGATTCAAAATTCAAAATTCATAATTCAAAATTCAAAGTTCAAAATTCAAAATTGTAATTCAAAATCTTAGATACGAAATTCAAATTTCAAATTTCAAGATTTGAAAGTCAAATCATATAATAAAGATCCTACTTTCAAATCACATTTTCAAGATTCATACTTTCAAATCACATAGTACAGTGGCTTAATTTCAATCACATTTCATACTTTGCAAGACTCTTCAAAGATGGAAAGGATGGAGAACATGCAAGAATTACGTACACTTTCGATTTGTTTTATTTTCTTACTTGGATAATTGAGTAGCCATTGTCGTTCGTGAGCTTGTACTCTTTGGATTTCAAGCTGGTAGGCAAATCTATTCATTTGCTCAAAAAATCAATTCTCTTGGTGCGTGAGATAGTTGACAAGGTGAAAACTTTGAAGTTCCTCTCGGAGGTAGTCTTGGTAGATTGCTGCTCTCGGAGGTAGTCTTGGTATCCCGTCACAAGGGGAGGCAGGGGAGTGTCAAACCAAAGGTTTGGAGGGAAGAGAAATCCCCCAAAAAAGCATGTTGCACCCAAAAAAAAAAAAAAAAGAGACCTCTTTCTAATCTAACTATTTAGTGTGGAACCTATAGAGTGTTTAATCGGTGAAGGAAGTTTGAAACCTACATAGTTAAGTGCACACGGCTAGGATAGAATTGGGATGGGTAGTGTTATGGATAAAATTGTCTAAGGAAAAAGGCATTAATATGTGTGTGTGTTTGTATATGTGGAAACAGTATAATAAAATATGGTGTGCATAGGGCCCAAGGTTGAGGTGGCAGGGCATGACCATGTGCCACCCTTCCATGTAAGAGGACCCATAAAGTGTGTTGTACATAATCCATGATAGTAATATTATAAAATGCAAGGTGGCATGGCTCCTCCATGTGCCACCCCTCCACCTAGGCTGCATTTAGTGAGATATGGCTCAAAGTCCATGGGAGAAGCAATATAAAATAGGTGGAGATAGATATTATATTGAGTTATTCCCTCCATATGGGATAGGCCCATGTGGGGGAGGTATAGAAGGACCAAGAGAGCTAGTTAAATAATGGGGAAAGTAGGATGAGGTGGCAAGATTCCTTGTGCCAACCCTCCACTTGTCCTCTTAGAGGTTTGAACATATTATAAAATTGGAAAGAGACCAAGGGAGTATCATAGACTTGAGATATGGGGCTTGATTTATGTGGAAAATTGAGGCAAAGGGTTGTCGCACACAATTGAGAGTGCGTAACCACCTAGTCCACATGGGAGACTTTTCCACACACACCATGCATGTGGGAGGATACATTAATGTGGAGAGACCCCCTCTTTTGGCTATAAAAGGAAGGGGCTATTCCTTGATGAGGCACGCTCATTCTTGTAAAGCCACCTAGCTAGTATTTTGATATTTCCCTCTCATCCCTTCTTTCAAATGAAGTATGGTTCTCTTCCCTTGATGTCTACATCTCAACATTCCTCCTCCTATCATGTACATGCTTCTCTTCCCCCTCTCCCTTTCCCCTTGTGTCATAGTCTCCCTTTTCCTTCCCTCCACCTCTAATTCCTTTTTCACCCCTATGACATCCCTTCGCCCTCTTGATCTCCTTTTCTCTATGGCCTTTGAGCGTCGCCATACTTAGCCTCTAGCCTCTGGTCTCGATTACTTTTCCGGCTAAAAGTAGCCTCTCGGACCTCTCATTTTGACATAGTTTTGAACTTCTTTTCTTGCAATTAGCTAACCAAGGGTGGAGGAGTGATTTCCAAGAACTACCCCATCTAAGACATTGTCCTAAGGCTCTCAAACCACCCTAGTTACACATTTGAGATCTAGGAAGGGAGAGAACAAGGTGAGCCTAGCATTTGATACCCTCAATTCCTTCTCATAGTTTTACTTTTTGTGCTTGGTTTGAAAGGTTTGTTTAACTTTACTCTTTAAAGTTTTGGTTTTTAAATAGTTTTAGATTTTCAAGTTTGCTTTAAAGTAATTGTATGATTTTAAAGTGTAATAGCGTGAACTCCGGGGGTCACTATGTATAAACCCTCTATATCACGTACGTTTAAGGCCTATATTTAAAATCCCTTATCTCTAAAGATTTTGTTAATAAAATGTACCCCTTTTCTATACAAATCTGTAAATTTTTCCCAAAACTATTTTAAATTGTCCCTTATGTATATTTATTTCTATAAATTTTAGAAATAAAAAATATCCTTCTGTTGAACTCACGTGATAGGGTTACATATGATGAGTGACCCCCCCGAGAGCGTGAATCATGAAATTAATGTAAGATTTTTTCGAAAGTAGGATCTCTAGATTTGACTTTCAAATTTTGAAACTTGAAACTTGAAATTTGAATTTTGATTTTTAAATTAAAATTTTAAAATTTGGATTTTCAATTTTTGAATTTCGATTTTTACATTTATCATTTGGAGATTTGGCCATGTGGGCAAATCTTCCTAGTGATTTGAAAGAAGCTAGTAACATTTGGCAGCACGGTAAAATCTTTCCAAACCCTGGTGGTTTGAAAGAAGCTAGCAAGATTTGGCAGCATGACCAAATCTCCCCAAACCCTGATGCTTTGAAAAGATTTGGCCACACAGCCAAATCTCCCAGACCCTGGTGATTTGAAAGAAGATAGCAAGATTTTTGGCTGCATGGCTAAAACTCCCCAGACCCTAGTGCTTTGAAAGAAGCCTACAAGATTTGGCCACACGGCCAAATCTCCCTAGGTTTGAAAGAATGCCACAACCAAATCTTCTCAATGCTTTGAAAGAAGTCGGCAAGATTGCTAGGTTCTTTCAAAGCACCAAGGTCTGGGGAGATTTGGCCATGTGGCCAAATCTTTTTGGCTCCTTTGAAAGGAGCAAGGTCTGGGGAGATTCGACTGTGTGGCCAAGTCTTGTGGGATTCTTTCAAAGCACTAGGATATGGGGAGATTTGGATTCTTTCAAAGCACCAAGGTCTAAGTAGATTTGGTTGTGTGGCCAAATCTTGATGGCCTCTTGAAAGCACCAGCATCTCGGGAGATTTGGTTGTGTGGACAAATATTGCTATCTTGAAGGTAGTTTGGGTGTGGGAATTGAAAAGTATCATAGTGACGTATCAGGCATCGATACCATCCACTTAATAAAATGGCCCATTGCACAAATAACCTTTTTAGATGGAACTAGGAACGCCTTGTACATTTCAAATTCAATTTCTTCATGATTCGGGGCACCATGATATTACATGCAGCTCCCCCATCAACACACACATTTTTGACACGGGTATTATCTATGATGACATCTACTGTATGCGGATGCGGATCAATTTCTTTAGAGATAGAAGATACCTCTCGTACCTTTCCCTTTTTCTTGCTCTTCTTTGTTGAGAGACCTTGCTGCAGCTCACGTCTCAACTTAGGGCTTAATACTATTAGTTGAGGGAGTGTGATGCTCAAAGACCGATGAGCAAGGTCCTGAACGACTGAATAGTCCTCTTGCCCTAAGCCTATGGGAAAATCCGAGGGTGACCACTTACTCCTGCGAGATCTTTTAGTCTTCTCTGTTGGTGGGTCTGCCATCTCAGCATCTGAGGGCTCTAAGAAGGACACCTTCTTCCTCGGTCCACGGTTTGGAGAGGGGTCTGCGGTGGCTCGACTTCTTTTCCCGAGATCAAGGATCTCGACATCAGAATCCTCAGTGCCCGACTCACTTAGAAGATTCACCCTTGGAATATTGGGGCATTCTATGCGATAATGACCCTTCTAGTGACACTCGTAGCATACAACATTAGCACGGTCTCATGGAGGGCGGTTGGCTTGATTTCTAATGCCCACCATCTCAAGCCGAAGATAATTTAGGGCCTTGGCTAGGTCATTGACTCCAGCATCTGTTGCAGGGGGGGCCTCTTTAGTTGGAGGGGCCACGGGAGTAGAGAGGAGGGGGGCTCGTGGGCGAGGCTGGGGAAATCTTCGAGGCGGAGGATGAGGATATCCACCTTATTGAGGGTAAGCATCTAAGGGAGGACCATACATATGAGGTGGAGGTGGTGGATACATCCCTGATGAGGGGTGGGGGTATGCCCCTGAGTTAGACCCCCCAGGTTGTTGTTGCAGGAATTGAGGGGGATGCGGAGGGACAATCGTCTTCTTTGAAGCGGGGTCAGACTGAACTTTATCAAACTTTTGAGCAATCTCATGTGCTAGCACCATAGTTTTTGGATTCTCCCATTTAAGCTTGAGGCAGAATTCATCACTCGCTCCTGCTACAAGGTAGCCCAGCACATGCTGAGTCATTCCGGCTCGAAATCCGGCATTGTCCTCCTGTGTGGCAATCAAACGGTCCAGGAGCACAGCCGCTCGATCCACATATCGACGTGCCATCTCACCTTCTGACTGCTTCAAGTTTGCCACCTCCAGGTACACATTCTCTGGCTCCTCGTCTTTGCCGAAATACTCAATCATCGCTACTGTGAACCTTGGCCATCTTTGGCGAACGTCTTCAGCTTGCTTCTCATACCACACTTGAGCCAAACCCTCTAGAAATGTGGGAAGAACCAATAGCCATCTGTCTTCAGTAAGAAAGTTGAGAGAAACACAACGGCGCTTGAAAGCCACAAGATACTCATTTGTATTTTCTTCTACCCGTCCACAAAATATGGGAATGTCAGCCATGCTTGGAAGATGGAAAAGAGGGGATTATCTATGGACGAACAATAGTAAGAGGAAGCTTGAACTGAAAATCGGGTGAAGATACATCCAAAAAGCACACATAGGCAGGGTAGGGTGTGACTGGAATAGTGTGAAATATTACACGAGAAGAATCTTCAGCATAGAATAGCACATAGACAATCTTAAAAGGACCAACCCTCATGATATCACATCGATCATTACAAGCGAGGGTTAGAGGTGCGGCGTTGCATGAGGTTGTTCATCAAGGCAAACAAGAATGCCATGACAAATGTCAATAGTTGGAGAGCTTGCTTCAAGGGGTGTGTGGTCTGGCATCCTTCTTTTGAGCAATGTCCTTGAGAACCCTCTTGATGATCTGCCGAAGTCAGTGAACTCGTATCAAGTATGCCCAACACTTAGTTTCATGATGACCACAACCTTTGCATTCCGTACAAATGATCACCCTCCTTCGTGGCTTGCAGCTTTGTTGGGGTGGCGCTTCCACTCGCGTCATGCGTGATTGAAGTACAAGCTTCACGTGCCAAGAAATCAGCAACAAGATTTCGAGCTCAAGGGATATGCTGAATTTTTACCTCTTCAAATTGGTTGCAAAGTTCTAAGGCTTATTGATGTCGTGGAACCAAGACTTTGCTCCGCACCTTCCACCTTCCACTAACTTGTTCACACACTAGTTGAGAATCTCCTTGCACCTCCAATTGCTTGGCATGATGTTCTTGTGCCTTTTGTAGCCCAAAAATGAGCACCGAGTACTCAGCTTGATTGCAAGTATTTGCGGATGAAGACTTGCTGTAACAATACTCCTCACCACCCGATGAAGTGAGCTTCACACCCACGCCAGCCGCCTTGGTCGAAGGTTTGTAAGCTCCATCAAATTGAAGAATCCAAGATTTCATTACACCAAGACTAAAATTCGGACATCCCAAGTTTCTCGGTAGTCCAAGATAGGTAGGAGGAGAGGGTGAGGAGAATTCAACACTTGAGCCAAACGTTCAGCACCAAATAAACTTGCAATCCTTTGTTGATAGTTTATCTTAAGCCCAAAAAGAATTACAATTTGAAGCTCAAAATGAGGCACAAAAGGCTGATTAGGTACAAATGGATTCCTTGGTCGAAACATTACCAACCATAGCCGAGGCCTAGAAACCTTTGTAATGAGATTGTGAAACCATTTAGGACGAGCTTTTCCACAGGAATCAACAGGCAGATGTGCCAAATCTCCCCCCAAGCTTGGGGAGCATCCCACCCTGTGAAGATAGTGGGAGAGAGGGAAGGAGTCTCACTTGTAGCTTTCTCACAAGCACAATGGGGGAATACACACAAAGGTGGAGACTGAAAACAATTTTCCTCTTCTTAGTTGTGAAAGCCAAAAGAACTCTAGTACAAAGAAAATAGAAGAACCCTATATGTGGGTCTCAAACCAAACTCAACTAACTAAGGTGGATTACTAACTGAGCCACAAACTAGAGTAGATAAGGATAGCTGTCATCCAGCTATTATTCGTGGGCGGTGTACCAACCGCATCTCCAGCTAACAAGTCGGTGACATAAATACACAACGGTCACCCTGGCATATCACAAGTGGAGCTCGATATCTCAACACTCCCCCTCGAGCTCAATCCCAATTCCTGCACACCAAGCAGGTCTCTGAACTTGCGCAGCTTCTCTGCGCCCAATGCTTTCGTGAATATGTCAGCTACCTGATCCTCTGTGCTGACATAAACTAGATCAATAAGACCTAGTAAAACCTTCTCCCGCACATAGTGATAATGCACCTCAATGTGCTTTGTTCTAGCATGAAAGACTAGGTTCTTTGCCAAGTGTATGCTGCTCATGTTGTCACAATAAATGACAACTGGCCCATCTGTAGACTGATGCATATCATAGAGTAGCTTATGCAACCAAGCTACCTCACATGCAGCTCACATGCAGCCATTGCTGCACCCCTGTACTCATCCTCTGTGCTCGACAAGGCAACTGTAGGTTGTTTCTTGCTGCTCCAAGTGACTGCAGCACTCCCAAAAGAGAACACATACTGGTAGATCGTCTATCAGAAATACTACCAGCCCAATCAGCATCAGTGTATCCATGCAACTGTATCTGAACCCCAGCCTCATAAAATAGTCCATACTGCAATGTGGACTTCACATACCTGAGTATGCGTCTAGCCGCATCCAAACGCGGTTTCCTTGGAGCCTGCATAAACTGACTTACCAACCCAACAGCATAGCTCAAATCTGGCCTGGTAATAGTCATGTAAATCAAACTTCCTACTATACGTCTGTACATAGTAGGATCTTCCGGAAGCTCACCTACATCTGCGCTCAGCTTCACATTCTGCTCCAAAGGAACTGAAATAGGCTTACAGCCTGTCATCCCATATTTAGACAGCATGTCCAATCCATACTGCCTCTGCAAGAGCTGTATTATCCCACTTGGTGATCTAATCACCTCAATGCCCAAGAAATAACGCAGCTCTCCCAAATCCTTCATCTCAAACTTCTGCCTCAATAGCATTTTTACATGAAGGATATCTTCATCACTATCACCTGTGATGATCAAATCATCAACATAAATGACAAGCAGCATAATCCCTTTCTCTGTTTTTCTCACATAGAGTGAGAAATCTGCCTTGGAAATCTAAAAGCCAATAGTGACAAGATACTATCCTGTCTTGTCAGACCATGCTCTAGGTGCTTGCTTCAAGCCATACAAGGCTTTCTTCAACCTGCAAACAAACTCAGGATGAATAGCATGAACATAACCTGCTCGCTGCTCCATAAAGACCTCTTCTTGCAAATCACCATGCAAGAAGGCATTCTTTACATCCATTGGATGTAAAGACCATCCCTTTGATGCAGCCATAGCAATGGCTGCTCTTACGGTTGCCATCCTTGCAACCGGGCTGAAAGTTTCTTCATAATTCAATGCCATATGACTGTGCATACCCCTTGACAAATAATCTTGCCTTGTATCTATTCACATAACCATCTACATTGTGCTTGATCTTATAAACCCACTTACAGCCAATTGCATTCTTGTCTCTAGGCAAAGGCACCAATTCCCATGTAGCATTTGCATCCAAGGCATCCATTTCTTCATCCATGGCTTTCTCCCATTTTTCATTTCCCATGGCTTGCTCAAAAGAAGTGGGTTCTGGTTCCTGTATCACTTTGACCATATAGGAATAGTGAATGGCTGTAAATCCATCATATTTCAGCCTATCCACAGGATACCTAACCCTGGTAGACCTGCGCAAAATAGGCTCACTTCCAGGTGCTCTCAAAACATCCCTGGTCTTCCTTAATCCAGGTGTAACAACAGAAGGAATACCCAACTCATCATCAATGCTCTGCTTTGAGCCACTGGATTCACAATCCACATAAGAGTGACCTGCATTCACATCAAACATGGGCTGATCTACCTTCTCTTTTCCTTTTCATGATACCTGCATACCACTCTCTGCATTGCTTTGAGGAGATTCTCTTGATCTCAATCTGCCATGGCGAAGTATGTGAACCACTGCTAGAGGACACTCCAGGTCCACTAATATTTTGTGATTGCTGCTGTGAAATTTGTGCAGCATTACCATTTTGTGCATCTACATCAATCATCACATTTACTGGTTTATACCAGCTGCTCATCTCATCAAAAACAACATCTCTGCTCATTGTAAACTTACGAGTAGAAGGGTTATAGCATCTATACCCTTTCTGCTACAGAGAATAACCAATAAAGATGCACTTCTCAGCTTTTGGATCCAACTTGGACCTCAACTCATCTGGCACATGGACATAGGCAATGCAACCAAAAATTTTCAAATGAGAAATATCTGGTTTCCTACCAGTATACATCTCCTCTGGCGTCATGCCATGTATTGCTGCAGTGGGAGTCCTGTTCATTATATAAACTGCTGTAGCAACTGCTTCAACCCAATAATAATCTGGTAGATCTTTTTTATTTAGCATAGCCCGAGATACCTCTCCAATATGCTTGTTTTTCCTTTCTGCAATTCCATTTTGCTGTGGGGTATGACTGCATGAATATTGCTGCTTTATACCATGCTCCTACAAGAACCTTGCAAACTCATTTGAGAGGTACTCTCCCCCTCCATCTGACCTTAGGCATTTTATTTGCAGGCCTGTTTCTTTTTCAACCATAGCTTTGAAAGCTTTGAAGTACCCAAACACTTTACTTTTCTTTTTCATAAAATACACCCAAAGTTTTCTGCTGAAGTCATCAATAAATGTGACAAAATAGTGACAGCCACCAATAGATGCAGCTTTAGTAGTCCACACATGAGAGTGGATTAATTCCAATGGCTTTTTACTCTCTTGAACATGCCTAGGAAAAGGTTTCCTTGCCTGTTTCCCAAATTGACAGGCTTCACAAACCTTGTGCATTTCTGCAACCTTGAATTTAGGCAATCCTGCAACAATATTTTGGGCTTGCATTGATTTAAGTCGCTGTATATTAACATGACCAATGCGTTTGTGCTAGATATCAATATCTGCAACTACACCGGTCCCATGTGCAAACATTGCTGCACTCAATTCAGGCATGTCCGCATCCAACGTAAACATCCTGCCCTTCTTCTTTCCTTTTGCTATCAAGCGACCATTATTTTTCATATCCTCAACAAAGCATCCATGAGGATTAAATTTGACCTGCAAGCCCTGCTCAACCATCTGACCAACAGAAACCAGGTTCTTGGTGATGTTCGGGACATGAAATACATCAGACAAGTATTTCTTTTTCCCATCCTGCATAGACAAAGAAATTTTGCCAATCTGCACAATAGGATGTGCAGTATCATCACCAGTCTCCACAAATCTTGGTTTTTCCATTTTCCTTGCATCCTGCATCCATTCAGCATGACCTGTCATGTGGTTTGACGCACCTGAGTCAACATACCACACATCATTGCTTTCTTCTGCACTTGTCACACAATTTGTCATATGCTGTACCATAAACAAATGCTCATTTCTGTCATCACCCTGTCTACTAGAGGATGCATAATTGCCTTGCTGCAATTTTCCATTCATAATGTCATTCTGCTTTTTGTAGCAGTCTTTAGCCATATGACCCATTTTGCCACAATAGTAGCATTCAACATTGCTGTTTGCATTTTGGCCTCTCTACCATCCACCACGGCCTCTTTGGCTCCCCCTGCCTCTAGAGTTACCACGTCCTCCTGCATAGGACTGGTTTTCTTGCATTTGCTGCATATTCTGATTTCTACCACGGCCTGCAGATCGGCCTCCTCTACCTCTGCCTCTACCTCTGCCAGCATTTGAGTAGAAGACAGCTTCTTTTGAAGTTCTTGCTGAAGAAGATGCACCACCATTTCTCTGCTCTTCAGAAATTAGAAGAGCAATCAACTCCTCAAAATCAGGAAATTTTTCACGGACGGCAATGGATGTCCGGAACTGTGCATAATCCTTTCCTAGACCATTCAAGGTCACAGAAACTAAATCGTCATCATCCACTGGCGACCCAATGGAAGCAAGTGCATCCGCAATTTTCTTCACCTTCATGTGGTAGTCATTGATGCTCATATTTTCTCTCTGCACATTGTGCAGCTCCTGCTTAGCTGCATTTTCCTGGCCTGCGTATTTGTGCTGTACATTTTAGCCAACGTATCCCATGCCACCTTTGGCGTACTTGCATCCTGAATATGCACAATCATGGAGTCCGAAATACTGATAGATAGCCAGTATATAACTTTCCTGGATCTCTCATGCCATCCTTTGAATGCCTGCATTTCCTGTTGATTGGGAACATTAGGAAGAACAGGTTCTTCTTCATTTCCTGTAATGAACTCCCAATAGCCTTTTCCCATCAAGAAATTCGTCATTCTAAACTTCCATGCCTGGAAGTTGTTCTTGTCAAGCTTTTCAGTGACAATCTATGAAAGAGAATTAGATGCCATTAGAGAACACTGCAAAATATTCTGTCACTGCAAAAAACACAGCTTTTGCCTCACACGGGCAGATCTGCAAAACTGACGAAAGTGGTATTTCACCACACAGTCACTTCCTAGTGACGATTTTGCATCAACAGGCAACAAGCATGAATTTGCAACTCCCAATGTCTCTGCGCACAGGCATACGATGCAATTTTTGCGGCAACTTTTCACCGACCTGCAGAACATTGGTCGCACAGCAAAAACAGGGCCTTTTTCTGAGTGCCTGCGGAGAACTTCCGCCTCCAAAACGCGGGCCCCGAAATGACCTCAGATCAGAAAAATAAATACCGCGAAGGGCGTCTCAATCTGAGACAGTGCACTCTCGCACTTCCAGCTGTGCTACCTGCAGAGATTTGCTCCCAAACTCGAAAAAGGAAAGCAACACTGGTCCTCTTACCAGGACACTGCGAACTTGGTTTGCTTTCTTGAGCTCCTTACCACGAACAAGGCTCTGATACCATGTGAAGATAGTGGGAGAGAGGGAAGGAGTCTCACTTGTAGCTTTCTCACAAGCACAATGGGGGAATACTGTTGAGATATCGAGCTCCACTCGCGATATGCCAGGGTGATTGTTGTGTATTTATGTCACCGACTTGTTAGCTGGAGATGCGGTTGGTACACCGCCCACGAATAATAGCTGGATGACAGCTATCCTTATCTACTCTAGTTTGTGGCTCAGTTAGTATGCCACCTTAGTTAGTTGAGTTTGGTTTGAGACCCACATATAGGGTTCTTCTATTTTTCTTTGTACTAGAGTTCTTTTGGCTTTCACAACTAAGAAGAGGAAAACTGTTTTCAGCCTCCACCTTTGTGTGTATTTCCCCATTGTGCTTGTGAGAAAGCTACAAGTGAGACTCCTTCCCTCTCTCCCACTATCTTCACATGGTATCAGAGCCTTGTTTGTGGAAAGGAGCTCAAGAAAGCAAACCAAGTTCGTGGTGTCCTGGTAAGAGGACAAGTGTTGCTTTCCTTTTTCGAGTTTGGGAGCAAATCTCTTCAGGTAGCACAGCCGGAAGTGCAAGAGTGCACTGTCTCAGATTGAGACGCTCTTCGCGGTGTGGCGAGAGGGCATTACATGCTGCGGGAGAGGACTTTATTTTTTTGATTCGAGGTCATTTCGGGACCCGTTTTGGAGGCGGAAGTTCTCCGCAGGCTCTCAGAAAAAGGCCCTGTTTTTGCTGTGCGACCACTACTCGGCTAGTCGGTGAAAAGTTGCCGCAGAAATTGCATCGTATGCCTGTGTGCTGAGATTTTGGGAGTTGCAGATTCATGCTTGTTGCCTGTTGATGCGAAATTGTCACTAGGAAGTGACTGTGTGGTGAAATACCACTTCCGTCAGTTTTGCAAATCTGCCCGTGTGAGGCAAAAGCTGTGTTTTTTGCAGTGACAGAATATTTTGCAGTGTTCTGTAATGGCATCTGATTCTCTTTCACAGATTGTCACTGAAAAGCTTGACAAGAACAACTTCCAGGCATGGAAGTTTAGAATGACGAATTTCTTGATGGGAAAAGGCTATTGGGAGTTCATTACAGGAAATGAAGAAGAACCTGTTCTTCCTAATCTTCCCAATCAACAGGAAATGCAGGCATTCAAAGGATGGCATGAGAGATCCAGGAAAGTTATATACTGGCTATCTATCAGTATTTCGGACTCCATGATTGTGCATATTCAGGATGCAAGTACGCCAAAGGTGACATGGGATACGTTGGCTAAAATGTATAGCACAAATACGCAGGCCAGGAAAATGCAGCTCAAGCAGGAGCTGCATAATGTGCAGAGAGAAAATATGAGCATCAATGACTATCACCTGAAGGTGAAGAAAATTGCGTATGCACTTGCTTCCATTGGGTCGCCAGTGGATGATGACGATTTAGTTTCTCTGACCTTGAATGGTCTAGGAAAGGATTATGCACAGTTCCGGACATCCATTGCCGTCCGTGAAAAATTTCCTGATTTTGAGGAGTTGATTGCTCTTCTAATTTCTGAAGAGCAGAGAAATGGTTGTGCATCTTCTTCAGCAGGAACTTCAAAAGAAGCTGTCTTCTACTCAAATGCTGGCAGAGGTAGAGGCAGAGGTAGAGGAGGCCGATCTGCAGGCCATGGTAGAAATCAGAATATGTAGCAAATGCAAGAAAACCAGTCCTATGCAGGAGGACGTGGTAACTCTAGAGGCAGGGGGGGCCAAAGAGGACGTGGTGGATGGCAGAGAGGCCAAAATGCAAACAGCAATGTTGAATGCTACTATTGTGGCAAAATGGGTCATATGGCTAAAGACTGCTACAAAAAGCAGAATGACATTATGAATGGAAAATTGCAGCAAGGCAATTATGCATCCTCTAGTAGACAGGGTGATGACAGAAATGAGCATTTGTTTATGGTACAGCATATGACAAATTCTGTGACAAGTGCAGAAGAAAGCAATGATGTGTGGTATGTTGACTCAGGTGCGTCAAACCACATGACAGGTCATGCTGAATGGATGCAGGATGCAAGGAAAATGGAAAAACCAGGATTTGTGGAGACTGGTGATGATACTGCACATCCTATTGTGCAAATTGGCAAAATTGCTTTGTCTATGCAGGATGGGAAAAAGAAATACTTGTCTAATGTATTTCATGTCCCGAACATCACCAAGAACCTGGTTTCTGTTGGTCAGATGGTTGAGCAGGGCTTGCAGGTCAGATTTAATCCTCATGGATGCTTTGTTGAGGATATGAAAAATAATGGTCGCTTGATAGCAAAAGGAAAGAAGAAGGGCAGGATGTTTACGTTGGATGCGGACATGCCTGAATTGAGTGCAGCAATGTTTGCACATGGGACCGGTGTAGTTGCAGATATTAATATCTGGCACAAACGCATTGGTCATGTTAATATACAGCGACTTAAATCAATGCAAGCCCAAAATATTGTTGCAGGATTGCCTAAATTCAAGGTTGCAGAAATGCACAAGGTTTGTGAAGCCTGTCAATTTGGGAAACAGGCAAGGAAACCATTTCCTAAGCATGTTCAAGAGAGTGAAAAGCCATTGGAATTAATCCACTCTGATGTGTGGACTACTAAAGCTGCATCTATTGGAGGCTGTCACTATTTTGTCACATTTATTGATGACTTCAGCAGAAAACTTTGGGTGTATTTTATGAAAAAGAAAAGTGAAGTGTTTGGGCACTTCAAAGCTTTTAAAGCTATGGTTGAAAAAGAAACAGGCTTGCAAATAAAATGCCTAAGGTCAGATGGAGGGGGAGAGTACCTCTCAAATGAGTTTGCAACGTTCTTGCAGGAGCATGGTATAAAGCAGCAATATTCATGCAGTCATACCCCACAGCAAAATGGAATTGCAGAAAGGAAAAACAGGCATATTGGAGAGGTATCTCGGGCTATGCTAAATTAAAAAGATCTACCAGATTATTATTGGGCTGAAGCAGTTGCTACAGCAGTTTATATAATGAACAGGACTCCCACTGCAGCAATACATGGCATGACGCCAGAGGAGATGTATACTGGTAGGAAACCAGATATTTCTCATTTGAAAATTTTTGGTTGCATTGCCTATGTCCATGTGCCAGATGAGTTGATGTCCAAGTTGGATCCAAAAGCTGAGAAGTGCATCTTTATTGGTTATTCTCTGCAGCAGAAAGGGTATAGATGCTATAACCCTTCTACACATAAGTTCACAGTGAGCAGAGATGTTGTTTTTGATGAGATGAGTAGCTGGTATAAACCAGTAAATGTGATGATTGATGTAGATGCACAAAATGGTAATGCTGCACAGAATTCACAGCAGCAATCACAAAACATCAGTGGACCTGGAGTGTCCTCTAGCAGTGGTTCACATACCTCGCCATGGACAGGCAGATTGAGATCAGGAGAATCTCCTCAAAGCAATGCAGAGAGTGGTATGCAGGTATCACGAAAAGGAAAAGAGAAGGTAGATCAGCCCATGTTTGATGCGAATGCAGGTCACTCTTATGTGGATGGTGAATCCAGTGGCTCAGAGTAGAGCATTGATGATGAGTTGGGTATTCCTTCTGTTGTTACACCTGGAGTAAGGAAGACCAGGGATGTTTTGAGAGCACCTGGAAGTGAGCCTATTTTGCGCAGGTCTACCAGGGTTAGGTATCGTGTGGATAGGCTGAAATATGATGGATTTACAACCATTCACTATGCCTATATGGTCAAAGTGATACATGAACCAGAACCCACTTCTTTTGAGCAAGCCATGGGAAATGAAAAATGGGAGAAAGCCATGGATGAATAAATGGATGCCTTGGATGCTAATGCTACATGGGAATTGTTGCCTTTGCCTAAAGGCAAGAATGCAATTGGCTGTAAGTGGGTTTATAAGATCAAGCACAATGCAGATGGTTCTGTGAATAGATACAAGGCAAGATTAGTTGTCAAGGGGTATGCACAGACATATGGCATTGATTATGAAGAAACTTTCAGCCCGGTTGCAAGGATGGCAACCGTAAGAGCAGTCATTGCTATGGCTGCATCAAAGGGATGGTCTTTACATTAGATGGATGTAAAGAATGCCTTCTTGCATGATGGTGATTTGCAAGAAGAGGTCTTTATGAAGCAGCCAGCAGGTTATGTTCATGCTATTCATCCTGAGTTTGTTTGCAGGTTGAAGAAAGCCTTGTATGGCTTGAAGCAAGCACCTAGAGCATGGTCTGACAAGATAGGACAGTATCTTGTCACTATTGGCTTTCAGATTTCCAAGGCAGATTTCTCACTCTATGTGAGAAAAACAGAGAAAGGGATTCTGCTGCTTGTCATTTATGTTGATGATTTGATCATCACAGGTGATAGTGATGAAGATATCCTTCATGTGAAAATGCTATTGAAGCAGAAGTTTGAGATGAAGGATTTGGGAGAGCTGCGTTATTTCTTGGGCATTGAGGTGATTAGATCACCAAGTGGGATACAGCTCTTGCAGAGGCAGTATGGATTGGACATGATGTCCAAATATGGGATGACAGGCTGTAAGCCTATTTCAGTTCCTTTGGAGCAGAATGTGAAGCTGAGCGTAGATGCAGGTGAGCTTCTAGAAGACCCTACTATGTACAGACGCATAGTAGGAAGTTTGATTTACATGACTATTACCAGGCTAGATTTGAGCTATGCTGTTGGGTTGGTAAGTCAGTTTATGCAGGCTCCAAGGAAACCGCATTTGGATGCGGCTAGACGCATACTCAGGTATGTGAAGTCCACATTGCAGTATGGACTATTTTATGAGGCTGGGGTTCAGATACAGTTGCATGGATACACTGATGCTGATTGGGCTGGTAGTATTTCTGATAGACGATCTACCAGTATGTGTTCTCTTTTGGGAGTGTTGCAGTCACTTGGAGCAGCAAGAAACAGCCTACAGTTGCCTTGTCGAGCACAGAGGCTGAGTACAGGGGTGCATCAATGGCTGCATGTGAGGTAGCTTGGTTGCATAATCTACTCTATGATATGCATCAGTCTACAGATGGGCCAGTTGTCATTTATTGTGACAACATGAGCAGCATACACTTGGCAAAGAACCCAGTCTTTCATTCTAGAACAAAGCACATTGAGGTGCATTATCACTATGTGCGGGAGAAGGTTTTACTAGGTCTTATTGATCTAGTTTATGTCAGCACAGAGGATCAGGTAGCTGACATATTCACGAAAGCATTGGGCGCAGAGAAGCTGCGCAAGTTCAGAGACCTGCTTGGTGTGCAGGAATTGGGATTGAGCTCGAGGGGGAGTGTTGAGATATCGAGCTCCACTCGCAATATGCCAGGGTGACAATTGTGTATTTATGTCACCGACTTGTTAGCTAGAGATGCGGTTGGTACACCGCCCACGAATAATAGCTGGATGACAGCTATCCTTATCTACTCTAGTTTGTGGCTCAGTTAGTATGCCACCTTAGTTAGTTGAGTTTGGTTTGAGACCCACATATAGGGTTCTTCTATTTTTCTTTGTACTAGAGTTCTTTTGGCTTTCACAACTAAGAAGAGGAAAACTGTTTTCAGCCTCCACCTTTGTGTGTATTCCCCCATTGTGCTTCTGAGAAAGCTACAAGTGAGACTCCTTCCCTCTCTCCCACTATCTTCACAAATACACACAAAGGTGGAGGCTGAAAACAGTTTTCCTCTTCTTAGTTGTGAAAGCCAAAAGAACTCTAGTACAAAGAAAATAGAAGAACCCTATATGTGGGTCTCAAACCAAACTCAACTAACTAAGGTGGCTTACTAACTGAGCCACAAACTAGAGTAGATAAGGATAGCTGTCATCCAGCTATTATTCGTGGGCGATGTACCAACCGCATCTCCAGCTAAACAAGTCGGTGACATAAATACACAACGATCACCCTTGCATATCGCGAGTGGAGCTCGATATCTCAACACACCCTTCGATGAAGGACACCGTTTTAATTACCTCTGAAGCAGCGAGTAGTTCGATCACCGCACAATGAGTAGAAGTAAAGTCCAAATCCTCCGAGTATATCAGTAGTTCTTCACCATGAATCATCCACGGTGTTCATTCCACCCGTCATCTCCTTCAATAATGCACTGGACAATCAGCCGTTGAAGGTCGACATGAAGATCAAGGAAGACATCTCGTGCATTGGTAGCTGTAAGGTGCGGAGGAACATGCACCAATTCCTTAAACGCGTCGAGAAGTGACATAAATGTCCACCCTTCTCGTGAGGCGTGCGTTCGTGAAGTGAGCTTGGAGACGTTCTGAATCGGCGATCTAGCAAGTGATGTGGATAGAGCACATAAAATTAAGTATTTTTGTTTTTTACAGCAAGAGCAAAATCCCTATGGTTAGAGAGTTACAGTTCCCGCGATTTCAATATATGAACAAAAATCATTACATTTTTACCACTTCCAACTTGTTGGCCCAATGATAAGACTTTCTTTTGTGAAGGGGGAGGTCTTGGGTTCCAATCCTACTCTTTAATAAAAAGAGAGGAGAGGAGAGGAGAAGGAGAAGACAAAGAGAAAGAGAAGGAGAGAGATAGGGGGGCGCGGGATCTGCTGTTACTCTTTTGCAGGGGCTCTGAAAACAGTTCCCGACCAGAGGCCGCAGCAGTCCAGAGAACTGTCCGCAACCAAAAATCGCAGCAGTCCAGAGAACTGTCGCACAAGTGAGTTCTGGACTAAGAAAACTGTGAGTACAAGATTCGCCACTAGCCGTGGAGATTCATATATTCCAACAGCCACACCAAAACTTTTAGCCAGAAAAGTAATCGAGACCAGAGGCTAGAGGCTAAGTATGGCGACGCTCAAAGGCCATAGAGAAAAGGAGATCAAGAGGGCGAAGGGATGTCATAGGGGTGAAATAGGAATTAGAGGTGGAGGGAAGGAAAAGGGAGACTATGACACAAGGGGAAAGGGAGAGGGGGAAGAGAAGCATGTACATGATAGGAGGAGGAATGTTGAGATGTAGACATCAAGGGAAGAGAACCATACTTCATTTGAAAGAAAGGATGAGAGGGAAATATCAAAATACTAGCTAGGTGGCTTTACAAGAATGAGCGTGTCTCATCAAGGAATAGCCCCTTCCTTTTATAGCCAAAAGAGGGGGTCTCTCCACATTAATGTATCCTCCCACATGCATGGTGTGTGTGGAAAAGTCTCCCATGTGGGCTAGGTGGTTACGCACTCTCAATTGTGTGCGACAACCCTTTGCCTCAATTTTCCACATAAATCAAGCCCCATATCTCAAGTCTATGATACTCCCTTGGTCTCTTTCCAATTTCATAATATGTTCAAACCTCTAGGAGGACAAGTGGAGGGTTGGCACAAGGAATCTTGCCACCTCATCCTACTTTCCCCATTATTTAACTAGCTCTCTTGGTCCTTCTATACCTCCCCCACATGGGCCTATCCCATATGGAGGGAATAACTCAATATAATATCTATCTCCACCTATTTTATATTGCTTCTCCCATGGACTTTGAGCCATATCTCACTAAATGCAGCCTAGGTGGAGGGGTGGCACATGGAGGAGCCATGCGACCTTGCATTTTATAATATTACTATCATGGATTATGTACAACACACTTTATGGGTCCTCTTACATGGAAGGGTGGCACATGGTCATGCCCTGCCACCTCAACCTTGGGCCCTATGCACACCATATTTTATTATACTATTGCCACATATACAAACACACACACATATTAATGCCTTTTTCCTTAGACAATTTTATCCATAACAGTTCCCCCCCCCAGGCAGGGAATGCACAGCATTTCCATGCCTGGGCCCATCATGCACAAACAAAGGCTTGAGGTAACGCTTGTTGATCACCTTCTTACCATATGGTTCATTCAGCTCCTGAACTTGTACAGACCCATTGCTACGTTCTTTGATGACTTTGTATGGACCAGCCCACAGTGGCAGAAACTTCTTATCCATTTGGTGGTCCAATCTGTTATCAAAGCATAGCACAACATCCCCCTCAGCAAAGTGTCTTACCCATCCCTTGCGAATCTTAGCATCCAATCGGGCCTTTTGTCGATTCTTTTGGATCTCTGTTTGGTGTAGTGCAAGGCGTCGGGTCTCATCTAACTTCTCAAGTTGTACCAATCTGGCCTCTACATGTTCATCTTCTGTCATCCTCTGTTCCTGTGCCAATCTCAAGGCCGGAATCTCTATCTCTAGTGGTAAAACTTCTTGAGTACCATACACCAACTCAAAAGGGGTGTGACCTGTAGATGTTTTATGAGTGATGTTGTAAGCCCATACGGCTTCAGTGACCTTCTGATCCCATTGGCTCCTATTCCCTGCGGCCATTTTTCCCATGGTTTTACAAAGGAGGCCATTGGTCCGCTCTGTTTGACCCATGGATGCTGGATAATAGATGCTAGAAGTGTGATGATCAATACCCATGCGGTCCATGAGTAACTCCACTGCTTCATTTAAGAATGGACTCCCATGGTTAGAGACTATCTCCATGGGTGTCCCAAACCTTGTGCAGATACGTTCAAAGATGCAATTTGAAACTGCCTTGCCATTTGCAGCAGAGAGGGTGATAGCTTCAGCCCACTTAGTGACATACTGAGTGGCTACCAAAAGATACTTCTTTTTGCGGGCAGTCATGGGCAAGGGTCCGACAAAATCTATTCCCCACTTCTGAAACGGATGGATGGACATCACTGGGTGATGTTGCCCAGGACGCAAATCCTTCCTACCAAAGAATTGACATGGTTCACAGGTTTTGCAATACAAAGTGACATCCTTGAACAAGGTCGGCCAATAGTATCCAGCATGTAAAATCTTCTTAGCTGTATAGTCACTGGCATAGTGGCCTCCACAAAATCCATCATGATAATGCTTCAATACCTTAGGCACTTCATCTGCATCAATGGCCCGTCTGAGTACCCCATCCATGCCTTGATGGTACAACACGCCATCAAGGAGGGTGTAGCGCCTACTATCTCTGCGGATCTTCTTTCTCTCATAGCTTGTACTTTCTGAAGGAAAGGAGAAAGCGGTCAAAAACTTGTAGATACCACCATACCAAGGATCCCCAACTTCTATGGCTGCTACCAGGGTTACATCAACGCACTCCTCTAAATCAATCAAAGCATTCTTCAAGTTGGAACAACCCCCTTTTACAATTTTGAAAGAAAAATCATATTCTTGTAGAACTGCCAACCATTTGGCCAACCGGCCCATGGGATTTGGTGATTGAAGAACCTGCTTTGCAAGACCAGTGCCAGTGAGTATAAAGAAGGACTTTCCAGCCACATAATGCTTAAATTTCTCAATGCAAAACACCAAAGACAATGCATGCTTGTCAGCCTCAGAATAGCGTCGCTCTGTGTCGAGCAATTGTCGAGAAGCAAATCGAACAGGGTACATGAACCGATCCTCCCCTTGCTGGAGAACAATACCTGCTAGAGTGTGCTCACCAAACCCAGGATTGATATAGAAGGTCTTTGACCAGTCTGGATTGCGTAGAATGGGTTCTGAAGCCAGAGCATTCTTGACTTGTGCAAACCCATGATCACAATCCTCATCCCAAGAGAAATCCACCCCATCTTTTAATAGCATAGTCATGGGCCGTGTCAAAGCAGCATACTGATCAATGAAGCGGCGATAGTATCCTGCTAGATTAACAAATGAGCGTACCTGACATTTGGTTGTAGGTGGGGAGAGCTTGAGGATGGCTTCTACCTTCTCGGGGTCAGGCTTGATGCCCTCGGATGAGACAACATGTCCCAATAGCCTCCCTTGAGTGGCTCCAATGGTGCATTTCTTAGGGTTGAGACTGCCATTTGCATCATTGACCCTTTGGAAGGCCAATCTAACCTTCATGATGTGCTCCTTACGTGATGAGAATATACAGAAATCATCTAAAAACACCTCCAAGAAATCCCCCAAATAAGGAGCAAACACCATCTGCATAAATCTTTGAAAGGTGGCAGGAGCATTGGTGAGGCCAAATGGCATTACTTTGAATGCAAATGTCCCCCAGGGTGTGGCAAATGTGGTTTTAAGCACATCTTTCTTGGCAATTCTAATTTGATAAAACCCAGAGTAACCATCACAGAAAGTATACATCTCATGACCACTTACCTTCTCAAGAATAAGGTCTTGAAAGGGCAGGGGATGATGATCCCTCTTGGTGGCAGCATTGAGTTTCTTATAGTCGATGTAGACCCGCCACTTGTTGTTTTTCTTTGGGATGACTACCACTGGTGAAACCCATTCAGTATTGTGAACTGGAACAATAAACCCAGCCTCTACAAGCTTCTGCAACTCTGAGCGCAAAGCATCGGTCTGCAGGGGCCCTAATCTTCGATACTTCTGAGCCACAAGCTTTGCATCAGGCTTCAGCTCTATCTTGTGCTCTATGGCACTCACATGGCGAAGGTGGTGGTAGCTAGTTGCAAAGAGGTCAGGGAAATCTTTGAACATTTCAAGAAACTCATCTTTCTCACCTGGAGTGAGGTCTGGAGAAAGCATTGATTCGAGCTGTTGAGGACTAGCTGTTATCTTTTCTGCAGGTGGCAGGGTCGGAGACACCCCCATCATGTAAACTTCCTCATCTGAGAATTCCTCCCCCCCGTCTGATTCTTCCATGGACTCAGACACTGAAGATGAGATAGTATCACTGTCATGCTCCTCTTCTTCTTCCGGTTCCATGGCACCAGGTTGCACTGGGATCTTCTCCTTCGAAGCACCAAAAGACATGTGTCCTGCCTCCAATAGCTGACTGCATCACTTTTTCTCAACCATGGTCTCCCGAGTATGGCTGGGTAACTTCCGCCTGTATCTTCAATGTCCACTACATAGAAATTGACAGTGGTGGTCAACCCATTGACAGTGATGGGCAAATCCTCAATGACTCCCATGGTGGAGAGTCGTCGACCATCTGCTACCGGTTTTGTGCAAAGGCACATGGAAGATGAGGACCCAAATGAAAAATCCACAAAAAAGAGGTGTTACTGCATGATAAAGAGGAAAGCTAAAAAACATGCCATGCCATTAGCATCATCTAGACTCACACGGGATGCAGTCACAAAAGTATCTATGATTGATTGTTGTAAACAAAAGTGTTGTCAATTTGCTGATCATAAAATGATATCCAAATTACGCATACAGTATTGGGGCCAAAGTTTGGAGGCTCGCACCAATTACACTCTTGGGGTAGCTTGCCAAAAAGATGACAATGGGCAGTTCAAATATATCTTTTCATGGAATGGCATTCAAGTTTGTTGTAGAGCATGGTATGAAATGCATGGTATTCCAAAAACAACATTTTATCGATACAGGGAGCAATTTGAAATTGGTATACGAAGTTGCATGCATGGTAATAAAGGAATCATGCAGAGAGGTTGGGACCACACAGAACTAGGTAGAGCCATAATCCAAGATTTTGTGGATAACAATTTTGAGCGTATGCCACACAAAAGTAGAACACCTCAGGATGGATCAAGGGAAACACAGCATTTGAATGGGACACAAGATTCGGCAGGCATAAGGGAGGATCTACGTACCACAAGGAGGATGCATGAAGCTTGGCCTCAAGAGAGACCAAATGGGCGTGTTTTTTTACCTCGTGCACCGTGGATGTTATCAAAGCTAGAGATGGCGACGGTGAAGCGCGCTATTACTACAATTCGTACTCCCACTGGATGCATGAGGTGTTTGAAGGGAGCCTTTACAAAGAGCAAGAAAAGAGGTGTAGAGCAATTATATGGCTTGAAATCTCATGATTGGCACAAGATGCTCCAAGTAAGTATTTTATGTGCATAATATCTTTTTTCTTTCAAATTTGTGAATGAATAGCTATAAGCAACTAATCAACCACCTCCTCGCGGGTTCAGTTCATACTACCTACTAGCATTTCACGTAGTGCATCGAAGGACGTGAAAGATTGTATTTACAAGATGGGCGAGCTTGTGAGGTATGTGAGCTCAAAGGAAATAGATCCCACCACGCTTGAGAATGCTCGAGTTATGTCAGTGGAGGCGGTTTGTTTAGTGGAGGAGACATTTCCACGTTCTATTCTCACAAGCCAACTACATCTCATAGTGCATTTGGTGGATGAGATTGCTATATGCGGTACTATACATGCACGATGGTTGTTATTCCTGGAGCGCTTCATGAAGACCTTGAAGAGCTTCGTGAGACAAAATGCAAGACCCGAAGATAGCATGGCCGAGGGTTGGTTGGTACAAGAGTAACTTGTATATATTTCTGAGTTTCTTGTTGATGTGGATAGCTCTCTCCCACGACTATGGAGAGATGATGAAGACCTAAGGATGACCTCTATTGTGCCTCAAGGGAAAGGACGCAACAAAGTAATAGACACGGAGTTGCATAATAGTATCAACCTCTTTTGCATGCTTAATAGTGATGTGATGAAAAGATGGGTGACAAGATACGAGGATGCAAAGGCAAGAAGACAAGAAGAAAGGGCCCTCTTTCGTACACACCACAGATCTCGTGTGCCATACCCTCAGTATCTAAGAGCACTTCCAAAGGATATTCATGTGGATTGGCTACTTCATGAAATGGAGAAAGCAGAGAAAGATGAGGGGATGCATATCACAATGGAAGAATGGGAGTATGCTAGGGGATGCATGAGCAAGGTCGGTATATAGAATGTTATGCATAAGTTAGGAGCTTTCAATAATTTAGATTGCTTATTTAATTGATTTTTTCTTGGTGTAGTGCACTATGTTCAATGCTATATGGTGTGAGAGCAAGCATTTTCGAACACAACGGATTGATGATAAGAGAAACACACAAGATTGCAGCGTCATTGCTAGCTTTGAGGGAGCCAATGGAGCCATGGATGATTATTGTGGCATAATCCAAGATATTATTATGCTTGACTTTCGATGCTTCTTTGTGTATGTTTTGGATGTAAAGTGGTTTAAGGATGTGGTGGAAAGAGGCCCTAATGCAACAATCAAACGCCATGCAAGTGGCTTTGTAACTATTGACTCCACAAAGTTTTGGCAAAGTAGGAAGGACAAACTAGTACTACCGCAACAATGTGAACAGGTACTGTGCACACACATTAAAATACTTGCTTTTAAATATTTGATGCAAGAAAAATAACATGATTGTATTTGTGTTTGAATTAGGTTGTCTATCAACCAATGGTGGATAATAATAGATGGTGGCATGTCATACCTATTATGCCACGTTCCAAAGTGATGTATAGTACATTTACTAATATGGAGCGTATGGAGGATGATCATGGCCATGGACGTGATGATGACCATGATACGAGAGAGGAGGATGATCATGAGATAGGAGATATAGATATTGAGGCCATTACCCGTGAGGACGAGCATACCATTCGAGATGCTGATTTCGATGAGCACATGAGTGGCACAAGTAGTAGTGGGTTGAATGTATTTATAGATCTAAACACTTGTTTGGATTTTAGAGTAGATAGTTTGGCAAGGGTTGATCTCATTGAGGATGAGATTGAACCATAGCCCCATAATTGATATTGGCAAAACTATTTTACATATTGTCTCATTCTCCTCATCACTTAATTCTTGTATATGTGGGCTTGCAAAAAATTATGTGCTTTGGTAATCATGGACAATGTTTGGAAAGCAATGATGTACACCAAAATCTCACTTTCTGTATTCTCTGGTTTGCGTCTATTTACGCGTCTAAATGCGCATCTGATTCTCAGTGTAAATGCGCTAATACATGTGCAAATAGACTCGCTAATAAATGCGATGTTAGACGGGCCCGTATTTTCTCAGATTAGACGTGCACATAGACGCGGTAATTTACGTGCAAATAGATGAGCTTTTAGATGCGCATTTAGACGCGCCCGTAATTCCTCTACTAAAGCAACGCCTATAGACGCGCCTGCTATTTTGCGCATCTACCAAGCGCGTCTATAGTTGCTTTGTGTTGTTGTGAAAGAAACTACCCCCCGGTCTTGTACTACAATGGCTTGAGTAGCTAACTCATCTACCCTTTGATTTTAAGTTTATATGAACACATTTGAAAAAATCAAACTAACTACATAGTGCCATAGCCGTTTGATTAAGCTCCTTCAAATGAGGACTTCTTGTCTTGTAATGCCCTTGCATTTGCTTTATAATAAGATGAGAATCTCCTCTTACCTCCAATTCTTTAACTTGACTTTGAAGACAACCCTCCAAAAACCAAGGATCAAAGCATTATGCTCAGTTGCATTGTTAGTTGTGATACCGAGAATCTCTTGTCCTCTTGCCAACACCTCTTGACCTTCACAATTCATCAAGACTATCCCCCCGGCTCCTTGTTGGTGTGAAGGACTGAAAACCCCATCAAAATACAAAACAAGAGCTGTTGGTGGTGTATCCCTTTCATCTTTAATGTTGTCCTTACATTTCCTTTCTTCTCCTAGATCCTCCCATCCTGTGAGCAAATCTGCCATAGTGAACCTAGTGGTATTTTCAATGACAATACCTATTTCATTAATTTTGGACTTTTTCTATTGTTTTTGGACGAAGCCCAAAAATCCTTCCCAAATGAAAAGTTTACTTTGTGAAAATATCCTTCCCAAATCAAAAATTTACTTTCTGAAAATATTCTTCCCAAATCAAAAGTTCACTTTGTGGCACTATCATATTCAGATAAAAATATTATTTTTTCAATCTATACTTTTGCACCAACATGCAAGAATTTGAAATAATCCTATATTAGAAATTCTAGCTATACCTAAGTTATTTGTTAATTTAATTATTTTTAATATTTTTCCTTGACGTGATAAATTTATAAATCCATGAAAGGAGACTTAAATATTTCATGAAAATAACATTGTCACTCGCAATATGCACAAAATTTTTAAAACTTTTAATAAATAGAAAAAAGACATGATGCCATAAGACCCAAGTTTTGTATTGAACCAAAGAGGTATAATAGCAATTATAGCTATTATTATATGATAACATTGAGAGACGTTGCTCTCAGCTAGAGTCTTATATCCAAAATGATATAGATTGAACATATGTTTACAATTTAAATTGTTGCTCTTAAAGAGCCTCAATTCGTGCCATCTGCATAATTTGACTCCCCATTGTCTTATTTCTCAATGTCATGACAGTCCCTTGCCAGGTGCCATCTACATTAACTCCCACTTGTCTTGCCAAGCCTTGCCCCTTGGGTGCATTGACTCCCCATTGTCTTATTGCTCAATGTGATAGTCCCTTGCCAGGTGCCATCTACATTAACTCCCTATTGTCTTGCCAAGCCTTGACCCTTGGGTGACATCCAGTGCAAAATACAGGTGCCATCTGCATTAACTCCCACTTGTCTTGCCAAGCCTTTCCCCTTGGGTGCATTGACTCCCCATTGTCTTATTGCTCAATGTGATAGTCCCTTGCCAGGTGCCATCTGCATTAACTCCCTATTGTCTTGCCAAGCCTTGACCCTTGGGTGACATCCAGTGCATATTTTGACTCTCATTTGACATAGGAGGTGATGACTCTGATTATAATTGTCTTGAATTGGCTTCTTGCCTGGTACCCAAATAAAATCCTTCAATGGACTTCAATACAAAGATTTAATCATGGACATTCTTCATTTGCGCTGTCTCCTTCTACTTCCTCCATGGCGAGCATCCTTAAAAATTCGTGTATATGCAAAATACTTTGCTGTGGTATTTTTATTTTTCCTTCTACCTCATATCCCATGCGCTTCTTTGATTTCTTTTCCCTTGAATGCCAAGACACTATGATTGTCTCCGTCGAAACTTGAAAGACCGCTTCATCATTTGGGACCCACTCCTTCATTATACAATTAGTATACAATGTGTTGTTATCCATATTCTCCTTCCTACCCTTTGGCTCATACCATACCGCTGTAAATGTTGTAGCTCTCCCTTGGTCATCTCTTTGCACATCAACTACTTTTGCAACCTAAAACTTCACATTCTCATATTCATCATCCGATGGCTGAACCACAACAAAACAATCGACCTCTATATCTACTTGTGGCATAAACTCTCTCTTATTTGGTCCACAATATGGACGTGGGAGTAATGATACAAATTCATTTTCAAAGATTGGAGCTGGGCGCAAATCATTATGAACATTTGGCCAAAACATATTGCATTCTTCCTTGACATCCTTTGAGCCTCGCATTCTCTCAAGGTCCTTTATTAAATTTCGTGTCTTGTTAATTACAATGGTAGTATGTTCTCTCCAAGTAGGCTTCGAATCATGATATCTCTGGATCATTTCCTCTTTGTATGTAATAAATTCTTTTAATCCTTCTATTTCATAGTTAGACCTCTCATTGAATTCTTGTATAGGAGCCCATGTTGGATACCTTTCCTTGCTGGGAATTGAAATTAAGAGACTGTAAGGTCCTTCAGGTTCCCATTTTGTATCATGAGAATACTGTTGCCATTGCATTACGGGTTTTTCATCTTTTTGAAAAAAAAAAAAGTAGTGTGGATTGGTATGACCTGTCAATGCATCACCACCCGTTTGTATGAAAGGTAGAATGAAGCTCTTCCAATCATACATTCTTTCGAGCCTCTCAGATACTGTACTTTTCTTACGACCACCAACTTGCCTGCCACATCTTCTTACCAAGTCATCTATTGTCTCCACATCCTTGCATTTAAGCTCCCTTGAGACTGTGATAAAAACCTGATCGATATCCTCCTATGTATGCCCAACATACAAAAATCCACATTCGACCTCATTGAAGATTCGATGAGCAACTAGCATGGAGCAGAATGCAAACATGAGTACATTCTTATTTTCTTGCTAGCAATTATCAGCTTGTATTCTCAAAGTCGGTGGTAGGTGACCTTTTTCTACATGTACATTGTGAATTGCCGTCATAATAGATGTTACAACTTGATTGCTATCATGTAGATGCAAGGAATCAATCCATATATCTACAAAGAACTTAATTCCATGCACTAACACTCCACATAGATGTGTCTTTAGAAAGTGCTTTCCTTGTAATTTAGGTGGAGTGGCAACAAAATGAGGCAATGTTGTTGTATTCTGATCCATGCCATCTACAATAAGGCACATGTAGTCATCGGGATGCGAAATAGCTTACTCCTTCCAAAATGCATATTTTTGTCTGGAATGTTGAATAAGTTCATGATTAGATTTTCGGTTTTTTTTGTATAATTCCCTTTGATTTGGACATGTTGCACTCTCAATCGCTCGCTAAAATAATCACAAACATTGCACTTTGACATTTTTTGCCTCCTTGGGATTTTAACATATCCAAAGTTCTTCTTCCAAAGAGTATACAAAGTATGAGAAGAAGCTTCGGCATCCCCTCTTTGCCTTTGCTTTTTTGCAATAGAGTCAAATACTTCGAGCTTTGTCAAGCCCATTGGAAGGTGCATTTCAGTGATCGCGTCACCGTTAGGGAGTTTGATAGATATATGGGATTGAGGTAAAGCATTTTCATGTATGAAGTCTTGCAAAATTGCTGCTACCCTGACAGTTGAGATTCTTGATTTGGACCTTCCTCTATTACCGTGATTGCTAAATTTGTTGCTGCCCTTTGCCTTGGTGACTAAATCCCAATATGTACCATGGGATAATCCAGTAATATTGCGATATGCCTTATTGCAAATCTTTTTTACATTTACGAGAGGTTTTACCTTTTGTCTTGAACTTAGCCTTTTATTGCCATTCTGAAGAAAGCAAGAGAGACTTGTGAGAAGGTATTCATTTCTTTCGCTTCCTCTTCTTTGCCACATGTGTCCTCTACATTCCCTGATGTCTGCAAGATCAATGAAGCGCATACATCTTTGCTTGCAACATAGATATCCCAATGCATTTAACATGTTCTCCTCCTTCATTACTCTCTTCCTCTTTGGTTGCTTTTGTGGATCTGCCTGGATTCGCTTTCTCTTCATGCACATGTATGACCATTTTCGTTCCTCGTGCACATTGTTATCTGTATTTATGCACTTCTTCTCCTCACATTTGTTTGTAACCAAGCATCCATGATTGGTCATTGCATCCTTGGCCATATCACAATCAAAGTTAAATATTGAATAATCCTCTATTGATCTCATCCTTGTTTTTAACATACTCTTAGGACCATTCAATGAATTCAATATTCTATGAGAGTATTGAGAACCTTGAAACTCTTCCACTCCTGAGAGAACATCACTCATTGGGACATCTTGCATGGCTTTCACAAATCCACAAGCTTGATTGACACCAGGTTTGTTAATATGCATGAACTCATCCACACTTGACAAGACATCGCTATTGAAACCTTTGCCCTTCTCACTGTGCAAGAATTCATCCACCCTAGATAAGGCCTCGCTTCTAAAATCATTTTGTTTCTCGGAACCAATGAACTCATCCACTCCAGATAAGATGTCACTTCTATAATTGAGTACATTGAAATCATCCACATTTGAAGTGATAGAGCCTAGCACATGGGCATGCTTTTTAGGTCCTTTGATATTGTAGTATACCTTGTCTTTATCATTGAAAACCACGTGCCTCGTTCTCATGTTTAAAAATTGCATGCTCCATCTCATATTCTTGCCTACCTCATAGTAGGAATCACATAAGGATGTTATGTTATCAACCATACCATCATCAGTGACTTTTAGAATTCTCATCTGTGCAAATGACCATTGCTCCACATGTTCAAATCCCAATACTTCACCTTCTGCTACAGTCTTATTTGCAAATGATCTCATTTGTAAAATGCCCCCTATAGTAAAATCCAAGGTGGTGCACTTTGTATTCTTGATAATGTCTGTTGCATAAGTCTCATCTTTGTCCCATGCTATAAATGATTTGTTGGATGTATTGTAGGGCATAACATCTCCAAGTGTTTCCATATCTCCACATTTATACTTTAGCTCAACATGTGCGCTAAGAATCTTTGATACAGTAACTACCACCTTATCTTCGCTAAGTCTTCGAAAGTGGCAAATTGAATTGGGATCACTATCATGGATTGTAGCAAATGCAACTACTTCTCTTTTGCTGCATAAAATCACATCCATCCCTGGAACAAAATCTATAGCCATCTCCTTTGTGAGAGTCCTTCACAAGCAAGCTGCGGTAGCAACAATTACATAAATATTAGTCTCTTCTTAATAATCTACTCATTTATTATAATTTTTAATTAGTACTTAATTTATTGGTGGGATAAGTTATCCAATCAAGTACTCATCACATGGACACGCCAAGTTATCCTTTGCATGGTCGATTGAGCATTAAATACTATTTTTGCTCTAGTGTCATGCACATCTGTGCAAAAACACGATGCTAGGTATGTTATCCGATCAAGTATTTATGGGATCGGTGCACCACTTTGCATGTAAGTCAATTCCACCTAGTTGAAGGTGCTTTCCACGGTAGATGGAGCATTAAATACCATTTTTGCCTTAGTGTCATGCACATCCGTAAAAAAACACGCTGCTAGGTGTGTTATCCGATCAAGTACTTATGCAATGGGAATGCCACTTTGCATGTAAGTCAATTCCACCTAGTTGAAGGTGTGTGAAAAGTATTGTCCCCATCGGATATGCTTTGCATTGTCGATCAAGCATAAAACACCATTTTTGCCTTAGTGTCATGCACAATCATAAAAGAACACGGTCCTAGGTGTGTTATTTAACCAAGTACTTATCGGATGGGGGCTCCACTTTGCACGCAAGTCCATTTCAACTAGGTTGAGATTCGTGCAAAGTATTGTCACCATCGGATATGCTTTGCATGGTCGATCGAGCATTAAATACCATTTTTTCCTTAGTGTCATGCACATCCGTAAAAAAACACACTGCTAGGTTTGTTATCCAATCAAGTACTTATGCGATGGGAATGCCACTTTTCTTGTAAGTCAATTCCACCTAGTTGAAGGTGTGTGCAAAGTATTGTGCCCATCAGATATGCTTTGCATTGTCAATCAAGCATAAAACACCGCTTTTGGCTTAGTGTCATGCACAACCATATAAAAACACGGCCCTAGGTGGGTTATTCAAACAAGTACTTATCAGATGGGGGATCCACTTTGCATGCAAGTCTGTTTCAACTACTTTGAGGTGCGTGCAAAGTATTGTAACCATCGGATATGCTTTGCATGGTCGATCACGCATTATACAGCATTTTTTCCCTACTGATATGCACATCCGCAAAAAAACACACCCTTGGGTGTGTTATCTGACCAAGTACTTATCGGATGGGTGTGCCTCTTTGAGAACATTTCAATACCACCTAGGTTGAGGCGTAGGAAAAGTGTTGTGCCCATCGGATATCCTTTGCATGGTCTATTGAGCATTAAATACTATTTCTACTCTAGTGTCATGCACATCCGTAAAAAAACATGCTGCTAGGTATGTTATCCGATCAAGCACTTATAAGATGGTAGTGCCACTTTGCATGTAAGTCAATTCCACCTAGTTGAAGGTGTGTGCAAAGTATTTTGCCCATCGGATATGCTTTGCATTGTCGATCAAGCATAAAACACCATTTTTTCCTTAGTGTCATGCACAACCATGAAAAAACACGGTCCTAGGTGTGTTAATCAAACAAGTACTTATGGGATGGGGGCTCCACTTTGCACGCAAGTCCGTTTGAACTAGATTGATATGAGTACAAATTATTGTCACCATCGGATATGCTCTCCATGTTCGATTACACATTATACAACGTTTTTCCGGTGGTGATATCAACATCGTGCCAAGTATTGTTCCCATTAGATATGCTTTGGATGATCGAAGTAGCGATAAAATCCATTTTCACCAAGTGTTATGTACAACCATAAAAAAATACGGTTTGATGTGTGTTAGTCGAGCACGTACATACCCAATGAGAATGATACTTTGCATGTGCATCAATCCCATGTCTATGAGGCATGTATAAAGAATCATGAACATCAAATATTATTTGGACTGTCAAAGTCACCACAAACCCCATTATGCACCAAGTGTTATGCACAATCGTCAAAACATAGTATGTGAGGTGTGTTATTCTAACGCACACACAATCAATCGGCATGATACTTTGCAGACGTGCCAATACCACCTACATTTAGGTGCATGCAAAGTATTATGACCATCAAGTATGCTTTGGATGGTTGAAGTCACAACAAACCCCATTTTTCACCAAGTGTAATGTACAATCGTCAAAAACAAGCTCTGAGGTGTGTTTTTCGTATGCCCCATATATCCGATGGGGATGATACTTTGCATGCATTTCAATACCACCTATACTGAGGGGTGTGTAAAGTATCATGCCCAATGAATATGATTTAGATGGTCGAATTCACCACAAACCCTATTTTTCACCAAGTGTTACGCACAACCGTCAAAAAAGACGCTTTGAAGTATGTTAGTTGAATGCCTAGGTACCTCATGGGCACGATACTTTGCCGTGCATAAAAAAAAACTACTCTAAGACATGCTCAAATAACTATACCCATTGGGTATGCTTTGTATGTGTGTGTAAAGTATCATGGCTGTCAGGTATGTGCGAGTTCGAATAACACACTTTCAGAGTGTGTTTTTTGACGGTTGTGCATAAGACGGTAGAAAATGAGGTTTATGGCCAGTTTGACCATACAAAGCATATCATATGAGCATGATACTTGGCATGTGACTCAACATAGGTAAGATTGATGTTCTTGCAAAGTATCTTTCCCATCGCACTACTACACACGGGTCCTATTCCGATGCTTATGCACCGACGTTTAGCGGGCGCGGGGTGCTAATCATTGGTAATCAAAGCGGGATTCCTTAAGTGTTGCTACATAGCGACTTTATACAAGAGTCACTATATAGTGATGCTTTTTACAAGCATCACTATATAGCGATGTTTAAGAAGCGTCGCTATATAGTGACACTTATTAGAATTGTGAATGGTCGTTATATAGCAACACTGAGACAGTTTCCTATAGCGACGTTTTACAGAGAGTGTTTTTTGTCTTGTTGTGTAAGCAGAAAAATGCCAACTTGAATTTACATTTGCAAAATATTCTCTTGTAAAATATTCCAGGATATCCCTCTCAAAGGAGCCGCTTGAATCATACAAATTGGAGAGACAAGGGATCTACCTCTTGTACTTCACGTGCCAAATCAAGTAGAAAGGTTGGATGTCCATTCCTTGTTCGAGTATATTGTAGAAAGGGAAATATGTGTGACATTAAGGTGTCCAACCGCCATAAAGGACATGTGCTAGGAAGTCGATCAGATTTATATCACACAGCAGACTTATACGATGTTGGAATTGCACAACATGTTAGTAAAATGTCAAACTGAAAGGAGAGTCTACTCAAAGAACACGTGTCCATTTTTTAAGCAACAACTTTTAGATTTTTCATGATGTACATAAGGAGATTAGTAGGCTCTCTTGCAATCTATGAGTTGGAGGTAAATTCATTTCACTTAATATATTTCATGATTGTTTTTTGGTGCTATTACAATAATGTTAGATCATATATTGATTGTAATATTTTTTTAATTCTTTATTTTCATGGACAACAACCATGAACATGTCTGATTGGGATGCTATGACATTGGAAGCAAAGAAATTACTTCAACAAAGCAAGGTAACGTAGTATGAAAGGTACTAATCCTTATCTAGAGCAATGCAAGTTATGAGTATAAATAATAAATTTGACCTCTTTCCATAATGTGGTTTTAGGTGATTTTCCACCAACCCTACAATCCAATTGCTCAAGATCCAAGGCAAAGAACATTTATTTTGGTATTGCAAGATGACTTTATGCTTGAGGTATCATGAAGATTCTCTACTTGATCAGCAGGCTTGGGCTGTGGATAGCACCTTTAAAACCAATAAGTATGGGTTGCCGTTATATGCAGCTGTTGTACCAAATAAAAAAGGTAATGGTATTCCCATATGTTTCATGTTATGTAGCAAAGATCCTAGACAACAACATGAAAATATTGCCTTGGAAACAACATTCACTATATTGTTTTCTAGACTTGGCTCTCTTAGGCCAGGAGCCATAGTTACAGATAAGTCTAAGGTGGTGTTCAATGCAATATATAAGGTTGTCAAGAATGATCCCTTTTGTCGGGATACAAACCATACAAGGAGATACCATTGCCATATTTTACTATGTTAGTTTCACATGAAGAAGGCATGGGTGGAATTAAGGATGAACTATATGCAGCCATGTATGGAATGATATATGCTCCCACCCTTGAGGAATTCAATACTCGGTATGAAGCACTATTAGGGGCATTCTCTGGATATCCAGGTGTGGGTCCCTATGTTACAAATTGTTGGTGTGGACCAAACTATAGGATGTGGGGCCGTTATGGTAGGTTATTTCCACATGGAGGAATGGAGACAACCAATCTTGTGGAGAGATTGTGGTAGTACTATTAAGTATACATTATTGGATGGGTAGGTAAATCTCATTAACGAGTTGTTGATAGCTTTGGTAGGAGATGTAAAGACAAGCTCATGCTCCCTTATTGTGGAGGCTTAGTAGTAGGTAGCCTAAAAGAGCAAAAATTACCAGATAGCCAACCGCTATCGTAGTTGTAAATGATTACAGATAAGGACTTATGTAAAAGCAATATATCCAACTATACAAGATACGGAAAGGAGACACTTCTCTGGCTATATTTATCATAAAAAATTCCTCTATTGTGCACTTATTTGTTTTCCTTCAAGGTAAATCTCATAAGCCTCAAAACACATATAAGATATCCTTACCATAAGCACCCGAAGACTTAGCATCTTGATTATTCATTTTCAAAAGTGACACAAGGGCCCTTCGGCGAGATAGAGCATCTTCCTTCTTGAACGAGGCTCTTGCACCACATAAAAGAAATGGACACTCCCTGTCAGCTCTTCGAGTTGGAAGAGGGGGGCCACGATATAATACGGGGCAGTAGCTTAGAAAGCTAGAGGTGGATTCTTCTCCCTTCAAGCACAAAAGGATACTTCTTGCTTTGCTAGTCTAGGATGGAAAGATATCAAAGATATGAAAAGACGAGCCAGCTCCAAAGCAAATCAACAGTAAACGAGGAAACTCTAGCTTAGATCTCTTGAGAACTTGATCGAGGTGAAAGAGGAAAGGGAAGAGCCAGCGAGATGGAGAAGGATGTAAAGAAGGAACTAGTGCCTCCAGAGGTGTTCGAAGAACAAATCAAAGAGACCCCCGAAGCGGGGATGACAGGGGGCGTGGAAGAGAACATGAAGGAAATGAAAAGAACTTTCACGATGAGGAAGAAAAGAAAGACCCACAGGACCCAGGCAATTGCTCCACCCCCGTGTGGACTAACAATAGAGGACTAAGAATTGGAAAGGGAAATGGCAAATGCATGAGGTGCCCCTTTATAAATGAAGATATTTTCCATCTCTTTGTTGCCTGTCCTGTTGCTAGAAAGGTGTGGAAAATAGTACAATTTGAAACAGGGGAGCCAATAAATTGGAAGGCCATAATACTAGGAGACTCTTCAAGGACAAAACATGAGATGTGGACACCTATCAGAGCACATGCACTATAGTTTATTTGGATAACCAGAAACAATTCTCAATTTGTCGAATAGAAAAAATGAGCTTCCAAAAATTCTAAAAATGTGTAGCAGGCCAAAAAAATGTCGATGTAATGAGGAAAAGTATTTATCAAATGCTCATTAGAGAATGGAAATCGCTTAGTCAAAGACCGAAGGTATCTTCCACACGTTGCTTTGAGCATTATCTTTACATTGCCTGCTAAACCTTCCCATTCGCTATGGCTTCGCCCCTTCCTACACGTTTCGACTCTCGGCCGTTGATTCTCCGTCGTTGCGCTCCCTTGTGGTTGTCCACCCTGCTGCTCTTCCTTCCCCACGCTTCTTCGCAGCCTTGCTCCAACCAGCAGTGTGGCAATGTTACCTTCGGCTACCCTTTCAGTGCAAGTCCTGCCTGCCCTGCTTTCTCCACTCATTTTGAGTTACTATGCAAGTCTGGTGGCGTCGCGGGCGATATACTGTACTTGAATACAACCGTAAGCGGGAGTAACTTTCCAGTTCTCCACATATCCAGTGATAGCGTGATCGTTAATATCACAGACGCAAGATCCATCTTACCTGCTGATAACTGCGGAGCATCCAACTCTTCAGGGAATCTTACAACTCTAGCACTCCCTGACTATCCTGGTCCATTTCTTCTATCTGGCGACAACAAATTCGGAAGCTTCAATTGTACTATTGGTGAGCTCCTTACACCGGATACAGCTTCTCTTGCGGACTATGCCGTAGGAGGATGCGAAATAGTCTGTTCGGGAAACAATTCCAACCCGGAATGTGGCAATAGGACCTGTTGTGTTACCTCTTTTCCGTCGGACATTCGGACAACCTTTTATCAAGTGTCAACCTTCAGTGTCTTGAACGGCACCTGTGCAGGCTTCTGCACGCCATTCTACAAGAACTACACAGACTTCGAAAGTCTGTTCGGTTTGAAGCTCGAATGGGCATTGCCCTCTAAGGGGAACGACCCAGAGTCTATCACAAAAGAAGCGAACTACGCTTGCACCCAATACTCCAATATTACCCTTGTATCGGCAGTTCCCGGATACCGGTGCGATTGCTTGGTCGGGTTTCAGGGAGACGGATACTCTCAGGGAAGAGGCTGTACAGGTAAAATCCAGGAATCCTAGTTTACACCTGTGAGTTCCGTATTTAAAATCGAGAGTCCAGGAATGCGTTGATATCATCTTTATGCTAAATTTGGACGATGTAAGGAGCCTGTCGTTGATAAACTGTAATTTGACACAGATATCGACGAGTGTGCAAATTCGACTCTGAACGACTGCATCGTAGGTCGCACAGTTTGTGAAAATTCAATCGGCAACTATCGATGCCGTTGCAAATCGCGTTTATTTGTGGGTGATGGAACTAGAAACGGATCGGGCTGCCGGCTTTCGCCCGCCCTGAGGAAAGCTGTGGGCATCAGTGGTGGTAAGAAGACCTCTGTTTCTGTTGTATCTATTGAGGACGCCAAAGATAGGGTATTTTACCGTAAAAGAACTATGTGGAGAAATTTCAAAAGACTGGATTTTTATCAGGTTTCGTCGGCTGTATCGTTTTTGTCTTGGTTGTTATCCTCATCGCCCTATACTGGAGAAGGCGGCGACGACGCAAGTACTTTCTCTTAAACGGGGGTTTGCAGCTGGAGGCGTACATCGCCGGGAGCACAGGAAGACAAACCACCAGGCTTTTCACCATCGAGGAGCTCCAATTGGCGACCCAAAACTTCTCGGAGCAGTTCAAGGTCGGGACGGGGGGCTTCGGCACAGTATTCAAGGCCACGTTGAGGGATGGGAGGATCGTCGCCATCAAGAGGGCAAACCGTTCGGGAGACGAGAGAGACAGCCAGCAATTTCTGAACGAGGTAGCCATTCTGACGCAGATCAATCACAGGCATATAGTGCGGCTACTGGGGTGCTGTTTGGAGACGGCAACGCCGCTGCTGGTGTACGAGTTCGTGTCGAACGGAACGCTCGCGGAGCACCTACAGGGAGGGAAGCCGGAGAAGCAATATATGGGGTGGAGGAGGAGGCTACAGGTAGCGATTCAGACAGCGGAAGCGCTGGCATATTTGCATGGGGCGGCGTCACCGTCCATATTGCACAGGGATGTGAAGACGGCGAATATATTGCTGGACGGGAATTTGGAGGTGAAGGTGGCGGATTTTGGGGTGTCGAAGCTGGTGCCGGAAGGGGAGAAGCAGGTATCGACAGCAGTACAAGGAACGATAGGATACTTGGATCCGGAGTACTTCCAGACGCTGCAGTTGACGGACAAGAGCGACGTATACAGCATGGGGATGGTGCTCATCGAGCTGATCACGGGGCTCAAGCCGGTTGACAACCACGATCGGGAGGCTCAGTTCGCTAATCTGGCGCTCCTCTTCATCGAGAGGATGAGAGAGGGCAGGGTCCCAGAGCTCATCGACCTCCGCCTCGTGGCCGAGGCGGAAGAGACGGCGGCAGAGGCGGCGCTCACAGCCTCTGTCATGCGTCTAGGCAGACTCGCTCGTCGGTGCTTGGCCCTTCGAGGAGCGGAGCGTCCCTCAATGGGCGAGGTAGCCGAGGATCTCCGTCGCATTGAACGCGACTTGCCAGGTCTGGATGCATTTGAGGAGGCAGCGCCGTTGCTTGCCGCTGCCAAATGCAACTCACAAAACGGCAATGACTCGCCTGAGGCGGGCGCAATTGTGGCGTCGAAGTCTACTTTCTACGTACAATCGTCGCCCTCATCCTCTTCCGTCACCACAATGTCCTTCAGCTTAGCGTCTTTGCTACCCGGTTATGCATCTCCTCGCTAAAGATCACCCCTTGTAGTAGAATGTATATTATAGAACCCTATGCAAATGTAAAGGAGTAAATTCTCTACACATGGATTGGGCTAAGCACTTTAGAAGCTATTACAATGACATGATTTGAGTGTTCGTCCACATGAGTTATCTTCGAATGGCCCTAGCCACACTAAATTGTATATTTTACTACCTCGACTATTCACCTTATGGAAATGTGAAGTAGATTCTACATATATGGCTTTAACTAAGAATGATCACACTTTGCCCTAGACTCATTCTCAATTGTACATTGGTAATGGAAATATGGTTTCTTTCTAAGATCATCTTGAAGAACTCTCCTTCTACTACTTGGTTTCTTGTGCACACTTTGTGTCCATCTTTTGAGTGTAGCCTCTTTCTAGCTTAAGTAGTGTATGCCCCCTAATACTTAGGGGGGGTTTAAATGTTCTTCCTATCAAGACATACATCGAAGTCTTGCTTAGATACTCCAAGAAATGTTGGTTTACACAACAAGGTTATGGAATTCATTTACACCAAGGGCTTTGTTGCTTCTTCAAGCCTCCTCTTTATTTATTTATATATAGATCTGGATTCATCCATGAACATGTCTAAAGGCATCCTCTACAAGGATTTTCAAGGGATTTAAACCATTTGATTCACAACAGTCAATTTCTGAAATTAAAAATCACTTTACAAAATTGCTCAATCAAGAGTATTTTTAGTTGATGTTTGGTGGATTGAGCTTATATTCAAACATGGTTTTCTTACTACCATGTGGTAGATATTACTTTTATCTAGCATACCATGAAAGAAAGCCAAGATATGAAATGGTATATTCTTGGTCAAATAATTACCGCATTTTGCAAGTGATTTTAATTATTGAAATCTCTTGAATCGATTTAAATTGATGTAAAACATATTTTTTGAAGAAAAAATGTTATTTAAAATCTCCTTGCAAGGGATTTAAATCATTTGGCTTAAAATTATGATTGATATTGATTGAATCCTTTGGTTTAAAATGGGGGTTGCATTAAAAATATTGCTCAATCAAGGAAAAAAAATTCCTTGGTGATTGGTGAATTCGTTAATTCTTATCAAGACATGGTTTTCTTACTACCATGTGCTAAATTATTTTTATATAGTATACCATGCAAAAACGCAGATTGATTTGAAAGTATTTTTTGAATGAAGAACGTTTCAAAGATTCCTTTGGAAACAAATACTATATCGACATAAACAACTTGGTCACTTGTGTGTAAACTTATATTGTGTATGTGAACCTCTTCAAGTACGAGCATATATGCTCATCAGTGACATCATCTTGATCACATACTCATCACACTACAAGTTCTCCAATTCTTTAAGAAGCCTTAGTATGTAGCATGGATGGTTAGTTTTGTTAGGAAGTGAAACTCTCATATTGGAATGGAAGTTTGAGTGGCCTAATAAAAACAATAAAATTTGTAAACATTTTAAAACTTTTAATATAAAATTCTTATAGTATTACCCAGATATAAATTTGCAAACATTTGCTAGTAAGTAAAAATTGTATTATAAAATTCTTGTAGTGTTATCAAGATTTACATCGAAAAGAGAATACCTCTTACTTTAGAGATTCTTTTACATATTATATTATTACCAAAACACATTTCATCAATTTTGGACTATGCAATGTGCAAAATCATTTTTGTAAGTACTTTTGGAAAGTGTACTCTCCAAAATCATTTGTATACATATTTTGAAGTACTTTTAGACGTATTTTTTAAAACATATCCACCCTTAAAGAAACAAATTAAAACAAGAAAGTAAGCTAATTTTGTAAGTTTTTGGAAGTGCAAAAAATAAAAATTGTAAAAATTAATGCAACATGTGATAGATGCTTAGACCTAAATTTTTCTTGCCTTATGAACAATTTAAAATTCTAAAAATAATTTTAATGCATACATATAAATATAAATATAAATAAATAAATATATATATGTATGTATGTATGTATGTATGTACGTACGACCCATGCAGGACATTAATTTACCATAAAATCTTCAAGATATCATAACGGTATTGATAAACACCGTTTGAGAGTTTCAAAACTCTAAAATCTAGAAGATATGGCTGCACATGCATGCATGGCACGAACATTCCTTTGGTTCATCGATGGAAGGCCATTGGTACATATGACAGGACAGGTGCACTACACTTGCCCATGTGGCACATCGATGGAAGGCCATTGGTACATATATGGCGAGACAGGTGCATTGCACTTGCCCACGTGGCACTGACATGCCTGCGGGGTTTTTAGCTCATTCGTGTCAGTGTGGGATTCATGCAATAGCTATTGATAGAGGGGAGGGAGGAGGAAAGAGAGATATGCTTTGGATGGTCAAAATTGCCATAAACCCTTTTTTTAACCAAGTGTTATGCACAACCATCAAAAAATCTCCAAAAAATAGAATCTGAGGTGTGTTATTCAAACATACTCACAGCCGATGGGCACGATGTTTTGCAACTGCATCAATCCTAGCTATGTTGAGATGCCCGTAGAGTATCATGTGCATCTGATATGATTTGGCTGGTGGAAGTTGCCATAAACCCTATTTACCACTAAGTGTTATGCACACCATCAAAAAACACGCTTTGAGTTGTGTTATTCGAACAAGTACATACCCGATGGGCACAATACTTTGCATGCATATCAATCCCAATGCAAAGTAATGTGCCCATCAGATATGCTTGGGATGCTTGAGGTCACCACAAATCCCATTTTCCACTAAGTGTAATATACAACCGTCAACAAACACGCTCTCAAGTGTGTTATTCGTATGCGCACATATCCAATGGGCATGAAACTTTTCACATGTGTCAATCCCATTTATGCTGAGGTGTGTGCAAAGTATCATTCCCATCAGATATTCTTTGGATGATCAAAGTCACCATAAACCCCATTTTTCACCAAGGATTATGCACAACTATAAAAAAATATGTTGTTACTCGAACGTGTGCATACCCCATGGGCACGATACTTTGCACGCACATCAACTCCACATCTATTGAGGTACGTGCAAAGTGTCATGCACATAATATATGATTTGTACTATTGAAGTTGCCACAAACCCCGTTTTGCACCAAGTGTTACATATGCATGCACAGAACCATAAAAAAATAGTATCTGAGGTGTGTTATTCGAAAACACACATACCTAATGGGCATGATAATCTCCACACATATCAAACCCACATATATTGAGGTGCATTCAAAGTATTTTGTCCATCAGATATGATTTGGATGGTTGAAGTTGCCACAAATCCTATTTCTTACCAAGTGTTATGTGCATCGTCAAAAACACGCTTTGAGGTGTGATTCGAATGCACACATACCAAATGGGAACGATCCTTTGCACACACATCAGTACAACCTAAATTTAGATGTGTAAAAATTACCAGGCCCATCGAATATGCTTTGGCTGGTGGAAGTCGCCACAAATCCCATTTTTCACCATGTGTTATGCACAACCATCAAAAAACATGCTCAAAGGTGTATTATTCGAATGCATACATACCCTATGGGCACGACACTTTTCACGCGCTTGAATCCCACTTATGTTGAGATGCTTGTAAAGTATCATAACCATCAGACATGCCATGGATGGTCCAGGTTTCCACAAACCTCATTTTTCACTAAGTGTTACGCACAACCATTATTCAAACACGCACATACACGATGGGTACGAAACTTTTCATGCATATAAATCCCACATACATTGAGGTTTGTGCAAAGTTTCATGCCCATCAGATATGATTTGAATGGTCGAAGTTGCCATAACCCCAAATTTTCACCATGTTGTATACACAATCATTACAAAACATGCTCTGAGGTGTGTTATATTCAAATGCACACTGCATGCCCGATAGGCATAATACTTTGCACATTCATCAATATCACCTACACTAAGTCATGTGCAAACTATCATGCCGGTTGGATATGATTTTAATGGTCAAAGTCACCACAAACACTATTTTTCACCAAGTATTATGCACAACCGTAAAAAAATATGCTTTAATGAAGTGTGTTAGTCGTATGGGGTATATACCCTGATGGGCATGATAATTTGCAAGTGAATCAATCCCACATATGTTGAGGTGAAATTAAATTATTGTGCCCATCAGATATGTTTTGAATGGTGGAAGTCACCACAAACCCTGTTTTGCACCAAGCATTATGCACAATGGTAAAAAAATAGTATGTGAGGTGTTATTCAAACACGCACATATCCCATGGGGAAGATACTTTGCATGCATTTCAATCCCACCTATGTTTAGGCTCCTGCAAAGTATCATTCCTGTCCGATATGATTTGGAATGGTCAAAGTCACCACAAACCCCGTTTTTCACAAAGTGTTATGACAACCATCAAAAAATATGCTTTGAAGTGCATTTGTTGAACGTAAGAACACGTGGTAATGATATGCCCTTACTATACTCACATCCGGAAAGCATTTAGCTCTCTTCTCGAGGGACATAATAGACTGGCTGATATGCTACATAGCGGGTCACCCCCAGCTTTAGGAACGTTTGTCTATAAGCTTTTCAAGCACAGGAACTCACCTAAGACATAAAGGTAGTTTCTCTTAATACCCTCCCCTCCAAGGGAGGAGTCTTTGTGTACGAGGATTTTGTATTGCTCAGGTCCAATAGGCCGATTTTTTGGTCTTCAGAGGACGATAATATATTCTTCTTCTTCTTCTTCTTCTCTCTCCCTAAGTCTCCCTCCTCTCTTCTCTCTCATCTCTCTCTCTCTCTCTCTTTCTCTCTCTCTCCCTCTCTCTCCCTCTCTCTCTTTCTCTCTCCCTAAGTCTCCCTCCTCTCTTCTCTCTCTCTCTCTCCCTCTCCCTCCCTACTCTCTCCCTCCCTCTAGCACAGAAGTTTCATTCCCTCTCTCTCCCTCTCTCTCTTTCTCTCTCTCTCTGTCTCTCTTTCTCTCTCCCTCTCTCTCTTTCTCTCTCCCTAAGTCTCCCTCCTCTCTTCTCCTTGGGGGGGTCACTCATCATATGTAACCCTATCACGTGAGTTCAACATAAGGATTTTTTTTATTTCTAAAATTTGAGAAATAAATATACATAAGGGACTATTTAAAATAGTTTCGAAAAAAATTTACAGATTTGTATAGAAAAGGGGTACATTTTATTCATGAAATTTTTTACTGATAAGGGACTTTAAATATAGGCCTTGAACGCACGTGATATAGAGGGTTTATACATAGTGACCCCCCCGAGCTCTTCTCTCTCTCTCTCCCTCTCCCTCCGTCTAGCAGCCATGGCCGCCAGGAGACTCTCTTCTCTCTCTTAATCTCTCTCTCCCTCTCTCAGTTCTCTCTTTCTTTCCCTCCCTACTCTTCTCTCTCATTGCCGCCAGGAGACTCTCTTCTCTCTCTCCCTCTCTCAGCTCTCTCTTTCTTTCCCTCCCTACTCTTCTCTCTCATTTAAGGAGCCCCTCTTCTCTCTCTTAATCTCTTGTCTCTCTCCCTCTCTCTCTTTCTCTCCCTCCCTACTCTTCTCTCTCATTTCTCATTCTCTCTCTCCCTTTGGCGGCCACGGCCGCGAAGAGCCCCTCTTCTCTCTCTTAATTTCTCTCTTTCCCTCTCTCCTCTCGCCACATTTCATTCTCTTAAACTTCTCTCTCTCTCCCTCTCTCTCCCTCTCTCTCTTTCTCTCTCTCTCCCTCTCTCTCCCTCTCTCTCTTTCTCTCTCTCTCCCTCTCTCTCCCTACTCTCTCCCTCCCTCTAGCAGCCACGACCGCCAGGAGACCCTCTTCTCTCCCTTAATCTCTCTCCCCCTCTCTCCTCTCTCTCTTTCTTTCCCTCCCTACTCTTCTCTCTCATTTAAGGAGCCCCTCTTCTCTCTCTGAATCTCTCTCTCTCTCTCTCCCTCTCTCCTCTCTCTCTTTCTCTCCCTCCCTACTCCTCTCTCATTTCTCATTCTCTCTCTCATTTCTATTCTCTCTCTCCCTTTGGCAGCCACGGCCGCCAAGAGCCCCTCTTCTCTCTCTTTCTCTCTCATTTCTCAAATTTACAAACTCAAATATAAATAAGAAACTAATTAAAATAGAACTCAAAAACTCAAATAAGAAACTAATTTAAAAAGAATTGTAATGCCTTCTAAAAAAACCCCCTCCTCTAGCTGCCACGGCCGCCAAGAGTTTGCTCTCTCTCCCTTCGCCCCTCTTCTCTCTCTTAATCTCTCTCTCTCTTTCTCTCTCTCTCTTTCACTCTCTCTCTCTCTCTCTCTCTCTCTCTCTCTCCTACTTTCTCTCCCTCCTTTCTTTTCTCTCTTAATCTGGTGCTATCTCTCTCACACACTCTCTCTCTCCTCTCTCTCTCTAGCTCTCTCTTTCTCTCTATCTCTCTTTTCAAATTTAGAACACAAATTTCAATAAGAAATTAATTCAAATAGAACTCAAAAACTTTAACAAGAAACTAATTGAAAAAGAATTGTAAGTAAAGAAAAAGAATTACAAGACGAATGAAAAAGAATGCAAGTACCTAGAAAAAGTGAAAAAAGTAAGGCTTCGCTTATCCTTTCTCTTCCGCTCTTGGTTGCTTCAATGAAATGAGGAGAGAATGAGAATGAATGAATGGAAAGAAGAGTATATATAAGAAAAACTAGCCCATTCCTCCCACGCATAAATTTGATTTTTTAAAAAAGAGAGGGAAATTTGAGTTCATTATAAATTTGAATTCAAATTTGTGTTCAACATTCTTCTTGATACTTTCTTCTCGTACGTTCCTTTTGAATTCAAATTTGTGTTCAACATTCTTCTTGATACTTTCTTCTCGTAAGTCCCTTTCATTCTTCTCGTAAGTCAAATCTTATTTGTTGCTCTTGCTCGTGATAGTAAGTTAAATCTTATTTGTCTCTCTTGCTCGTGATAGTAAGTCAAATCTTATTTGTCGCTCTTGCTCGTGATAGTTCTACTTTTAGTTGTAAGAATTCAAATTTGTGTTGAAGAGCTCATGATAGTTCTACTCTCAGTTGTAAGAATTCAAATTTTTGTTCAACATTCTTCTTGATACTTTCTTCTTGTAAGTCCCTTTCATTCTTTTCCTAAGTCAAATCTTATTTGTCGCTCTTGTAAGAATTCGACCTCTCTCCCTCTAATCCTCTTCTCTATGTAGTGGCTCTCTCTCTCTCTAATGGAGCTCCCTCTCTATGCGATGGAGCTCCCTCTCTAGTTGCATATCTCTCTCTCTCTAGTCCCATACCTTCCCAACCTCTCACTCTCTCTCTCTCTTTCTCTCTCCCTCACTCTCTCTCTTGCTCCCATACCTTCCCCCCCTCACTCGCTCACTTTCTCTCTCCCTCCCCTCACTCTCTCTCTCCCTCCCCCCCTCTCTCTCTCTCTCTCCCTCCCCTCCCTCCTCTTCCCTCTCTCTCCTTCTGCTCCCTCCTCTGCCCTCCCTCTCTCTCTCTCTCTCCCTCCCCTCCCTACTCTCCCCTCTCTCTCCTTCCGCTCCCTCCTCTCCCCTCCCTCTCACTCTGGCGGTCGCGGCCGCCAGGACCCCCCCTCCCCTCCCTCCTCTCCCCTCCCTCCTCTCGCTTTCTCTCTCCCTCCCCTCCCCTCTCTCTTTCCCTCCTCTCCCCTCCCTCCCGTCCTCGTGGCCGCGACTGCCAGGACCCCCCCCCCTCCATCCCCTCCCTCCCTTGAACCCCCCCGCCCCTCCCTCCCATCCTGTCGGCCGCCACTGCCAGGACCCCCCCCATCCATCCCCTCCCTCCCTCCCGCCTCCCTCCCCTCCCTCCCCTCCCTCCCGTCCTGGCGGCCGCGGCCGCCAGCACCCCCCTCCATCCCCTCCCTCCCTCGACCCCCCCTCGCCCCTCCCTCCCATCTTGGCGACTGCGGCCGCCAAGACCCCCCCTCCATCCTCTCCCTCCCCTCCCTCCCGTCCTAGGGACCGCGGCCGCTAGGACCCCCCCCTCCATCCCCTCCCTCCCTCGACCCCCCGCGCCCCCTCCTCTCGACCCCGTCCCCCCTCCCCCCCCTCCATCAACCCCGCCCCCCCTCCATCCCCTCCCTCCCTCGACCCCCCCCGCCCCTCCCTCCCCTCCCTCCCGTCCTGGCAGCCGCGGCCGCCAGGAACCCCCTCCCTCCATCCCCTCCCTCCCTCGATCCCCCTCGCCCCTCCCTCCCCTCCCTCTTGCCCTAGCGGCCGCGGCCGCCAGGACCCCCCCCTCCATCCCCTCCCTTCCTCAACCCCCCCCGCCCCTCCCTCCCCTCCCTCCCGTCCTGGCGGCTGCGGCCACCTGGACCCCCCCCATCCCCACCCTCCCTCCCGCCCCCCTCCCCTCCGAGCCTCCTGCCTCCCTCCCCTCCCTCCCGTCCTGGTGGCCGCGAGGACCCCCCCTCCATCCCCTCCCTCCCTCGACCCCCCCTGCCCCTCCCTCCCCTCCCTCCCGTTCTGGCGGTCGCAGCCACCAGGACCCCCCCTCCATCCCCTCCCTCCCTTGACCCCCCCCCCGCCCCTCCCTCCCGTCCTAGCGGCCGCGGCCGCCAGGACCCCTCCCCCCCCTCCATCCCCTCCCTCCCTCGACCCCCCTTGCCCCCTCCTCTCGACCCCGCCCCCCCTCCCCCCCCCTCCATCCCTTCCCTCCCTCCACCCCCCCCGGCCCCTCCTCTTACCCCGCCCCCCCTCCTCTGGATGCCGCCCCCCCCTCGTCGCCCCTCCCTCCTCTCGACCCAGCTGCCCCCCCTCTCCTCTCGACGCCGCTCCCCCTATGGATGCCGCCCCCCCTCCCTCCAGTCCCGCCTTCCTCCCTCCCTCTTCCTCCCTCCTCCTACCTCCCTCCCTCTCTCCCCCTACATCCGCTCCTCCCTCCCTCTCTCCCTCTTCCTCCCTCCCCTCTTCCGTCGCTCCTCCGTCCCTCCTTGGCTCCTCCCTCTCATCCCCCTCCACTTCCCTCTTCCTCCTGGAGGCCGCGGCCTCCAAGGCTTCTCTCCTTCTCTCTAAACTTTCTCTCTCTCTCTAGTTTCTCTCTCTCTTTCTGTCTTTCTCTCTCTTCAAATTTTTAAAAAAAAATCTAGATAAAGAATTAATCAAAAAAATTTACAAGTACCTGGAAAAAGTTTGTAAGTTTCCTCTTTCTTGCTTTCTTGCTCTTCCTTCCTTGCTTTCTTGCTCGTCCTTGCTTTCTTGCTTTCTTGCTTCAATGAATGAAATGAGGGGAGAATGAATGAAGAAGGAAGAATATATATAAGAAAAATTAGGTTTTCCTCCTCTCCTATTGGCTTTCCATTCCTCTCCTCTCTCCTATTGGCTTTTCATTTCTCCCCTCTCCCATTGGCTCCCATTACTCCCCCTCTCCCATTGGACCCCCATCCCTCATCCCAATCTTCCATTGGCCCTCCCCCCATCCATTTCTTCTTCCTCCCCCATTGCCACCACTCCCATCCCACATTTCCACCACGTCCCATACTCCTCCCATTTCCCAAAATCCCATATTTCCCCATCTCACCCTCCTCTTTTTCATCCCCTATTAACTCCCCTCACTCATTTCACTCTGTTATTATCCTACTCCCCTATTACCTCCCCCTCTCCCATTCCATTCTTCCCTCCCCATTCTCACTTCCACTTCCCATTACTCACTTGCCATTTGAAAACTATCAATATATTATTATACTATTTTTAATACTTATTATCATACACCCCTATTACTTCTCTCTCCCATTCCACTCCTCCCTTCTCACTCCCACTTCCACTTCCCATTACTCACACATTTGCAAACTATTAATATATTATTATATGATCTTTTATACTATTTGCAAACTTACATGTGGGCAAAATCACAGGTGTCAAAGCGATCCTATTATGGTCATACAACAACTGTGCTTTTATTCAAGGGCGTATTTACAAGAGTGTATTTATCCTCATCAACAAGCTTATTTCAGCTTTTATTTTGACACAATACTCAAGGTATGAAGTGCATAATTTGTGCACTAGGTGTTTACTTTGTTGTATCAAAATTTGTTTGCCACACACACGCACATATACACATACCGAGAATTTTCTAATCTTATCGCATCTACATTTCTCTGATGGGCACAAAAATTTGTACACAGCTCAACCTAGGTCGTATTGACTTGCATACAAAGTGGTGCACTCATCCCATAAGTACTTGTTCAGATAACACACCTCCAAACGTATTTTATGACGATTGTGCATAACACTAGGAACAAAATGGTGTATAATGTGCGATCGACTATGCAAAGCATATCCAATGGATACAAGACTTTGTACATTCCTTAACCTAGGCAGTATTGACTTGTGTGCAAAGTGGCATCCCCATCCGATAAGTACTTGTTTGAAAAATACACCTAGAATCATGTTTTTTGACGGTTGTACATGACACCAAGGCAAAAACGGTATTTAATACTCAATCTACCATGTAAAGCATATCCGATGGGCACAATACTTTGCACGTGCCTCAAAAGCGGTGTTATGGTGTTCCATGCAAAGTGGAATGCCCATTCAATAAGTACTTGGTATGATAATACACCTAAGAGCGTGTTCTTTGACGGATGTGCATAACACTAGGGGGAAAACCGTGTATAATGTGTGATCCCCCATGCAAAGCATAACCCATAGACACAATACTATGCATGCACATCAACCTAGTTGAAATTGAATTTCTTCAAAGTGGCTCCCCCATCTGACAAGTACTTTTTAGAATATCACACCTAGGACCATGTTTTTTATTGGTTGTTGTCCATGACACTAAGGCAAAAACGTTGTTTTATGCTTAATCGACAATGCAACGCATATCCGATCATCACAATACTTTGCACACATCTCAACCTAGGTATTATTGACTTACATGCAAAGTGGCGTGCCCATCCCATAAGTTCTTAGTCGAATTACACATCTAGGACCACGTTTTTTGACGGTTGTGCATGACACTAAGACCAAAACAGTGTTTAATGCTTGTTCGACAATGCAAAGCATATCCGATGGGCACAATACTTTGCATGAGTCTCAAAAATTGTGGTATTGCATTGCATGGAAAGTGGTACAACCATCTGATAAGCAGTTGGTCGGATAACACACCTAAAAGCGTGTTTTTTTATGGTTGTGCATGACATTAATGCACAAACGGAGTTTAATACGTGATATACGATGCAAAGTACATCCGATGGGCACAATACTTTGAACCCACCTCAACCAAGGTGTTATTGAGTTGCATGAAAAGAGTCGTGTCGGTTAGATAAGTACTTGATCCGATAACACACCTAGGACCGTGTTTTTTTACAAATGTGCTTGACACTAAGGCAAAAATGGTGTTTTATGTTTGATCGACAATGCAAAGCATATCCGATGTGCACAATAATTTGCACACACCTTCAACTAGGTGGAATTGACTTACATGCAAAGTGGCACACCCAACCCATAAGTGCTTGATCAGATAACATACCTAGCAGTGGGTTCTTTTACAGATGTGCATGACACTAGAGCAAAAATAGTAATTAATGCTCGATCGACCATGCAAAGGATATCCAATGGGCACAACACTTTTCCTACACTACTGCAACCTAGGTGGTATTGAAATGTTCTTAAAGAGGCACACCCATCCGATAAGTTCTTGGTTAGATAACACACCTAAGGGCGTGTTTTTTTACGGATGTGCATATCACTAGGGGGAAAACGGTGTATAATGCATGATCGACCATGCAAAGCATATCCGATGGTGACAATACTTTGCACGCACCTCAACATAGTTGAAATAGACTTGCGTGCAAAGTGGAGCCCCCATCCGATAAGTATTTGTTTGATTAACACACCTAGGACCGTGTTTTTTCATGGTTGTGCATGACACTAAGGCAAAAAATGTGTTTTATGCTTGATCGACAATGCAAAGCATATCCGATGGGCACAATACTTTTCACACACCTTCAACTAGGTGGAATTGACTTACATGCAAAGTGGCACTCCCATCCCATAAGTGCTTGATCAGATAACATACCTAGCAGCAAAAATAGAGCAAAAATAGTATTTAATGCTCGATCGACCATGCAAAGGATATTCGATGGGCACAACACTTTTCCTATGCTTCAACCTAGGTGGTATTGAAATGTTCTCAAACAGGCACACCCATCCGATAAGTACTTGGTCAGATAACACACCTAAGGGCGTGTTTTTTTGCGGATGTGCATATCACTAGGGAAAAAATGGTGTATAATGCGTGATCGACCATGCAAAGCATATCCGATGGTGACAATACTTTGCACGCACCTCAACGTGCAAAGTGGAGCCCCCATCCGATAAGTACTTGTTTGAATAACACACCGAGGGCCGTGTTTCTATATGGTTGTGTATGACACTAAGGAAAAAACGGAGTTTTATGCTTGATCGACAATGCAAAGCATCTCAAATGGGAAAAATACTTTGCACACACCTTCAACTAGGTGGAATTGAATTACTTGCAAAGTGGCATTCCCATCGCAAAAGTACTTGATCGGATAACACACCTAGCAACGTGTTTTTTTACGGATGTGCCATGACACTAAGGCAAAAATGGTATTAATGTTGGATCGACCATTCAAAGCATAACCGATGGGCACAATACTTTTTCTATGCCTTAGCCTAGGTGGTATTGAAATGTTCTCAAAGAGGCACACCCATCCGATAAGTACTTGGTTAGATAACATACCTAAGGGCGTGTTTTTTTGCGAATGTGCATATCACTACGGGAAAAACGTTGTATACTGCGTAATCAACCATGCAGAGCATATCCGATGGTGACAATACTTTGAATGCATCTAAACCTTGTAAAAACCACTTGCGTAGCGCCCATCCGATAAGTACTTGTTTGATTAACACACCTAGGACCGTGTTTTTTCACGGTTGTGCATGACACTAAGACAAAAACGGAGTTTTATGCTTGATCGACTATCCAACGCATATCAGATAGGCACAATACTTTGCACACACCTTCAACTAGGTGGAATTGACTTACATGCAAAGTGGCATGCCCATCCCATAACTCCTTGATCGGATAACATAACTAGTAGCTTGTTTTTTTACGGATGTGCATGACACTAGAGCAAAAATAGTATTTAATGCTCGATCGACCATGCAAAGGATATCCGATGGGCACAACACTTTTCCTACGCCTAAACCTAGGTGAAATTCAAATGTTATCAAAGAGGCACATCCATCCGATAAGTACCTGGTCGGATAACACACCTAAGGGCGTGTTTTTTTGCGGAAGTACATATCACTAGGGGAAAAACGGTGTATAATGCGTGATCGGCCATGCAAAGCATATCCGATGGTGACAATACTTTGCACGCACCTCAACCTAGTTGAAATGGACTTGTGTGCAAAGTGGAGCCCCCATCCGATAAGTACTTGTTTGAATAACACACCTAGGACCGTGTGTTTATATGGTTGTGCATGACACTAAGGCAAAAACGGTGTTTTATGCTTGATCCACAATGCAAAGCATATTCGATGGGCACAATACTTTGCACACACCTTCAACTAGGTGGAATTGACTTACATGCAAAGTGGCATTCCCATCGCACAAGTACTTGATCGGATAACACACCTAGCAGCGTGTTTTTTTACGGATGTGCATGACACTAAGGCAGAAATGGTATTTAATGCTCGATCGACCATGCAAAGCATATCCGATGGGCACAATACTATTTCTATGCCTTAACCTAGGTGGTATTGAAATGTTCTCAAATAGAGACACCCATCCGATAAGTACTTGGTCAGATAACATACTAAGGGCGTGTTTTTTTGCGGATGTGCTTCACTACCGAAAAAACGTTGTATAATGCGTAATTTACCATGCAGAGCATATCCGATGGTGACAATACTTTGCATGCATCTCAACCTAGTTGAAACCGACTTGCGTGCAAAGTGGAGCCCCCATCCAATAAGTACTTGTTTGATTAACACACCTAGGACCATGGTTTTTTATGGTTGTGCATGACACTAAGGAAAAAAGGTGTTTTATGCTTGATCGACAATGCAAAGCATATCCGATGGGCACAATACTTTCCACACACCTTCAACTAGGTGGAATTGGCTTACATGCAAAGTGGCACACCCATCCCATAAACGCTTGATCAGATAACTTACCTAGTAGTGTGTTTTTTTTGGATGTGCATGACGCTAGAGCAAAAATAGTGTTTAATGCTCGATCGACCATGCAAAGGATATCGGATGGGCACAACACTTTTCCTATGCCTCAACCTAGGTGGTATTGAATTATTCTAAAAGAGGCACACCCATCCGATAAGTATTTTGTTAGATAACACACCTAAGGGCATGTTTTTTTGCGGATGTGCATATGACTAGGGGAAAAACGGTGTATAATGCGTGATCGGCCATGCAAAGCACATCTGATGGTGACAATACTTTGCATGCACCTCAATCTAGTTGAAAAGGGCTTGCATACAAAGTGGAGCCCCCATCCGATAAGTACTTGTTTCATTAACACACCTAGGACCGTGTTTTTTCATGGTTGTGGATGACACTAAGGTAAAAACGATGTTTTATGCTTGATCGACAATGCAAAGAATATCCGATGGGAAGAATACTTTGCACACACCTTCAACTAGGTGGAATTGACTTACATGCAAAGTAGCAGGCCCATCCCATAAGTCCATGATCGGAAGTCCATGATCGGATAGCATACCTAGCAGTGTGTTTTGTTACGGATGTGCATGACACTAGAGCAAAAATAGTATTTAATGCTCAATCAGCCATGTAAAGGATATCCGATGGGCACAACACTTTTCCTACGCCTCAACCTAGGTGGTATTGAAATGTTCTCAAAGAGGCACACCCATCCGATAAGTACTCAATGTCAGATAACACACTTAAGGGTGTGTTTTTTTGCGGATGTGCATATCACTAAGGAAAAAACAGTGTATAATGCGTGATCGACCATGCAAAGCATATCCGATGGTAACAATACTTTGCATGCACCTAAAAGTAGTTGAAACGGACTTGCGTGCAAAGTAGTGCCCCCATCCGATAAGTACTTGTTTGAATAACACACCTAGGGCTGTGTTTTTATATGGTTGTGCATGACACTAAGGCAAAAACGGTGTTTTATGCTTGATCCACAATGCAAAGCATATCGAATGGGCACAATACTTTGCACACACCTTCAAATAGGTGGAATTGACTCACATGCAAAGTGGCATTCCCATCGCATAAGTACTTGATCGGATAATACACCTAGCAGCGTGTTTTTTTACGGATGTGCATGACACCAAGGCAAAAATGGTATTTAATGCTCGATCGACCATGCAAAGCATATCCGATGGGCACAATACTTTTCCTACACCTTCAACTTGGTGGTATTGAAATGTTCCCAAAGATGCACACCCATCCGATAAGTACTTGGTTAGATAACATACCTAAGGGTGTGTTTTTTTGCGGATGTGCATATCACTACGGGAAAAACGTTGTATAAGGTGTAATCGACCATTCAGAACGTATCCGATGGTGACAATATTTTGCACGCATCTCAACCTAGTTGAAATGGACTTGCGTGCAAAGTGGAGCCCCCATCCGATAAGTACTTATTTGATTAACACACTTAGGACCGTGTTTTTTCATGGTTGTGCATGACACTAAGGCAAAAACGGTGTTTTATGCTTGATCGACAATGCAAAGAATATCTGATGGGCACAATACTTTGCACACACCTTCAACTAGGTGGAATTGACTTACATGCAAAGTCGCACGCCCATCCCATAAGTGCTTGATTGGATAACATACCTAGCAGCGTGTTTTTTTACGGATGTGCATGACACTTATAGAGCAAAAATAGTATTTAATGCTCGATCAACCATGCAAAGGATATCGGATGGGCACAACACTTTTCCTACGCCTCAACCTAGGTGGTATTGAAATGTTCTTAAAGAGGCACACCCATCCGATAAGTACATGGTCAGATAACGCACCTAAGGGCCTTTTTTTTTGCGGATGTGCATATCAATAGGGAAAAAACGGTGTATAATGCGTGATCGACCATGAAACTGATGGTCACAATACTTTGCACGCACCTCAACGTAGTTGAAACGGACTTGCGTGCAAAGTGGAGCCCCCATCCGATAAGTACTTGTTTGAATAACACACCTAGGGCTGTGTTTTTATATGGTTGTGCATGACACTAAGGCAAAAATGGTGTTTTATGCTTGATCCACAATGCAAAGCATATCCGATGGGCACAATACTTGGCACACACCTTCAACTAGGTGGAATTGACTTACATGCAAAGTGGAGTGGATCCCCCATCCGATAAGTACTTGTTTGATTAACACACTTAGGAACGTGTTTTTTCATGGTTGTGCATGACACTAAGCCAAAAAAGGTGTTTTATGCTTGATCGACGATGCAAAGCATATCTGATGGGCACAATACTATGCACACACCTTCAACTAGGTGGAATTGACTTACATGCAAAGTGGCACACCCATCCCATAAGTGATTGATCGGATAACATACCTACCAGCGTGTTTTTTTAGAATGTGCATGACACGAGCAAAAATAGTATTTAATGCTCGATCGACCATGCAAAGGATATCCGATGGGCACAACACTTTTCCTACGCCTCAACCTAGGTGGTATTGAAATGTTCTCAAAGAGGCACACCCATTCGATGAGTACTTGGTCAGATAACACACCTAAGGGCGTGTTTTTTTTGGATGTGCATATCACTAGGGAAAAAATGATGTATAATGAGTGATCGGCCATGAAAAGCATATACGATGGTCACATTACTTTGCACGCACCTCAATCTAGTTGAAAGGTACTTGCGTACAAAGTGGAGCCCCCATTTGATAAGTACTTGTTTGAATAACACACCTAGGACCGTGTTTTTTTATGGTTTGCATTACACTAAGGCAAAAACGGTGTTTTATGCTTGATCCACAATGCAAAGCATATCCGATGGGCACAATACTTTGTACACGCCTTCAACTAGGTGGAATTGAATAACATGCAAAGTGGCATTCCCATCGCATAAGTACTTGATCGGATAACACACCTAGCGGCGTGTTTTTTTACGGATGTGCATGCGACTAAGGCAAAAATGGTATTTAATGCTCGATCAACCATGCAAAGCATATCCCATGGGCACAATACTTTTCCTATAACTTAACCTAGGTGGTATTGAAATGTTCTTAAAGAGGCACACCCATCCGATAAGTACTTGGTCAGATAACATACCTAAGGGCGTGTTACCTCATAGTAAATGGGAATGACACACATGCAAATTATCATGCCCATCGGGTATGTGCGCATATGAATAACAGAGCTCAAAGCGCGTTTTTTGATGATTGTACAATATAAGACAGTGGAAAATGGGATTTGTGGTGACTTTAAGGATCCTAAGCATATCTAATGGGAAAAATAATTTGAACACACCTCGAAGTAGGTGGAATTTGTGCGTGTGCGAAGTATTGTGCCCATTGGGTATGTACACATGTTTTCTGATGGCGTGCATAATCCTTGGTGGAAATAGGGTTTATGGCACCTTCCACCAACCAAAACATATCTAATGCACATGATACTTTGAATGTGCCTAAACATAGATGATGTTGATGCAAGTGCAAATTATTGTGCCCATCGGGTATGAGCATGTTCGAATAACATGCCTCAGATACTATTTTTTGACGGTTGTGCATAACACTTGGTAAAAAACAAGGTTTGTGGCAATTTCGACCATCTAAATCATATCCAATGGGCACAATACTTTTCCCATGCCTCAAAATAGGTGGATTTCATGTGCTTGCAAAGTATCATGCCCATCGGGTATGTACACGTTCAACAAATGCACTTCAAAGCATATTTTTTGATGGTTGTCATAACACTTTGTGAAAAACGGGGTTTGTGGTGACTTTGACCATTCCAAATCATATCGGACAGGAATGATACTTTGCAGGAGCCTAAACATAGGTGGGATTGAAATGCATGCAAAGTATCTTCCCCATGGGATATGTGCGTGTTTGAATAACACCTCACATACTATTTTTTTACCATTGTGCATAATGCTTGGTGCAAAACAGGGTTTGTGGTGACTTCCACCATTCAAAACATATCTGATGGGCACAATAATTTAATTTCACCTCAACATATGTGGGATTGATTCACTTGCAAATTATCATGCCCATCAGGGTATATACCCCATACGACTAACACACTTCATTAAAGCATATTTTTTTATAGTTGTGCATAATACTTGGTGAAAAATAGTGTTTGTGGTGACTTTGACCATTAAAATCATATCCAACCGGCATGATAGTTTGCACATGACTTAGTGTAGGTGATATTGATGAATGTGCAAAGTATTATGCCTATCGGGCATGCAGTGTGCATTTGAATATAACACACCTCAGAGCATGTTTTGTAATGATTGTGTATACAACATGGTGAAAATTTGGGGTTATGGCAACTTCGACCATTCAAATCATATCTGATGGGCATGAAACTTTGCACAAACCTCAATGTATGTGGGATTTATATGCATGAAAAGTTTCGTACCCATCGTGTATGTGCGTGTTTGAATAATGGTTGTGCGTAACACTTAGTGAAAAATGAGGTTTGTGGAAACCTGGACCATCCATGGCATGTCTGATGGTTATGATACTTTACAAGCATCTCAACATAAGTGGGATTCAAGCGCGTGAAAAGTGTCGTGCCCATAGGGTATGTATGCATTCGAATAATACACCTTTGAGCATGTTTTTTGATGGTTGTGCATAACACATGGTGAAAAATGGGATTTGTGGCGACTTCCACCAGCCAAAGCATATTCGATGGGCCTGGTAATTTTTACACATCTAAATTTAGGTTGTACTGATGTGTGTGCAAAGGATCGTTCCCATTTGGTATGTGTGCATTCGAATCACACCTCAAAGCGTGTTTTTGACGATGCACATAACACTTGGTAAGAAATAGGATTTGTGGCAACTTCAACCATCCAAATCATATCTGATGGACAAAATACTTTGAATGCACCTCAATATATGTGGGTTTGATATGTGTGGAGATTATCATGCCCATTAGGTATGTGTGTTTTCGAATAACACACCTCAGATACTATTTTTTTATGGTTCTGTGCATGCATATGTAACACTTGGTGCAAAACGGGGTTTGTGGCAACTTCAATAGTACAAATCATATATTATGTGCATGACACTTTGCACGTACCTCAATAGATGTGGAGTTGATGTGCGTGCAAAGTATCGTGCCCATGGGGTATGCACACGTTCGAGTAACAACATATTTTTTTATAGTTGTGCATAATCCTTGGTGAAAAATGGGGTTTATGGTGACTTTGATCATCCAAAGAATATCTGATGGGAATGATACTTTGCACACACCTCAGCATAAATGGGATTGACACATGTGAAAAGTTTCATGCCCATTAGATATGTGCGCATACGAATAACACACTTGAGAGCGTGTTTGTTGACGGTTGTATATTACACTTAGTGGAAAATGGGATTTGTGGTGACCTCAAGCATCCCAAGCATATCTGATGGGCACATTACTTTGCATTGGGATTGATATGCATGCAAAGTATTGTGCCCATCGGGTATGTACTTGTTCGAATAACACAACTCAAAGCGTGTTTTTTGATGGTGTGCATAACACTTAGTGGTAAATAGGGTTTATGGCAACTTCCACCAGCCAAATCATATCAGATGCACATGATACTCTACGGGCATCTCAACATAGCTGGGATTGATGCAGTTGCAAAACATCGTGCCCATCGGCTGTGAGTATGTTTGAATAACACACCTCAGATTCTATTTTTTGGAGATTTTTTGATGGTTGTGCATAACACTTGGTTAAAAAAAGGGTTTATGGCAATTTTGACCATCCAAAGCATATCTCTCTTTCCTCCTCCCTCCCCTCTATCAATAGCTATTGCATGAATCCCACACTGACACGAATGAGCTAAAAACCCCGCAGGCATGTCAGTGCCACGTGGGCAAGTGCAATGCACCTGTCTCGCCATATATGTACCAATGGCCTTCCATCGATGTGCCACATGGGCAAGTGTAGTGCACCTGTCCTGTCATATGTACCAATGGCCTTCCATCGATGAACCAAAGGAATGTTCGTGCCATGCATGCATGTGCAGCCATATCTTCTAGATTTTAGAGTTTTGAAACTCTCAAACGGTGTTTATCAATACCGTTATGATATCTTGAAGATTTTATGGTAAATTAATGTCCTGCATGGGTCGTACGTACATACATACATACATACATACATATATATATTTATTTATTTATATTTATATTTATATGTATGCATTAAAATTATTTTTAGAATTTTAAATTGTTCATAAGGCAAGAAAAATTTAGGTCTAAGCATCTATCACATGTTGCATTAATTTTTACAATTTTTATTTTTTGCACTTGATGAAATGTGTTTTGGTAATAATATAATATGTAAAAGAATCTCTAAAGTAAGAGGTATTCTCTTTTCGATGTAAATCTTGATAACACTACAAGAATTTTATAATACAAGTTTTACTTACTAGCAAATGTTTGCAAATTTATATCTGGGTAATACTATAAGAATTTTATATTAAAAGTTTTAAAATGTTTACAAATTTTATTGTTTTTATTAGGCCACTCAAACTTCCATTCCAATATGAGAGTTTCACTTCCTAACAAAACTAACCATCCATGCTACATACTAAGGCTTCTTAAAGAATTGGAGAACTTGTAGTGTGATGAGTATGTGATCAAGATGATGTCACTGATGAGCATATATGCTCGTACTTGAAGAGGTCTCCTTTTGAAAATTTAGGTAGTGAAATTATCGAGGCTGATGATGATAGGGTCACATACACAATATAAGTTTACACACAAGTGACCAAGTTGTTTATGTCGATATAGTATTTGTTTCCAAAGGAATCTTTGAAACGTTCTTCATTCAAAAAATACTTTCAAATCAATCTGCGTTTTTGCATGGTATACTATATAAAAATAATTTAGCACATGGTAGTAAGAAAACCATGTCTTGATAAGAATTAACGAATTCACCAATCACCAAGGAATTTTTTTTCCTTGATTGAGCAATATTTTTAATGCAATCCCCATTTTAAACCAAAGGATTCAATCAATATCAATCATAATTTTAAGCCAAATGATTTAAATCCCTTGCAAGGAGATTTTAAATAACATTTTTTCTTCAAAATATTTGAGCTCCAAAGAGTCTTCCGATGAGATATGTGGCTTAAATGAGAAAATTTCTTTAAAAATCAACATGCAGGTGTAGGCAACTCTCCACCCACAACTATGCCCATCTTCTTGCTCTACTACTAAATGCTTTTGGAATTTTGTATTGTCCTGTTTCTCTGATAGCAAATACCAAATTCTCAATCGACCTACTCATCATGACATATTAAAAAAACTTAGTGTGTCTATTACATAAGGTACATAATATAGAAGTAACAACAGATTAATAGAATACTTACATTTGCACTGAGCCATGAAAGCCTGCAATCGAGTTAACAAACCAACAATAGTTGTCTTCAAGGTCCCAAACCACCAGACTTCTCAATCGACCTGCTCATCATGACATATTAAAAAAACTTAGTATGTCTATTACATAGGGTACATAATATAGAAGTAACAATAGATTAATAGAATACTTACGTTTGTATTGAGCCATGAAAGCTTGCAATCGAGTTGACAAACCAACAATAGTTGTGTTCAAGGTCCCAAACCACTAGACTCCAATGTTCTCTACACGAATAATTAAGAACCATTATTATTTAACACAATGTTGCCAGTATAAGATGAAAATAAAGGTTGCCATGATACTTACATCTCGTGATATGCCATAAATAGGACTCGCACGCCATGTAACTGTAAAGGCTGTAACCATATACAAACATCGGCTATCGTCTTTCTGCTATCGCTAAGTATAGGAGAAAGGAGGGAATCCAACATATACACACGGTTTTGTACGGCTCTACAAAATCATGAGATAACTATAGTGCACCAACAAATAAATGAATATTAGCTTATTAGATTTAATCAAAATATTGAATTATCAAGCAGAGAAAAAGTTTGTATCAAACCTGAGAATGGCCATCATAACATTGTTATTGACCTCATTTGAAGCTCTAGAGAGGATTGAAATCTCCTCTCCCCCAAATTCAAGATACTGAGGTCTATGTTGAATCATAACCCTAAAATTAAAAGAGCTTCCCAATTCTTCCAATGAAGCCATGTTTGTAGAGTTGAGGTCTTCTTTCCCCGTTGACTCTTTGACAGCATTCATTTCGCACTCCTCTTAGCCATTATCTATTTGCCTTGTGGGAGGGTCCATAATGTCGCCCTTAATGATTGCTCGAATGGTACATGTTATAAATGCATAGAGATGCAAATCCATATATGTTGACAGTGTGGTGTCATTTTGTATCTCAAAAATTTGACCAAGTACCAAAAAGCAATTGTAGCCCACCCTCCATCCACAATTATAGATGTGGCATTACTATGTCGATAGCACCTACTAAGTTTCGAGCTGATCTACACATCAAAACATATAACAATAGTGAATATGTGCATTGCATATCAATCTACATGTCAAGAAGTGACAACAAGTGTAGTCTATACTTACTCTAACACAGTGCCATGGACGGATGTCATTGCGTTGGCAAAGAAGCACTTCTTAGCAAATATGTCCACGACTACCAAACTCCAATGTGAGATGCATTAACAATAAAGAATAATTACTGTGTTTGAGACAATTCTAGCAATGCAACAGAAAAAACAAGTAGGGTTTGATGCTTACTTCTCATAATATGCTGTAAAAATAACTCGTGCCTCATTCATAGGAACGTGCTTCAACCACTTGCAAACATCCTCTATGGTTTCTTCTTTGTTGCTAAGCACTTCTGAAATACGAGGATCGAGCATATATGAAACGCTTTGTATATTTTGCGGAAAATTTGCTATAACATTACTATATTTAAAAAAAAAGTATTAGCTTCTTGGGTTTAATCAAAATAAGCAAAGTATAAAGCCAAGGAAAAGGCTGCATCAAACCTGAGGATGGTTGTAATGACTTTGACATTAACCTCTTTCTTAGGATTCAAGAGGATTAAAATCTCTTCTTCACCAAATCTGCTCCAATAGATTCATATTTTCATGACTCATCTTATTAAGAGAGTAGTCTACATCGTATTCTTCTTCACTTGCTATGTCTTCTACATCCTCCTTCTACTATAAAAATATAAAAAAGTTATGCGATGTACACATCCCAAATAAAGGCTTAAACAAGCAGATAAGGTTTCATACATGCTTTCATTAGAGTGAGTCTCTCCTCCTCTTGGAGCAAAAATTTAAAAAGTAAGGTTTCATACATGCTTTCATTAGAGTGAGTCTCTCCTCCTCTTGGAGGAAAAATTTATAAAGTTATGAGATTTACACATCCCAAATAAAAATAAAGATTTAAATAATCATAGAAGTATAAAGATAGCATGCTTTCATTAGAGTCAGTCTCTTCTCCTCTTGGAGGAAAATATAAAGAAGTTATGAGATTTACACATCCCAATTAAAGGCTTGAACAAGCATACAAGTATAAAGATAAGGTTTTATACATGCTGCAATGTAGTCATATTTTCAGGTTGTTTCCCAATGGTAGCAATTAGACGCTGAATACTCAACCCGAAACGCTAGCAGATCGGCTTCTGTATATGATTTTATTTTGACTGGAAACTCCAAATCAAAAATCTCTCTAAGAAACAACATGCAGTTGTAGGCAACTCTCCACCCACAGCTGTGCCCATCTTTTTGCTCCACTAGTAGACATCTTTTGAATTCTACTTGGTCTTGTTGCTCCCTCGGGGGGGTCACTCATCATATGTAACCCTATCACGTGAGTTCAACAGAAGGATATTTTTTATTCCTAAAATTTACAGAAATAAATATACATAAGGGACTATTTAAAATAATTTTGGAAAAAATTTACAGATTTGTATAGAAAAGGGGTACATTTTATTAATAAAAAAAATTACAGATAAGGGATTTTAAATATAGGCCTTGAACGCACGTGATATAGAGGGTTTATACATAGTGACCCCCCCGAGGTTGCTCCGTGGTTGTTCTGATAGCAGATACTAGCCGATATGTAGCACTGTCCATCATGACATATCAAATATATTAATATGTCATGATCATAAGATACAAAATAAGAAAGTAACAAAAATATTAAGAGAATAATTACCTTGGGGAGTTGGCATGATAGCCTTCCATTGAATTCACAAACCACAAACGGTTGACTTCAAGGTCCCAAGCGATCAGACTCCAATGTGAGCTACACGACTAGAATAAAAATTATTATTGTTTTACACAAACATGCCAAAGAAATAGTAAAAATAAGGTTAGAGTTGATACTTACTCCTCATGATAAGGCATAAAGATGACTCGCACCCCATCTAAATTCAAAGGGCTTAACATCTTCTATAGTCTTTTGAGGAGAGCTAAGAATAGAAGAAAGGAGAGCATCGAGCATGTAGACACCATGCTACACTACTGCACTGGGAAGCTGAGAAATAACTACACTGCACCAAGAAATAAACAAACGTTAGCTCATAGAATTGATTTGCATTCTGCACTAGGAAACTGATATATAACTACACTGTAAACAAATAAACAAATGTTAGCTCATTGAAGTAGCAACAAATAAACAAACGTTACCTGAGAATGGCCAGGATAACATTGTCATTAACCTCTTTTAAAGGATTGGAGAGGATTGAAACCTCCTCTCTACCAAATCTCAAATACTGAGGTTCTCATTTCAAAACGATCCTAACTTCAAATGAGCTCTCCATTTTATCCAATGCAACTAAATTTGCAGAATGGGTCTCTGTCATAGCTTGTATTCTATGTTTGCGGTCATTCTGCTTTTCCATGGTGTCTTTAAAGCTCTTGTGCTCATGGGATTCTTCAATCAAATTTAGAGGTGGTTGCATTGCTGAAGTAGAAGGGAGTGCCTCCATATTGACTTCATCCAGTTCTTCTCCCTCTATTGCCTGTAAACAAATATGAGAGATTAGATTCATTATCTTTAAATTTAAATCTTATACAACATCCATAAGTGCATGCTAAAACATTGAGGTTTCCTAGGTTACACTATGGGAGTTTTTTTAATGATTTTGGGAAAATTTTACAGATTTATACAAAAAAAGGGTACATTTTATTAATGGAAAAATTACAGATAAGGGATTTTACAAATAGGCCTTGAACGCACGTGATATTGAGGGTTTATACATAGTGACCCCCCCGAGGTAAATGGTAAAAGGTCTTATTTAATAGCATGTTATGAGTGTTAAACTGCATGTGAGCGAAGGGACTGACAACGATTAGTAGGAACTAGTTAGAAAAATTTGAGCATGGCTTCGATTGGCAACTTGGAGAATTATCTCTCCTCTAAGGCAATCTAATCTATGCTAAACTATGCTAAACCAATCGTCGAAGCAAAAAAAAGCAAGAAATAATTTCTTTTTGTGTGTTCATTTTAATGTGCTGGGGTTTAAGAGGCTTAAATATGCAAAAGAAGGGGTTTTGATATAGAGGCTAGACCTGCATGTGAGACAAATGAAGAACAAGTATCTAAAGAAAAGTTAACATTTTTCAATTTAAAAGATGAATATATATATAAATATTATCTCACCTTCAAAACCAACCATAAATTCACTCTTTTATAATTTTTTAAAAGTATAATATAAAACATGTAAATATATAAAACTCTCTTTCCTCTGAACTTTCTCTCTCTCTCTCTCTCTCTCTCTCTCGACTCCTAATTCTCTTTGTAGCCATAGTCAAGACACCTCATTCTCTCTCTTAATCTCTCTCTCTCTCTCTCTCTCTCTCTCTCTCTGACAACTCTTATGTGTTTCCCTCTCTGTCCTCATCCCACCCATTCTCTCTCTTAGTTTATCTCAAGTCCTTCTTTCTCTCCCTCCCATGGCGGCTAAGATTTATCATTCTCTCTCTTTATCTCTCTCTCTCTCCCTAGGATTTGTAATTATTTCTCTCTCTCTCCACCTCTCTCCTCTCTCTCTCTCTCTCCTCTTCTCTCCTCTTCTCTCTCTCTCTCTCTCTCTCTCTCCTCTACCTCCCTACCTCTATCCTGTTGGCAGCTAGGATTTGTCATTCTTTCCCTCTCTATGTCTCTCTCTCTCTCTGAATTCTCTCTCTTAATCTCTCCCAGCCTTCCTCCCGCCCTCCCTCCATCCCTCTCTCCCTTTCTCTCTCTCCTCTGTCCCTCTTCTCACTCTTAATCTCTCTTTCTCTCCCTCCCGTCTTCTCTCTCATTTCTCATTCTCTCTCTCTCTCTCTCTCCCTCCCTCCCTCCCTTGGCGGCCACGGCCGCGAGAAGTCTCACCAGATGTATAGAAGTAGGTTGATATTCTCTATGAGGTTAACATGCAGTTAAAGCATAGTTTTGGTTGTAAGGAGATGTTAACTTCCATGTTCAACCGCATATGGAACTCTGAATTCAAGCATGTAACTTTGTAAAAAACATGTGAATTCTCTAAGTGTGGTTTATGTAGTGCAATCAAGGCTCATCTTGTAGTGACAAAATGCCAAAATATTTGAACGTAATAAGTTGATGGAAGATAGAAGAAAGCACATGTTACAACAAAAAAGTTATAGAAATGTGTACTTGTTAATTATCCATGATGAGATGGACCAAAAAAAGATAGCCATCCCTAGATTACGTAATCGTTCAAAGGACACAGACAAATCCTTTTAGCTTCCAGTGGCTTTCACTAGCATGATAACACATGGACATGGTCAAGGACATTATGGTCACTTTTCTTTATCCTTGTGGCCATCGGATCCTAACTTCACAATTGGTTCATTGGCTTTGTGTTTGAGAAATCTTGAAAGATTTGATAACCATGCACTTGGAGATTTGGTAAATGATGGGATGCCAAGGTCTAACAACGCTCTGCTAAATGCACTAACCTCAAGAGAAGCATTGGATTCTCACTATGTCTCTAATGACAAGCAACAACTTCATCTTGGAGCAGTGGGTGGAACATTGAAAGACCTTGGACTTGGAAGTTCCAATCAAGAAAGTCCTTATAAGAAACTACCCAAACAACTATTGTTGCAGTTGGATAATTGTGGTTCTGAAAACAAGAATAGGTACTTGTTTACATACCTATCATTACTTGTTGCTCGGGGGATTTTCAAGTCAATCCAATTGGGATTCTTGATGGTTGGGCATACACATGAGGATATTGATGCAATGTTTAGCAGGTTTTTAGAGAGGTTAAGAACTAGCCAAACATTGACATTTGCACATCTCATGGATACTTTTAGACAATGTGAGGAGTCTTCTCCAACACAATTTTTGGTAATGGAAGTCCCTGATTTCAAGAGCTATGTTGATGGATGCCTATGCGATGGGCAAGATGCCTTAGTGGGACACTCAAAGCCTCTCCAATTTTGGTTCTTTATGCAAAATGAAGTTCCTATCATGCAATATAAAGTGCATCCATGATCATTAGATTGGCAACCAAGTGAAGATGGCATTGAGTTGTGGAAGAGACATCCGAATGGTCATCCAATGCTACCAAGTGGAGAGCAAGGATGTTTTTATCAAAGATATGCTTATATATTATTAATATAAAATCTTGGCAAAAGTTTTTAAGATCATTTTTTTAGTTTCAGAGTACTAGTAGAATGTAGTATTTTTTTATATTTTTTCTTTTGAATTTTGAAGGAAAAAATGTAAATCTTGGCGAAATTTTATTTTTTTTGCATAAAAGTTTCAGAATTGGCAAATATTCTTAACATTTATTTTTATTAGGTCATACAAAATTTCAATGCCAAAATAAAAGTTTAGCTTCTTAACGAAACTAACATGAAAAAATCATCCATGGTGGAGAGCCACATTGTGTACCCATGTTTGAGTATGTGAAGGATCGCTCAGATGTGATAGTTGGTATTAAGGAGTCTATATACTTTTGGGAAAAATGGGCACACATGCAAGGTCCAGAAGCATCTTTCACAAAGTTTTACAAGCCGGTAGTGAAGTACTGGAAGAACATGATTGATGAGCTTGATAAACCAAACAATAGTGTAGAGGGCATGTACGAGAGATTTTGGCCAAAGACACAACATATCAATTGTGTGCAAGTAGTTAATAATGAAAATGATGAGTTTCAAGGAATTGAAGAGATGAATGATCACTATTGTGGACCTCAAAGGAAAAAGCCAAAACAATCGTTTGACCCAATGGTTGATGTACAAAAAGGACACTTTCTTTTGGTCCAAACAACAGAAAACATTTACCCAATTTGGCTAGGCATTGCTCAAACTGATGTACAGAAGAATAATAAATATGAAGGTTTTCATACAATATTGGGAACCTATGTGCAAAAGATGCAATGCACAAATTGAGGAGGTGGATGCAAATTGTTGGAACAAGATTTGGATGTGCAATAAATGTGATCCTCCACATTGGGAATATGTTGATGCTATTGTATGGTCATGGGTTACAAAAGGTAACCTCTCAACAAAGAAGGTTTCCTCGAAGAGCAACAACCTCCCCATCAAGGTGAAGATACCAACCATTGCACGCAAGCGAGCTTTATCCAATTTGTCTCATAGAACAAATGTCGACTTTGATGCTGACTCCACAATGAAGTGAAGGTACTTGAAAAGCATGACATTTTGTTTCTTGCACAACAATAATTTAATTTAATACTGGCAAATATTTTGGAAGGTATGGCATTGATCTTTTTTCTTTATCTTTTTTTTGCACACCATTGCTTTGTGTTGCAGGTCCCGCACACTTGGTAAAATATCAAGGACTAGTGTTGCATTCTTACTTTTTTTGCAACTAAACTAAAATGGTGTTTTTGAACGCCACCTTTTTTTAGAAGAGGCAAAAAATTCTTGGTTGAACTCGAACTTATGATGTTTTTTCCCCGACTAATGTAGAACATGCACACTCCAAATTGTGAGTTTCATATACACGGCCGAATCTAGGGAGAAAGTCAATGGAGTGCACTCAATGCATTGTAATTGCAACCCCTCAAAAAATACCATGCATTGGTTGAAACCTCAACATTTGACATTTTATTTATTTCGATGCAAACCATGCACATTTGCGAGATTTGGATGGACTGTCAAATCTAGGGGAAAAATCAATGAAAAATATTGAATGTTACATAATTGCAACCCCTCGAAAATTCCCAAATATCAAGATTTTCCCAAATTCTCTAATATGGTGTTAAGATATAAATGGATTCAAGTTCATAATCACAAAGTTTACCACATAAATGGAAGTCGTGCACAATAATAAGCTATAAATTGATTCAAGTTTCATAATCACAAAGCTCACCACATAAATGGAAGTCATGCCTGATAATAATAATTAGATTTAACAAAGATAACTCCGAATTCAATTTGTTGTGCAGTTTAAAGTAGAGACATGTTCTGTATGCCTATGCAAACGATTGTTGTTGCCCATGTGCTATCTAGACTACTGTATGCATGACTTATCTACTCTATCACTTTGTAATTATATTTTATGGGTTTGCAACATTGTATGCTCAAACATACTGATCAAATACAGAAACCATATCTTACTTCAAATACTCAACAATGAAATTCAATAATATTGTCTAATATCAACAATTTACTCAACACAACAAAGTGGAAAGGATTACAAATAAAAATGCCATCATCATTAGGATCTTTATTCCATTATATCATATAGTACAAGAACATCCTTAACAATAAGCAGCAAAATGTCAACTTGACTTTAAATTTGCAAAATCTTCTCTTTCAAAATGTTCTAGGATATCCTTCTCAGAGGAGCCACTTGAAAGGATTACAAATAAAAATGCCATCATCATTAGGATCTTTATTCCATTATATCATATAGTACAAGAACATCCTTAACAATAAGCAGCAAAATGTCAACTTGACTTTAAATTTGCAAAATCTTCTGTTTCAAAATGTTCTAGGATATCCTTCTCAGAGGAGCCACTTGAATCATACAAATTGGAAAGACAAGGGATTGCAAGTAGAACCTTAGATCACCATAGAAATTGTCTATTCTCCCACCTACACAAGTAACAATTTTATTATAAAATAATGGAAAATAATCCAGCCTTCAAATTGGTAAAGTGCACAAAACCAAAGATTACATGAAGATACAAACATTGTTCCCTTCACACCTTTGCCCTCATTTCACTGCCTCCTGAGTAACATAATAATAAGCATGGCTTTTGGGTATTTATTATATGTATTTGTCAAAGATAATCATCTAGACTCATATTTAATAAAATAAAAACACTCTAAAAAGGAAAATTTTCTTGCATTTTGGTTGGCCAAAGTTTTGTAAGCAAGAAACCATTTGCAAACTCTATCCATGGGAGCTTGTACAGACCATATCATGCATAATCTTTATGTGAACCATGAAAGTTCGCACTCAATATATGTGCATAGCAGCTAAATATGTTGCTTATTATAAGCCCGAATGCTGGCCACATGATAGTCACATATGTCATCAAAGTGGCAACCTTATTGCTTCCCATAAGATAGCAATTATGGTCCCTACACATGGGAAATATGATAATAATTAGCATGGATTTTGGGTATCCATTATATGTATTTGAATGAGGTAGCCATATAGGCTCATTTTTAAAAAAATCCTCACACTCTCTAAATGCAAAATTACTTGCATTTTGGTTGGCCAGAGTTTTGTAAGCAACACCCCATTTGCAAACTCTATCCATAGGAGCCTGTACAAAGCATATCATGCATAATATTTATGTGGACCATGAAAGTTCTCACTATTGTTCCCTACAATACCAACATTCCATGGCACCCAGAAGTGGAAAGGATTGCAAATAAAGATGCCATCAACATTAGGCTCTGCATTCCATTATATCAATAGTACAAGAATGTCCTTTACAATGACACAACAACACAAAGCAACTATAGACGCACTTGGTAGATGCGTAAAAAAGTGGGCGCATCTATAGGCGTTGCTTTAGTAGAGAAATTACGGGCGCGTCTAAATGCGCGTCTAAAAGCTCGTCTATTTGCACGTAAATTACCGCGTCTATGTGCGCGTCTGACCTGAGAATTTGCGCGTCTATTTGCGCGTGTATTTGCTCGTGTATTTGTGCGTTTATTTGCACGTGTATTTGCGCGTGTATTTGCGCATTTATTTGCGCGTTTATTTGCGCATTTACACTGAGAATCAGATGCGCATTTAGACGCGTAAATAGTTGCAAACCAGAGAATACAGAAAGTGAGATTTTGGTGTACATCATTGCTTTCCAAACATTGCCCATGATTACCAAAGCACATAATTTTTTGCAAGCCCACATATACAAGAATTAAGTGAGATGAGGAGAATGAGACAATATGTAAAATAGTTTTGCCAATATCAATTATGGGGCTACGGTTCAATCTCATCCTCAATGAGATCAACCCTTGGCAAACTATCTACTTCAAAATCCAAACAAGTGTTTAGATCTACAAATACATTCAACCCACTACTACTTGTGCCACTCATGTGCTCATCGAAATCAGCATCTCGAATGGTAGGCTCGTCCTCACGGGTAATGGCCTCAATATCTATATCTCCTATCTCATGATCATCCTCCTCTCTTGTATCACGGTCATCATCACGTCCATGGCCATGATCATCCTCCATACGCTCCATATTAGTAAATGTACTATACATCACTTTGGAACGTGGCATAATAGGTATGACATGCCACCATCTATTATTATCCACCATTGGTTGATAGACAACCTAATTCAAACACAAATACAATCATGTTACTTTTCTTGCATCAAATATTTAAAAGCGAGTATTTTTATATGTGTGCACAGTACCTGTTCACATTGTTGCGGTAGTACTAGTGTGTCTTTCCTACTTTGCCAAAACTCTATGGAGTCAATAGTTACAAAGCCACTTGCATGGCGTTTGATTGTTGCATTAGGGCCTCTTTCCACCATGTCCTTAAACCACTTTACATCCAAAACATACACAAAGAAGCGTCGAAAGTCAAGCATAATAATATCTTGGATTATGCCACAATAATCATCCATGGCTCCATTGGCTCCCTCAAAGCTAGCAATGACGCCGCAATCTTGTGTGTTTCTCTTATCATCAATCCGTTGTGTTCGAAAATGCTTGCCCTCACACCATATAGCATTGAACATAGTGCACTACACCAAGAAAAAATCAATTAAATAAGCAATCTAAATTATAAAAAGCACCTAACTTATGCATAACATTCTATATACCGACCTTGCTCATGCATCCCCTAGCATACTCCCATTCTTCCATTGTGATATGCATCCCCTCGTCTTTCTCTGCTTTCTCCATTTCATCAAGTAGCCAATCCACATGAATATCGTTTGGAAGTGCTCTTAGATGCTAAGGGTATGGCACACGAGATCCGTGGTGTGTACGAAAGAGGGCCCTTTCTTCTTGTCTTCTTGCCTTTGCATCCTTGTATCTTGTCACCCATCTTTTCATCACATCACTATTAAGCACGCAAAAGAGGTTGATACTATTATGCAACTCCGTGTGTATTACTTTGTTGCGTCCTTTCCCTTGAGGCACAATAGAGGTCATCCTTAGGTCTTCATCATCTCTCCATAGTCGTGTGAGAGAGGTATCCACATCAACAAGAAACTCAGAAATATATACAAGTGACTCTTGTACCAACCAACCCTCGGCCATGCTACCTTCGGGTCTTGCATTTTGTCTCACAAAGCCCTTCAAGGTCTTCATGAAGCGCTCGAGGAAGAACAACCATCGTGCATGTATAGTACCGCATATAGCAATCTCATCCACCAAATGCACTATGAGATGTAGTTGGCTTGTGAGAATAGAACGTGGAAATGTCTCCTCCACTAAACAAACCGCCTCCACTGACATGACTCGAGCATTCTCAAGCGCGTGGTGGGATCTATTTCCTTTGAGCTCACATACCTCACAAGCTCGCCCATCTTGTAAATACAATCTTTCACGTCCTTCGATGCACTACGTGAAATGCTAGTAGGTAGTATGAACTGAACCCGCGAGGAGGTGGTTGATTAGTTGCTTATAGCTATTCACTCACAAATTTGAAAGGAAAAAGATATTATGCATATAAAATACTTACTTGGAGCATCTTGTGCCAATCATGAGATTTCAAGCCATATAATTGCTCTACACCTCTTTTTTTGCTCTTTGTAAAGGCTCCCTTCAAACACCCCATGCATCCAGTGGGAGTACGAATTGTAGTAATAGCGCGCTTTATTGTCGCCATCTCTAGCTTTGATAACATCCACGGTGCACGAGGTAAAAAAACACGCCCATTTGGTCTCTCTTGAGGCCAAGCTTCACGCATCCTCCCTGTGGTACGTAGATCCTCCCTTATGCCTACCGAATCTCATGTCGCATTCAAATGCTCCCAAATGGTAGATGCCACATTCTTGAAGATATGCATGGGATCAAGCAGGTGATTGATGGGACCAATATGGTAAACGATAAAAGATGGAGTATCTAAACAAAATAAAGTGTTAGCGTGCAATCTTTACTTTCAGCCAATATAGCCAATCTTTACTTCTAGCCAATAGTTACAAACCCTTACCGGCTCATGCCAAGTGGTGGAGTCGTCGTGGAACCGTCCCAAATTCTCATCCAATCTCCCGCGGTGAGTGATTGTGGGAGGACTTCATTCCAAGGGGCAACATATTTAGGATGATCAGGTGGAAGAAATCGATGGTGATTCTCATAGATGACCTTATTCAATGCGTCTGCCCGTGAGGCAACTAGCAAAGGACCACAAATAGGACATGCATGGTAACCCGATGTAGTGAGGCCTGAACAATAGATGCAATTAAGAGTGGAAGGTGGGTTTAGGGTGCCACATCCTTTGCCTATTCATAATTAAAAAATGCAATGCTTACCTGAACACTCGCCATAGCCTGGGAAGTCATGCATCGTCCACATCAAGACTGCTTTGCAGTTGAAGTCTCGTGATGAGGGAGGCCTGCTCACATCATGCAGCTCGATACCTCTCCAAAGTATCTCTAGCCCATCAATCAAAGGCTCCAAATAAACATCAGGGTTTTTGACTTTATGTTTCCTTGGAATTAGAAGGGACAGCATGACATGTCCTTTCTTAATAGCCATAGAGGGTGGAAGATTGTAATTCACCAATACCAATGGCCATACACTGTAAGACATGCTTTTGAGACCAAATGGGTTCACACCGTCCATACCCAATCCAAGTCTCAAGCTCCTAGGTTCTTCCTTGAAGCTTGGCCATGTGTCTTCAATATGCTTCCACGCAGGAGAGTCCGCGGGAGTTCTCCACTTGCCATCGGTTGATCGATGGGAGGAATGCCATGACATGAGCTCTGCAATAGATTTGCACTTGAACATATGTTGGATGCGAGGGATTATGGGAAAATGTCGCAATACCTTACGAGGCACGTCCAAGGTTTTGAGATCTGCTCTATATCTTGCCTCTCCACAAGTAGGACACTCTCTTGCATCCTTATGTAGTCCACGAAACAAAACGTAATCGTTGACACATGCATGGATGCGCTTGTAATCTAATCCTCCAAGAGAGGTCACATGTTGCCTTGCCATATCTCTTGAGGTCGGTAGTTTATTCTCCCTTGGAAGCATTTTACACAATAGCCTACACGTGAAGACCATAAATGAGGAAAAGCATTCGAGTAATTGACCCACTAGCATAATTCACCATGTTTGCAAAATCGACTTTAAAGCTTACTTGAGTAATGCATTCAAACTTGCATTGCTCCATCCATAGATGGTTTGCAAGTTAACTCAAGGGAGGCACGTAGAACAGAGAATGTGCACCCCTCAAACAGTGGAGTCGATGCTACGGTAAAAAGATCATCCTGCTCCATGCTATTATCCCTCCCTTGATGGACATATAAATCCCGCACCATATCATCAAACACCTCCTCCTCCACGGCTTCATGAGGTAATGGCGGAGGGCTACTATCACCATCACTCCATGCATCCATAACGGTCCCTCCTGAAGATCCCACCTCATATCGCCGACGCTTCGCCTCCTCACGACGGGCATAGGGTAACATATGCGGGTGTGGCACTGCATCCTGTATCAAATTAAAACGAGATCATAACTCAAACATATGAACACCCATAGGTATCTTCTTCAACCTTAACTTAGAAACCCTTACCCTGTTTACGGTCACATCCCATTCTCCATACTTTGAAATATGATTGAGTGTAATCCTACGTGCACGATACATGTTTCCTCGACATCGATCACACAGACATTTGATTTTTTGCTCCAACCACATTTTGCAATGGTGGATACGGAGGGATTCATCCTCACTGGAGCTACTTGTTGAAGATGGAGACATCCTACAAACAAACAACCCACCGAATTTGCTCTTCTTTAAATGTTTAATTTAAACTCTGTGTTGCATCTATCGCTGCATCTATAGTCGCGTCTAACATCATGTCTAACGGCGCGTCTAAATGCGCGTCTACTCTGTGTATTTAGATGCGCCTATAGACGCGCTATTAGACGCGACTATAGACACAGCTTTTAAACCTGCTTTTCGGTGCGCGGCTCGCTTTGCTTTTCTTCACATTACTTAAACTTCGTGTGGCTTGCTTCCTTCTTTATTAGCAGATCCATAGTTTCGAAGCTTAAGCGGGAGGCTCCCATACTTACTTCCAAGCTTACACTCAAGAGAAAGGCACCCACACTTACTTCTAAGCTTAAAGGAGAGGAGGACGAACAAGGAAAAGAAGCAACTTTGAAAAAGAAAGAAGAACCTTCCATTCCTCTATCCAAGTAAGTCTTTTTGCAGTTGATCTTGTTTGGAAGTTTGCTCTCTCCAGTTTTGTACTTTCTCGTATCCAAGAAGCGCATGATCTGGGTATCAATGTCACGTTTTTGTGTCGGGCGCAATGTCCTTTTCTACTTTTTAGAAATCTCGTCTGTCGGGGCGCATCTATAGTCACATCTTAGGGCGCGCCTAAAAGCGCATCTACAGGCGCGTCTAACCGCGCGTCTGGCTTGTTGCAGACACAGACAGACGTGTCTATAGACGCTCTGTTAGACGCTCTGTTAGATGCTCTGTTAGACGAGTAGTTAGACGCTCTGTTAGACGCGGCTATAGACGCGCAAATCAGGTGCATCTATAGATGCGCTCTGACAATAAACCTCTCTTTTCTTCCCCTTTCTTCTCAGCTCATTAGTAATAGATTTTTTTCCTTTTTTCCAGTTCAACATGTGGCCAGGAAGCACTTCTAGCTCACCTGATCCCCGGGAATCTATTTGGAAGGACTTATATAACCTTTTAGGGCACCCTCCTAGTCCTGCGGAGTTATACAGGTATATGACGGGTACTCTAAACACTCCCCAGGAGTCGGCACTACAGACTCCAAGCCACCCCACACCACCTGAGATCACCCCAGCGGAGTCAGCACAGGCGTCTTATGCCCCTTCTTATGCCCCTTCCCCCGTACCGTCTTATGCCCCTTCCCCCATGCCGTCTTATGTCCCTTCTGCCATCTCGTCTTATGCCCCTTCCCCCATGCCGTCAGGTCGTCCTTCTGTCTCGGCGAGCCTTCGACGTACTCCTGTGCCGTCGAGACTCGGTTCTCCAGGTACGAGTGCCCAGCGTAGTCCCGTGCAGTCCCTAGCTACGATCCCTAGCTACGAGTGGCCAGCGTACGAGCTCGACACGACAGGGTAGCAGGTGTAGTAGCACGGAGAGCGGTGGGGGATGCATGGCACAGTGCTTTGGGCCATGTGGCGGTGGAGAGGATGATGATTCAGATGATTTAGACGTGCCTCTGGGTGATGGTACGATTTATTATGACATCACTCAGACAGGAGGCATCTTGATGGATGTGTAGGGGAAGGACATCATGGCCTTCATGCGCTCTGTAATTGCTAACAATTACAGAGATTGCTTTATCCACTACAAAGACCACCCAAAGAGGTTGGCTGATGAGACCCTCGCTACTGTTCGCTCTAGGTATCCTAACCCCCCCAATCGCCAGTTCACAGATAAATGGGGGAAGTCAAATATTGTTACGATACTTAGCAATAAAAGATCTTCGCTTAAGAGACAGGCACTAGCGGAGCTTGCCAGGCTTAAGGCACGTCAACCACTAAGGGGCCCGCCCCACACCGCTCACAAGCGTGAGTGGAAGAAGGCAATGAAGTCAGCGAGGGAGAACCCCAGTCTGCAGCACGTGGAGGCACGGAGGATCCAGATGGAGGAATATGGAAGCGCGCATTTTGGAGCAGGGGGTGTTGAATCATGGGAGGCCCAATTTGTAAGTATCAATCTCAAATTATATTGCTTATGTAGTTTATTAGGAGGTTGGTTGTTTCTTTGTACTAATCCCTCCGCAAAGTGTGTTGCGGTCATGCAGCTTGAGATCATGGGCAGATACCCTACTCCAGTGGAGACAGCCTACCACCGCCACCATTGCAGAGGAGATACATGGAGGCACTTCTATGATGACGGGTTGATTACTGAGGAGCAGTATACCCGAGCTACTGGAGCGGCCCCCCAGGTATTTGAAAGTAATTAAATAATGCCAAAATTATAAGTAAAGATTTGATTTTTCATACATTGATATATGTTATCCCTTGTTTACAGGCCCGTGCACAAGACGATGAGGAAGAGGAGGAAGGAGGCGCAGAAGGGAGCGCAGAAGGGAGCGCAAAAGGGAGCGTGGAAGGGAGCGAGGACCTGGAGAACATAGATTAGTCGTATAAGTAGTGCTAGCTACTCTTTTTTGTACTTAAAGCCACTGGCTTGGCTTTGTGCCTCTTGTATATACACTCCTCTTATTTTTTGTACTTGAAGCCACATGACATGGCTTAGCTTCGTGCTATATGTATATACAAGCACTTTTTGAGGTTTCAATTTTATTGCGTTTTGGAGTTGTAATGTTTTATTTGGAATTGTAATTAAAATGCGGTTGGCTGTAAGAATTGAATTAACTATGGCATTCTTGTAACTATATATGGGATTCTTGTAACTATATAGCATACACAACATACACAGTATTCTGTAAAATTTATTTTAAAAAAAAGCGCATCTATCAGTGCGTTTAGAAACGCGTTTATATGCGCGTCTGTCTGTTCGACTTGCGTCTATATGTGCGTCTATAAATGCGTTTATAAGCGCGTCTATTTATGTGTCTAACTGCGCGTCTATATGCACGTGTGTCTGATATATAGACGCATAATTACACGCGGGTCTCCAGACGCGAAAATAGACGTGCAAATAGACACGCCCGTAACTTTTTTATTTAGTTCATGAAACGCGTCTGTGCACACGTCTATGTGTGCTTTGTCTTGTTGTGTAAGCAGAAAAATGCCAACTTGAATTTACATTTGCAAAATATTCTCTTGTAAAATATTCCAGGATATCCCTCTCAAAGGAGCCGCTTGAATCATACAAATTGGAGAGACAAGGGATCTACCTCTTGTACTTCACGTGCCAAATCAAGTAGAAAGGTTGGATGTCCATTCCTTGTTCGAGTATATTGTAGAAAGGGAAATATGTGTGACATTAAGGTGTCCAACCGCCATAAAGGACATGTGCTAGGAAGTCGATCAGATTTATATCACACAGCAGACGTATACGATGTTGGAATTGCACAACATGTTAGTAAAATGTCAAACTGAAAGGAGAGTCTACTCAAAGAACACGTGTCCATTTTTTAAGCAACAACTTTTAGATTTTTCATGATGTACATAAGGAGATTAGTAGGCTCTCTTGCAATCTATGAGTTGGAGGTAAATTCATTTCACTTAATATATTTCATGATTGTTTTTTGGTGCTATTACAATAATGTTAGATCATATATTGATTGTAATATTTTTTTAATTCTTTATTTTCATGGACAACAACCATGAACATGTCTAATTGGGATGCTATGACATTGGAAGCAAAGAAATTACTTCAACAAAGCAAGGTAACGTAGTATGAAAGGTACTAATCCTTATCTAGAGCAATGCAAGTTATGAGTATAAATAATAAATTTGACCTCTTTCCATAATGTGGTTTTAGGTGATTTCCCACCAACCCTACAATCCAATTGCTGAAGATCCAAGGCAAAGACCATTTATTTTGGTATTGCAAGATGACTTTATGCTTGAGGTATCATGAAGATTCTCTACTTGATCAGCAGGCTTGGGCTGTGGATAGCACCTTTAAAACCAATAAGTATGGGTTGCCGTTATGTGCAGCTGTTGTACCAAATAAAAAAGGTAATGGTATTCCCATATGTTTCATGTTATGTAGCAAAGATCCTAGACAACAACATGAAAATATTGCCTTGGAAACAACATTGACTATATTGTTTTCTAGACTTGGCTCTCTTAGGCCAGGAGCCATAGTTACAGATAAGTCTAAGGTGGTGTTCAATGCAATATATAAGGTTGTCAAGAATGATCCCTTTTGTCGGGATACAAACCATACAAGGAGATACCATTGCCATATTTTACTATGTTAGTTTCACATGAAGAAGGCATGGGTGGAATTAAGGATGAACTATATGCAGCCATGTATGGAATGATATATGCTCCCACCCTTGAGGAATTCAATACTCGGTATGAAGCACTATTAGGGGCATTCTCTGGATATCCAGGTGTGGGTCCCTATGTTACAAATTGTTGGTGTGGACCAAACTATAGGATGTGGGGCCGTTATGGTAGGTTATTTCCACATGGAGGAATGGAGACAACCAATCTTGTGGAGAGATTGTGGTAGTACTATTAAGTATACATTATTGGATGGGTAGGTAAATCTCATTAACGAGTTGTTGATAGCTTTGGTAGGAGATGTAAAGACAAGCTCATGCTCCCTTATTATGGAGGCTTAGTAGTAGGTAGCCTAAAAGAGCAAAAATTACCAGATAGCCAACCGCTATCGTAGTTGTAAATGATTACAGATAAGGACTTATGTAAAAGCAATATATCCAACTATACAAGATACGGAAAGGAGACACTTCTCTGGCTATATTTATCATAAAAAATTCCTCTATTGTGCACTTATTTGTTTTCCTTGAAGGTAAATCTCATAAGCCTCAAAACACATATAAGATATCCTTACCATAAGCACCCGAAGACTTAGCATCTTGATTATTCATTTTCAAAAGTGACACAAGGGCCCTTCGGCGAGATAGAGCATCTTCCTTCTTGAACGAGGCTCTTGCACCACATAAAAGAAATGGACACTCCCTGTCAGCTCTTCGAGTTGGAAGAGGGGGGCCACGATATAATACGGGGCAGTAGCTTAGAAAGCTAGAGGTGGATTCTTCTTCCTTCAAGCACAAAAGGATACTTCTTGCTTTGCTAGTCTAGGATGGAAAGATATCAAAGATATGAAAAGATGAGCCAGCTCCAAAGCAAATCAACAGTAAACGAGGAAACTCTAGCTTAGATCTCTTGAGAACTTGATCGAGGTGAAAGAGGAAAGGGAAGAGCCAGCGAGATGGAGAAGGATGTAAAGAAGGAACTAGTGCCTCCAGAGGTGTTCGAAGAACAAATCAAAGAGACCCCCGAAGCGGGGATGACAGGGGGCGTGGAAGAGAACATGAAGGAAATGAAAAGAACTTTCACGATGAGGAAGAAAAGAAAGACCCACAGGACCCAGGCAATTGCTCCACCCCCGTGTGGACTAACAATAGAGGACTAAGAATTGGAAAGGTAAATGGCAAATGCATGAGGTGCCCCTTTATAAATGAAGATATTTTCCATCTCTTTGTTGCCTGTCCTGTTGCTAGAAAGGTGTGGAAAATAGTACAATTTGAAACAGGGGAGCCAATAAATTGGAAGGCCATAATACTAGGAGACTCTTCAAGGACAAAACATGAGATGTGGACACCTATCAGAGCACATGCACTATAGTTTATTTGGATAACCAAAAACAATTCTCAATTTGTCGAATAGAAAAAATGAGCTTCCAAAAATTCTAAAAATGTGTAGCAAGCCAAAAAAATGTCGATGTAATGAGGAAAAGTATTTATCAAATGCTCATTAGAGAATGGAAATCGCTTAGTCAAAGACCGAAGGTATCTTCCACACGTTGCTTTGAGCATTATCTTTACATTGCCTGCTAAACCTTCCCATTCGCTATGGCTTCGCCCCTTCCTACACGTTTCGACTCTCGGCCGTTGATTCTCCGTCGTTGCGCTCCCTTGTGGTTGTCCACCCTGCTGCTCTTCCTTCCCCACGCTTCTTCGCAGCCTTGCTCCAACCAGCAGTGTGGCAATGTTACCTTCGGCTACCCTTTCAGTGCAAGTCCTGCCTGCCCTGCTTTCTCCACTCATTTTGAGTTACTATGCAAGTCTGGTGGCGTCGCGGGCGATATACTGTACTTGAATACAACCGTAAGCGGGAGTAACTTTCCAGTTCTCCACATATCCAGTGATAGCGTGATCGTTAATATCACAGACGCAAGATCCATCTTACCTGCTGATAACTGCGGAGCATCCAACTCTTCAGGGAATCTTACAACTCTAGCACTCCCTGACTATCCTGGTCCATTTCTTCTATCTGGCGACAACAAATTCGGAAGCTTCAATTGTACTATTGGTGAGCTCCTTACACCGGATACAGCTTCTCTTGCGGACTATGCCGTAGGAGGATGCGAAATAGTCTGTTCGGGAAACAATTCCAACCCGGAATGTGGCAATAGGACCTGTTGTGTTACCTCTTTTCCGTCGGACATTCGGACAACCTTTTATCAAGTGTCAACCTTCAGTGTCTTGAACGGCACCTGTGCAGGCTTCTGCACGCCATTCTACAAGAACTACACAGACTTCGAAAGTCTGTTCGGTTTGAAGCTCGAATGGGCATTGCCCTCTAAGGGGAACGACCCAGAGTCTATCACAAAAGAAGCGAACTACGCTTGCACCCAATACTCCAATATTACCCTTGTATCGGCAGTTCCCGGATACCGGTGCGATTGCTTGGTCGGGTTTCAGGGAGACGGATACTCTCAGGGAAGAGGCTGTACAGGTAAAATCCAGGAATCCTAGTTTACACCTGTGAGTTCCGTATTTAAAATCGAGAGTCCAGGAATGCGTTGATATCATCTTTATGCTAAATTTGGACGATGTAAGGAGCCTGTCGTTGATAAACTGTAATTTGACACAGATATCGACGAGTGTGCAAATTCGACTCTGAACGACTGCATCGTAGGTCGCACAGTTTGTGAAAATTCAATCGGCAACTATCGATGCCGTTGCAAATCGCGTTTATTTGTGGGTGATGGAACTAGAAACGGATCGGGCTGCCGGCTTTCGCCCGCCCTGAGGAAAGCTGTGGGCATCAGTGGTGGTAAGAAGACCTCTGTTTCTGTTGTATCTATTGAGGACGCCAAAGATAGGGTATTTTACCGTAAAAGAACTATGTGGAGAAATTTCAAAAGACTCGATTTTTATCAGGTTTCGTCGGCTGTATCGTTTTTGTCTTGGTTGTTATCCTCATCGCCCTATACTGGAGAAGGCGGCGACGACGCAAGTACTTTCTCTTAAACGGGGGTTTGCAGCTGGAGGCGTACTGCGCCGGGAGCACAGGAAGACAGACCACCAGGCTTTTCACCATCGAGGAGCTCCAATTGGCGACCCAAAACTTCTCGGAGCAGTTCAAGGTCGGGACGGGGGGCTTCGGCACAGTATTCAAGGCCACGTTGAGGGATGGGAGGATCGTCGCCATCAAGAGGGCAAACCGTTCGGGAGACGAGAGAGACAGCCAGCAATTTCTGAACGAGGTAGCCATTCTGACGCAGATCAATCACAGGCATATAGTGCGGCTACTGGGGTGCTGTTTGGAGACGGCAACGCCGCTGCTGGTGTACGAGTTCGTGTCGAACGGAACGCTCGCGGAGCACCTACAGGGAGGGAAGCCGGAGAAGCAATATATGGGGTGGAGGAGGAGGCTACAGGTAGCGATTCAGACAGCGGAAGCGCTGGCATATTTGCATGGGGCGGCGTCACCGTCCATATTGCACAGGGATGTGAAGACGGCGAATATATTGCTGGACGGGAATTTGGAGGTGAAGGTGGCGGATTTTGGGGTGTCGAAGCTGGTGCCGGAAGGGGAGAAGCAGGTATCGACAGCAGTACAAGGAACGATAGGATACTTGGATCCGGAGTACTTCCAGACGCTGCAGTTGACGGACAAGAGCGACGTATACAGCATGGGGGTGGTGCTCATCGAGCTGATCACGGGGCTCAAGCCGGTTGACAACCACGATCGGGAGGCTCAGTTCGCTAATCTGGCGCTCCTCTTCATCGAGAGGATGAGAGAGGGCAGGGTCCCAGAGCTCATCGACCTCCGCCTCGTGGCCGAGGCGGAAGAGACGGCGGCAGAGGCGGCGCTCACAGCCTCTGTCATGCGTCTAGGCAGACTCGCTCGTCGGTGCTTGGCCCTTCGAGGAGCGGAGCGTCCCTCAATGGGCGAGGTAGCCGAGGATCTCCGTCGCATTGAACGCGACTTGCCAGGTCTGGATGCATCTGAGGAGGCAGCGCCGTTGCTTGCCGCTGCCAAATGCAACTCACAAAACGGCAATGACTCGCCTGAGGCGGGCGCAGTTGTGGCGTCGAAGTCTACTTTCTACGTACAATCGTCGCCCTCATCCTCTTCCGTCACCACAATGTCCTTCAGCTTAGCGTCTTTGCTACTCGGTTATGCATCTCCTCGCTAAAGATCACCCCTTGTAGTAGAATGTATATTATAGAACCCTATGCAAATGTAAAGGAGTAAATTCTCTACACATGGATTGGGCTAAGCACTTTAGAAGCTATTACAATGACATGATTTGAGTGTTCATCCACATGAGTTATCTTCGAATGGCCCTAGCCACACTAAATTGTATATTTTACTACCTCGACTATTCACCTTATGGAAATGTGAAGTAGATTCTACATATATGGCTTTAACTAAGAATGATCACACTTTGCCCTAGACTCATTCTCAATTGTACATTGGTAATGGAAATATGGTTTCTTTCTAAGATCATCTTGAAGAACTCTCCTTCTACTACTTGGTTTCCTGTGCACACTTTGTGTCCATCTTTTGAGTGTAGCCTCTTTCTAGCTTAAGTAGTGTATGCCCCCTAATACTTAGGGGGGGTTTAAATGTTCTTCCTATCAAGACATACATCGAAGTCTTGCTTAGATACTCCAAGAAATGTTGGTTTACACAACAAGGTTATGGAATTCATTTACACCAAGGGCTTTGTTGCTTCTTCAAGCCTCCTCTTTATTTATTTATATATAGATCTGGATTCATCCATGAACATGTCTAAAGGCATCCTCTACAAGGATTTTCAAGGGATTTAAACCATTTGATTCACAACAGTCAATTTCTGAAATTAAAAATCACTTTACAAAATTGCTCAATCAAGAGTATTTTTAGTTGATGTTTGGTGGATTGAGCTTATATTCAAACATGGTTTTCTTACTACCATGTGGTAGATATTACTTTTATCTAGCATACCATGAAAGAAAGCCAAGATATGAAATGGTATATTCTTGGTCAAATAATTACCGCATTTTGCAAGTGATTTTAATTATTGAAATCTCTTGAATCGATTTAAATTGATGTAAAACATATTTTTTGAAGAAAAAATGTTATTTAAAATCTCCTTGCAAGGGATTTAAATCATTTGGCTTAAAATTATGATTGATATTGATTGAATCCTTTGGTTTAAAATGGGGATTGCATTAAAAATATTGCTCAATCAAGGAAAAAAAATTCCTTGGTGATTGGTGAATTCGTTAATTCTTATCAAGACATGGTTTTCTTACTACCATGTGCTAAATTATTTTTATATAGTATACCATGCAAAAACGCAGATTGATTTGAAAGTATTTTTTGAATGAAGAACGTTTCAGAGATTCCTTTGGAAACAAATACTATATCGACATAAACAACTTGGTCACTTGTGTGTAAACTTATATTGTGTATGTGACCCTATCATCATCAGCCTCGATAATTTCACTACCTAAATTTTCAAAAGGAGACCTCTTCAAGTACGAGCATATATGCTCATCAGTGACATCATCTTGATCACATACTCATCACACTACAAGTTCTCCAATTCTTTAAGAAGCCTTAGTATGTAGCATGGATGGTTAGTTTTGTTAGGAAGTGAAACTCTCATATTGGAATGGAAGTTTGAGTGGCCTAATAAAAACAATAAAATTTGTAAACATTTTAAAACTTTTAATATAAAATTCTTATAGTATTACCCAGATATAAATTTGCAAACATTTGCTAGTAAGTAAAACTTGTATTATAAAATTCTTGTAGTGTTATCAAGATTTACATCGAAAAGAGAATACCTCTTACTTTAGAGATTCTTTTACATATTATATTATTACCAAAACACATTTCATCAATTTTGGACTATGCAATGTGCAAAATCATTTTTGTAAGTACTTTTGGAAAGTGTACTCTCCAAAATCATTTGTATACATATTTTGAAGTACTTTTAGATGTATTTTTAAAAACATATCCACCCTTAAAGAAACAAATTAAAACAAGAAAGTAAGCTAATTTTGTAAGTTTTTGGAAGTGCAAAAAATAAAAATTGTAAAAATTAATGCAACATGTGATAGATGCTAAGACCTAAATTTTTCTTGCCTTATGAACAATTTAAAATTCTAAAAATAATTTTAATGCATACATATAAATATATATATATATATATATATATATATATATATATGTATGTATGTATGTATGTATGTACGTACGACCCATGCAGGACATTAATTTACCATAAAATCTTCAAGATATCATAACGGTATTGATAAACACCGTTTGAGAGTTTCAAAACTCTAAAATCTAGAAGATATGGCTGCACATGCATGCATGGCACGAACATTCCTTTGGTTCATCGATGGAAGGCCATTGATACATATGACAGGCAACAAGGCAAAGCACCCATAGACGCGCGCACAGACGCGTTTAATGAACTAAATAAAAAACTTACGGGCGCGTCTATTTGCGCGTCTATTTTCGCGTCTGGAGACCCGCGTCTAATTGCGCGTCTATATATCAGACACACGCGCATATAGACGCGCATTTACACGCTTAAATAAACGTGCTTATAAACGCGCTTATAGACGCTCATATAGACGCATATCGAACAGACAGACGCGTAGATAGACGCGTTTTTAACCGCACTGATAAACGCGCTTTTTTTAAAAAAAGAAAAAATAAATTTTACAGAATGCTGTGTATGTTGTGTATGCTATATAGTTACAAGAATCCCATATCCACATTGTGTAATTCAATTCTTACAGCCAACCGCATTTTAATTACAATTCTAAATAAAACATTACAACTCCAAAACGCAATAAAATTGAAAGCTCAAAAAGTGCATATAGCACAAAGCTAAGCCACGTCATGTGGTTTCAAGTACAAAAAATAAGAGGAGTGTATATACAAGAGGCACAAAGCCAAGCCAGTGGCTTTAAGTACAAAAAAGAGTAGCTAATCTATGTTCTCCAAGTCCTCGCTCCCTTCCACGCTCCCTGATGCGCCTCCTTCCTCCTCTTCCTCATCGCCGTGTGCACGGGGCTGTAAACAAGGGACAACATATATCAATGTATGAAAAATAAAATCTTTACTTATAATTTTGGCATTATTTAATTACTTTCTAATACCTCGGGGGCCGCTCCAGTAGCCCGGGTATACTGCTCCTCAGTAATCAACCCGTCATCATAGAAGTGCCTCCATGTATCTCCTCTACGATGGTGGCGGTGATAGGCTGTCTCCACAGGAGTAGGGTATCTACCCACGATCTCAAGCTGCATGACGACATACTTTGCGGAGGGATTAGTACCAAGAAACAACCGATTAATAAACTACATAAGCAATATAATTTGAGATCGATACTTACAAATTGGGCCTCCCATGAGTCAACACCCCCTGCTCCAAAATGCGCGCTTCCATATTCCTCCATCTGGATCCTCCGTGCCTCCACGTGCTGCAGACTGGGGTCCTCCCTCGCTGACTTCATTGCCTTCTTCCACTCATGCTTGTGAGCGGTGTGGGGCGGGCCCCTTGGTGGTTGACCTGCCTCAAGCCTAGCAATCTCCGCTAGTGCCTGCCTTTTAAGCGAAGATCTTTTATTGCCAAGTATCGTTACAATCTTTGACTTGGCCCATTTTTCTGTGAACTGGCGATTGGGGGGGTTAGGATACCTGGAACGAACAGCAGCGATGGTCTCATCAGCCAACCTCTTTGGCTAGTCTTTGAAGTGGATGAAGCAATCTCTGTAATTGTTACCAATTACAGAGCGCATGAAGGCCATGATGTCCTTCCCCCGCGCATCCATCAAGATGCCTCCTGTCTGAGTGATGTCATAATAAATCGTACCATCACCCAGAGGCACGTATAAATCATCTGAATCATCCTCCTCCTCACCGCCACATGGCCCAAAGCACTGTGCCATGCATCCGCCACCGCTCTCCCTGCTACTACGCCTGCTACCCTGGCGTGTCGAGCTCGTACGCTGGCCACTCGTAGCTGGGGACTGCTGCACGGGACTACGCTGGCCACTCGTAGCTGGAGAACCGAGTCTCGACGGCGGGGGAGTACGTCGACGGCTCGCCGAGACAGAAGGACCTCCTGACGGCATGGGGGAAGGGGCATAAGACGGGATGGCAGAAGGGACATAAGACGGCATGGGAAAAGGGGCATAAGACGGTACGGGGGAAGGGGCATAAGAAGGGGCATAGGACGGCTGTGCTGACTCGACTGGGGTGATCTCTGGCGGTGTGGGGTGGCTCGGAGTCTGTAGTGCCGACTCCTGGGGGGTGTTAAAGGTACCCATCATATACCCGTATAACTCCGCAGGACTAGGAGGGTGCCCTAAAATATTATATAAATCCTTCCAAATAGATTCCCGTGGATCAGGTGAGCTAGAAGCGCTTCCTGGCCACATCTTGAACTGGAAAAAAGGAAAAAAAATCTATTACAGATGATCTGAGAAGAAAGGGGAAGAAGAAACAAGCTTACTGTCAGAGCGCGTCTATAGACCCATCTAATTTCCACGTCTATAGACGCGTCTAACAGAGCGTCTAACTGCACGTCTAGCAGAGCGTCTAACATAGCGTTTAACAGCTCGTCTAACAGAGCGTCTAACTGCGCGTTTATCAGAGCGTCTGCAAGAAGCAAGACGCGCAATTAGACGCGCTTATAGACGCGCGTTTAGACGAGCCCTCAAACGCCCCTATAGACGCGTTCCGACAGTCGAGATTTCCAAAAAGTCGAAAAAGACGTTCTACCCGACACAAAAACGTGACGCTCATACCTAGATCCTGCGTTTCCTGGATGCGATAAAGTACAAAACTGAAAAAAGCAAACTTCCAAACAAGAACAACTTCAAAAGCACTTACTTGGATAAAGGTATGGAAGGTTCTTCTTTCTTTTCCAAACTTGCTTTCTTTCCTTGTTTGTACTCCTCCTCTCCTTCAGGCTTAGAAGTAAGTGTAGGTACGGTCTTTTTCTCTTGAGTGAAAGCTTGGAAGTGTGTATGGGAGGCTCTCTCTTGAGTGAAAGCTTCGAATCTATGGAACTGCTAATAAAGAAGGAAGGAAGCCGCTCGTGAAGTTTAAGTAATGTAAAGAAAAGCAAAGCGAGCGGCGCGCCGAAAAGCCTGTTTAAAAGCTGCGTCTATAGTCGCGTCTATAAGCGCATCTATAAGCACGTCTAAATACACAGAGTAGACGCGCGTATAGACGCGGCAATAGACGCGATGTTAAATGCGATAATAAACGCCTTGATAGACGCACCACAGAGTTTAAATTAAGCATTTGAAGAAGAGCAAATCTGGTGGGTTGTTTGTTTGTAGGATGTCTCCATCTTCAACAAGTAGCTCCAGTGAGGATGAATCCCTCTGTATCCACCATCGCGAAATGTGGTTGGAGCAAAAAATCAAATGTCTGTGTGATCGATGTCGAGGAAACATGTATCGTGCACGCAGGATTACACTCAATCATATCTCAAAGTATGGAGAATGGGATGTGACCATAAACAGGGTAAGGGTTTGTAAGTTAAGGTTGATTGAGATGTCTATGTTATGTTCCCGTTTTAATTTGAGTTATGATCCCGTTTTAATTTGATACAGGATGCAGTGCCACACCCGCACATGTTACCCTATGCCCGTCGTGAGGAGGCGAAGCGTCGGCGATATGAGGTGGGATCTTCAGGAGGGACCGTTACGGATGCATGGAGTGATGGAGATAGTAGCCCTCCGCCATTACCTCATGAAGCCGTGGAGGAGGAGGTGTTTGATGATATGGTGCGGGATTTATATGTCCATCACGGGAGGGATAATAGCATGGAGCAAGATTATCTTTTTACTGCAGCATCGACTCCACTGTTTGAGGGGTGCACATTCTCTGTTCTACGTGCCTCCCTTGAGTTACTAAACTTGCAAACCATCTATGGATGGAGCAATGCAAGTTTGAATGCATTACTCAAGTAAGCTTTAAAGTCGATTTTGCAAACATGGTGAATTATGCTAGTGGGTCAATTACTCGAATGCTTTTCCTTATTTATGGTCTTCACGTGCAGGCTATTGTGTAAAATGCTTCCAAGGGAGAATAAATTACCGACCTCAAGAGATATGGCAAGGCAACATGTGACCTCTCTTGGAGGATTAGATTACAAGCGCATCCATGCATGTGTCAACGATTGTGTTTTGTTTCGTGGACTACATAAGGATGCAAGAGAGTGTCCTACTTGTGGAGAGGCAAGATATAGAGCAGATCTCAAAACCTTGGACGTGCCTCGTAAGGTATTGCGAAATTTTCCCATAATCCCTCGCATCCAACATATGTTCAAGTGCAAATCTATTATTGCAGAGCTCATGTCATGGCATTCCTCCCATCGATCAACCGATGGCAAGTGGAGAACTCCCGCGGACTCTCCTGCGTGGAAGCATATTGAAGACACATGGCCAAGCTTCAAGGAAGAACCTAGGAGCTTGAGACTTGGATTGGGTATGGACGGTGTGAACCCATTTGGTCTCAAAAGCACGTCTTATAGTGTATGGCCAGTGGTATTGGTGAATTACAATCTTCCACCCTCTATGGCTATTAAGAAAGGACATGTCATGCTGTCCCTTCTAATTCCAGGGAAACATAAAGTCAAAAACCTTGATGTTTATTTGGAGCCTTTGATTGATGAGCTAGAGATACTTTGGAGAGGTATCGAGGTGCATGATGTGAGCAGGCCTCCCTCGTCACGAGACTTCAACTGCAAAGCAGTCTTGATGTGGACGATGCATGACTTCCCAGGCTATGGCGAGTGTTCAGGTAAGCATTGCACTTCTAATTATGAATAGGCAAAGGATGTGGCACCCTAAACCCACCTTCAACTCTTAATCGCATCTATTGTTCAGGTCTCACTACATCGGGTTATCATGCATGTCCTGTTTGTGGTCCTTCGCTAGTTGCCTCACGGGCAGACGCATTGAATAAGGTCATCTATGAGAATCACCATCGATTTCTCCCACCTGATCATCCTAGATATGTTGCCCCTTGGAATGAAGTCCTCCCACAATCACTCACCGCGGGAGATTGGATGAGAATTTGGGACGGTTCCATGACTCCTCCACCACTTGGCATGAGCCGGTAAGGGTTTCTAACTATTGTGTGCTATATTGGCTAGAAATAAAGATTGCCCGCTAACACTTTATTTTGTTTAGATACTCCATCTTTTATCGTTTACCATATTGGTCCCACCTCAAGATCAATCACATGCTTGATCCCATGCATATCTTCAAGAATGTGGCATCTACCATTTGGGAGCATTTGAATGGGACACGAGATTCGGCAGGCATAAGGGAGGATCTACGTACCACAGGGAGGATGCGTGAAGCTTGGCCTCAAGAGAGACCAAATGGGCGTGTTTTTTTACCTCGTGCACCGTGGATGTTATCAAAGCTAGAGATGGCGATGGTGAAGCGCGCTATTACTACAATTCGTACTCCCACTGGATGCATGAGGTGTTTGAAGGGAGCCTTTACAAAGAGCAAGAAAAGAGGTGTAGAGAAATTGTATGGCTTGAAATCTCATGATTGGCACAAGATGCTCCAAGTAAGTATTTTATATGCATAATATCTTTTTCCTTTCAAATTTGTGAGTGAATAGCTATAAGCAACTAATCAACCACCTCCTCGCGGGTTCAGTTCATACTACCTACTAGCATTTCACGTAGTGCATCGAAGGACGTGAAAGATTGTATTTACAAGATGGGCGAGCTTGTGAGGTATGTGAGCTCAAAGGAAATATATCCCACCACGCTTGAGAATGCTCGAGTTATGTCGGTGGAGGCGGTTTGTTTAGTGGAGGAGACATTTCCACGTTCTATTCTCACAAGCCAACTACATCTCATAGTACATTTGGTGGATGAGATTGCTATATGCGGTACTATACATGCACGATGGTTGTTCTTCCTCGAGCGCTTCATGAAGACCTTGAAGGGCTTCGTGAGACAAAATGCAAGACCCGAAGGTAGCATGGCCGAGGGCTGGTTGGTACAAGAGTCACTTGTATATATTTCTGAGTTTCTTGTTGATGTGGATAGCTCTCTCCCACGACTATGGAGAGATGATGAAGACCTAAGGATGACCTCTATTGTGCCTCAAGGAAAAGGACGCAACAAAGTAATAGACACGGAGTTGCATAATAGTATCAACCTCTTTTGCGTGCTTAATAGTGATGTGATGAAAAGATGGGTGACAAGATATGAGGATGCAAAGGCAAGAAGACAAGAAGAAAGGGCCCTCTTTCGTACACACCACGGATCTCGTGTGCCATACCCTCAGCATCTAAGAGCACTTCCAAAGGATATTCATGTGGATTGGCTACTTGATGAAATGGAGAAAGCAGAGAAAGACGAGGGGATGCATATCACAATGGAAGAATGGGAGTATGCTAGGGGATGCATGAGCAAGGTTGGTATATAGAATGTTATGCATAAGTTAGGAGCTTTTTATAATTTAGATTGCTTATTTAATTGATTTTTTCTTGGTGTAGTGCACTATGTTCAATGCTATATGGTGTGAGGGCAAGCATTTTCGAACACAACGGATTGATGATAAGAGAAACACACAAGATTGCGGCGTCATTGCTAGCTTTGAGGGAGCCAATGGAGCCATGGATGATTATTGTGGCATAATCCAAGATATCATTATGCTTGACTTTCGACGCTTCTTTGTGTATGTTTTGGATGTAAAGTGGTTTAAGGACGTGGTGGAAAGAGGCCCTAATGCAACAATCAAACGCCATGCAAGTGGCTTTGTAACTATTGACTCCACAAAGTTTTGGCAAAGTAGGAAGGACACACTAGTACTACCGCAACAATGTGAACAGGTACTGTGCACACACAAAAAAATACTCGCTTTTAAATATTTGATGCAAGAAAAGTAACATGATTGTATTTGTGTTTGAATTAGGTTGTCTATCAACCAATGGTGGATAATAATAGATGGTGGCATGTCATACCTATTATGCCACGTTCCAAAGTGATGTATAGTACATTTACTAATATGGAGCGTATGGAGAATGATCATGGCCATGGACGTGATGATGACCGTGATACAAGAGAGGAGGATGATCATGAGATAGGAGATATAGATATTGAGGCCATTACCCGTGAGGACGAGCCTACCATTGGAGATGCTCATTTCGATGAGCACATGAGTGGCACAAGTAGTAGTGGGTTGAATGTATTTGTAGATCTAAACACTTGTTTGGATTTTGAAGTAGATAGTTTGGCAAGGGTTGATCTCATTGAGGATGAGATTGATGAACCGTAGCCCCACAATTGATATTGGCAAAACTATTTTACATATTGTCTCATTCTCCTCATCTCACTTAATTCTTATATATGTGGGCTTGCAAAAAATTATGTGCTTTGGTAATCATGGGCAATGTTTGGAAACCAATGATGTACACCAAAATCTCACCTTCTGTATTCTCTGGAGCGCGTCTATTTACGCGTCTAAATGCGCGTCTGAGTCTCAGTGTAAACGCGCAAATAAACGCGTAGATACACGCGCAAATAGACGCGCAAATAAACGGAATGTTAGACGGGCCCATATTTTCTCATGTTAGATGCGCTAATAGGCGCAGTTATTTACGCGTAAATAAACGCGTCTTTAGACGTGCCCGTAATGTCTCTACTAAAGCAACGCCTATAGACGCGCCCGCTATTTTGCGCCCGCTATTTTACAAGAATTAACTATGGGATTCTTGTAACTATATATGGGATTCTTGTAACTATATAGCATACACAACATACACAGTATTCTGTAAAATTTATTTAAAAAAAAAGCGCATCTATCAGTGCGTTTAGAAACGCGTTTATATGCGCGTCTGTCTGTTCGACTTGCGTCTATATGTGCGTCTATAAATGCGTTTATAAGCGTGTCTATTTATGTGTCTAACTGCGCGTCTATACGCACGTGTGTCTGATATATAGACGCACAATTAGACGCGGGTCTCCAGACGCGAAAATAGACGTGTAAATAGACGCACCCGTAAGTTTTTTATTTAGTTCATGAAACGCGTCTGTGCACACGTCTATGTGTGCTTTGTCTTGTTGTGTAAGCAGAAAAATGCCAACTTGAATTTACATTTGCAAAATATTCTCTTGTAAAATATTCCAGGATATCCCTCTCAAAGGAGCCGCTTGAATCATACAAATTGGAGAGACAAGGGATCTACCTCTTGTACTTCACGTGCCAAATCAAGTAGAAAGGTTGGATGTCCATTCCTTGTTCGAGTATATTGTAGAAAGGGAAATATGTGTGACATTAAGGTGTCCAACCGCCATAAAGGACATGTGCTAGGAAGTCGATCAGATTTATATCACACAGCAGACTTATACGATGTTGGAATTGCACAACATGTTAGTAAAATGTCAAACTGAAAGGAGAGTCTACTCAAAGAACACGTGTCCATTTTTTAAGCAACAACTTTTAGATTTTTCATGATGTACATAAGGAGATTAGTAGGCTCTCTTGCAATCTATGAGTTGGAGGTAAATTCATTTCACTTAATATATTTCATGATTGTTTTTTGGTGCTATTACAATAATGTTAGATCATATATTGATTGTAATATTTTTTTAATTCTTTATTTTCATGGACAACAACCATAAACATGTCTGATTGGGATGCTATGACATTGGAAGCAAAGAAATTACTTCAACAAAGCAAGGTAACGTAGTATGAAAGGTACTAATCCTTATCTAGAGCAATGCAAGTTATGAGTATAAATAATAAATTTGACCTCTTTCCATAATGTGGTTTTAGGTGATTTTCCACCAACCCTACAATCCAATTGCTCAAGATCCAAGGCAAAGTCCATTTATTTTGGTATTGCAAGATGACTTTATGCTTGAGGTATCATGAAGATTCTCTACTTGATCAGCAGGCTTGGGCTGTGGATAGCACCTTTAAAACCAATAAGTATGGGTTGTCGTTATATGCAGCTGTTGTACCAAATAAAAAAGGTAATGGTATTCCCATATGTTTCATGTTATGTAGCAAAGATCCTAGACAACAACATGAAAATATTGCCTTGGAAACAACATTCACTATATTGTTTTCTAGACTTGGCTCTCTTAGGCCAGGAGCCATAGTTACAGATAAGTCTAAGGTGGTGTTCAATGCAATATATAAGGTTGTCAAGAATGATCCCTTTTGTCGGGATACAAACCATACAAGGAGATACCATTGCCATATTTTACTATGTTAGTTTCACATGAAGAAGGCATGGGTGGAATTAAGGATGAACTATATGCAGCCATGTATGGAATGATATATGCTCCCACCCTTGAGGAATTCAATACTCGGTATGAAGCACTATTAGGGGCATTCTCTGGATATCCAGGTGTGGGTCCCTATGTTACATGAAGAAAAGTATTTATCAAATGCTCATTAGAGAATGGAAATCGCTTAGTCAAAGACCGAAGGTATCTTCCACACGTTGCTTTGAGCATTATCTTTACATTGCCTGCTAAACCTTCCCATTCGCTATGGCTTCGCCCCTTCCTACACGTTTCGACTCTCGGCCGTTGATTCTCCGTCGTTGCGCTCCCTTGTGGTTGTCCACCCTGCTGCTCTTCCTTCCCCACGCTTCTTCGCAGCCTTGCTCCAACCAGCAGTGTGGCAATGTTACCTTCGGCTACCCTTTCAGTGCAAGTCCTGCCTGCCCTGCTTTCTCCACTCATTTTGAGTTACTATGCAAGTCTGGTGGCGTCGCGGGCGATATACTGTACTTGAATACAACCGTAAGCGGGAGTAACTTTCCAGTTCTCCACATATCCAGTGATAGCGTGATCGTTAATATCACAGACGCAAGATCCATCTTACCTGCTGATAACTGCGGAGCATCCAACTCTTCAGGGAATCTTACAACTCTAGCACTCCCTGACTATCCTGGTCCATTTCTTCTATCTGGCGACAACAAATTCGGAAGCTTCAATTGTACTATTGGTGAGCTCCTTACACCGGATACAGCTTCTCTTGCGGACTATGCCGTAGGAGGATGCGAAATAGTCTGTTCGGGAAACAATTCCAACCCAAAATGTGGCAATAGGACCTGTTGTGTTACCTCTTTTCCGTCGGACATTCGGACAACCTTTTATCAAGTGTCAACCTTCAGTGTCTTGAACGGCACCTGTGCAGGCTTCTGCACGCCATTCTACAAGAACTACACAGACTTCGAAAGTCTGTTCGGTTTGAAGCTCGAATGGGCATTGCCCTCTAAGGGGAACGACCCAGAGTCTATCACAAAAGAAGCGAACTACGCTTGCACCCAATACTCCAATATTACCCTTGTATCGGCAGTTCCCGGATACCGGTGCGATTGCTTGGTCGGGTTTCAGGGAGACGGATACTCTCAGGGAAGAGGCTGTACAGGTAAAATCCAGGAATCCTAGTTTACACCTGTGAGTTCCGTATTTAAAATCGAGAGTCCAGGAATGCGTTGATATCATCTTTATGCTAAATTTGGACGATGTAAGGAGCCTGTCGTTGATAAACTGTAATTTGACACAGATATCGACGAGTGTGCAAATTCGACTCTGAACGACTGCATCGTAGGTCGCACAGTTTGTGAAAATTCAATCGGCAACTATCGATGCCGTTGCAAATCGCGTTTATTTGTGGGTGATGGAACTAGAAACGGATCGGGCTGCCGGCTTTCGCCCGCCCTGAGGAAAGCTGTGGGCATCAGTGGTGGTAAGAAGACCTCTGTTTCTGTTGTATCTATTGAGGACGCCAAAGATAGGGTATTTTACCGTAAAAGAACTATGTGGAGAAATTTCAAAAGACTGGATTTTTATCAGGTTTCGTCGGCTGTATCGTTTTTGTCTTGGTTGTTATCCTCATCGCCCTATACTGGAGAAGGCGGCGACGACGCAAGTACTTTCTCTTAAACGGGGGTTTGCAGCTGGAGGCGTACATCGCCGGGAGCACAGGAAGACAGACCACCAGGCTTTTCACCATCGAGGAGCTCCAATTGGCGACCCAAAACTTCTCGGAGCAGTTCAAGGTCGGGACGGGGGGCTTCGGCACAGTATTCAAGGCCACGTTGAGGGATGGGAGGATCGTCGCCATCAAGAGGGCAAACCGTTCGGGAGACGAGAGAGACAGCCAGCAATTTCTGAACGAGGTAGCCATTCTGACGCAGATCAATCACAGGCATATAGTGCGGCTACTGGGGTGCTGTTTGGAGACGGCAACGCCGCTGCTGGTGTACGAGTTCGTGTCGAACGGAACGCTCGCGGAGCACCTACAGGGAGGGAAGCCGGAGAAGCAATATATGGGGTGGAGGAGGAGGCTACAGGTAGCGATTCAGACAGCGGAAGCGCTGGCATATTTGCATGGGGCGGCGTCACCGTCCATATTGCACAGGGATGTGAAGACGGCGAATATATTGCTGGACGGGAATTTGGAGGTGAAGGTGGCGGATTTTGGGGTGTCGAAGCTGGTGCCGGAAGGGGAGAAGCAGGTATCGACAGCAGTACAAGGAACGATAGGATACTTGGATCCGGAGTACTTCCAGACGCTGCAGTTGACGGACAAGAGCGACGTATACAGCATGGGGGTGGTGCTCATCGAGCTGATCACGGGGCTCAAGCCGGTTGACAACCACGATCGGGAGGCTCAGTTCGCTAATCTGGCGCTCCTCTTCATTGAGAGGATGAGAGAGGGCAGGGTCCCAGAGCTCATCGGCCTCCGCCTCGTGGCCGAGGCGGAAGAGACGGCGGCAGAGGCGGCGCTCACAGCCTCTGTCATGCGTCTAGGCAGACTCGCTCGTCGGTGCTTGGCCCTTCGAGGAGCGGAGCGTCCCTCAATGGGCGAGGTAGCCGAGAATCTCCGTCGCATTGAACGCGACTTGCCAGGTCTGGATGCATATCTGAGGAGGCAGCGCCGTTGCTTGCCGCTGCCAAATGCAACTCACAAAACGGCAATGACTCGCCTGAGGCGGGCGCAATTGTGGCGTCGAAGTCTACTTTCTACGTACAATCGTCGCCCTCATCCTCTTCCGTCACCACAATGTCCTTCAGCTTAGCGTCTTTGCTACCCGGTTATGCATCTCCTCGCTAAAGATCACCCCTTGTAGTAGAATGTATATTATAGAACCCTATGCAAATGTAAAGGAGTAAATTCTCTACACATGGATTGGGCTAAGCACTTTAGAAGCTATTACAATGACATGATTTGAGTGTTCGTCCACATGGCCCTAGCCACACTAAATTGTATATTTTACTACCTCGACTATTCACCTTATGGAAATGTGAAGTAGATTCTACATATATGGCTTTAACTAAGAATGATCACACTTTGCCCTAGACTCATTCTCAATTGTACATTGGTAATGGAAATATGGTTTCTTTCTAAGATCATCTTGAAGAACTCTCCTTCTACTACTTGGTTTCCTGTGCACACTTTGTGTCCATCTTTTGAGTGTAGCCTCTTTCTAGCTTAAGTAGTGTATGCCCCCTAATACTTAGGGGGGGTTTAAATGTTCTTCCTATCAAGACATACATCGAAGTCTTGCTTAGATACTCCAAGAAATGTTGGTTTACACAACAAGGTTATGGAATTCATTTACACCAAGGGCTTTGTTGCTTCTTCAAGCCTCCTCTTTATTTATTTATATATAGATCTGGATTCATCCATGAACATGTCTAAAGGCATCCTCTACAAGGATTTTCAAGGGATTTAAACCATTTGATTCACAACAGTCAATTTCTGAAATTAAAAATCACTTTACAAAATTGCTCAATCAAGAGTATTTTTAGTTGATGTTTGGTGGATTGAGCTTATATTCAAACATGGTTTTCTTACTACCATGTGGTAGATATTACTTTTATCTAGCATACCATGAAAGAAAGCCAAGATATGAAATGGTATATTCTTGGTCAAATAATTACCGCATTTTGCAAGTGATTTTAATTATTGAAATCTCTTGAATCGATTTAAATTGATGTAAAACATGATGCATGTATGATGTTGTGTTTGTATATATGCATGAGGAGCATATTCTCATGATGTTGTTTACTCCATGAATATTATGGTTGACATTTATTTGTTGCAATGTATGAATCATGATGTAGTTTTTGTTGATTATACACCAATTTCCGACTTATTACTTAAGTGGAATTTAGTCATGATATTTATATATTTATTTCATGCACACAATTTTATGATATGAATGTGTGATGATGTGATTATTACAAAATATAACCTTTTGTGATGAGAATTTTGATATGAATATGTGATGATGTAATATTTGTAATATATTTCATGCACAACTTGAGACAAAGCACCCATAGACACGCACACAGACGCGTTTACTGAACTAAATAAAAAACTTACGGGCACGTCTATTTGCGCGTCTGGAGACCCGCATCTATCAACGCGTCTATATATCAAACACACGCGTGTATAGACACGCACTTAGATGCTTAAATAGACGCGCTTATAAATGCGTTTATAGACGCAAATATAGACGCTTGTTGAACAGACAGACACGTATATAGACGTGTTTATAGACGCACTGATAGACGCGCTTTATTTTTTTATTTTTTAATTTACAGAATGCTGTGTATGTTGTGTATGCTATATAGTTACAAGAATCCCATATCCACATTGTGTAATTCAATTCTTACAGCCAAACTGCATTTTAATTACAATTCCAAATAAAACATTACAACTCCAAAAAGCAATAAAATTGAAAGCTCAAAAAGTGCTTGTATATACATATTGCACGAAGCTAAGCCACGTCATGTGGCTTCAAGTATAAAAAATAAGAAAGCTAAGCCATGTCATGTGGCTTCAAGTACAAAAAATAAGAGGAGTGTATATACAAGAGGCATGAAGCCAAGCCAGTGGCTTTAAGTACAAAAAATAGTAGCTAGCACTACTTCTATGACTAATCTATGTTCTCGAGGTCCTCGCTCCCTTCCACGCTCCCTTTTGCGCTCCCTTCTGTGCCTCCTTCCTCGTCTTCCTCATCGTCTTCTACACGGGCCTGTAAACAAGGGACAACATATATCAATGTATGAAAAATCAAATCTTTACTTATAATTTTGGCATTATTTAATTACTTTCAAATACCTCGGGGGCCGCTCCAGTAGCTCGGGTATACTGCTCCTCAGTAATCGACCCGTCATCATAGAAGTGCCTCCATGTATCTCCTCTGCGATGGTGGCAGTGGTAGGCTGTCTCCACAGGAGTAGGGTATCTGCCCACCATCTCAAGCTACATGATGACACACTTTGCGAAGGGATTAGTACAAAGAAACCTCAGGGGGATCACTATGTATAAACTCTCTATATCACGTGCGTTCAAGGCCTATATTTAAAGTCCCTTATTTGTAAAAAATTTCATTAATAAAATTTACCCCTTTTCTATACAAATCTGTAAATTTTTTCCAAAACTATTTTAAATAGTCCCTTATGTATATTTATTTCTATAAATTTTAGAAATAAAAAAAATCCTTCTGTTGAACTCACGTGATAGGGTTACATATGATGAGTGACCCCTCGAGAAAGAAACAACCTCCTAATAAACTACATAAGCAATATAATTTGAGATCGATACTTACAAATTCGGCCTCCCATGATTCAACACCCCCTGCTCCAAAATGCACGCTTCCATATTCCTCCATCTTGATCCTCCATGCCTCCACGTGCTGCAGACTGGGGTCCTCCCTCGCTGACTTCATTGCTTTCTTCCACTCACGCTTGTGAGCGGTGTGGGGCGGGCCCCTTAGTGGTTGAACTCCCTCAAGCCTGGCAAGCTTCGCTAGTGCCTGCCTCTTAAGCGAAGATCTTTTATTGCCAAGTATCGTAACAATCTTTGACTTGGCCCATTTATCTGTGAACTGGCGATTGGGGGGGTTAGGATACCTAGAGCGAACAGTAGCGAGGGTCTCATCAGCCAACCTCTTTGGCTGGTCTTTAAAGTGGATAAAGCAATCTCTGTAATTGTTAGCAATTATAGAGCTCATGAAGGCCATGATGTCCTTCCCCCGCGCATCCATCAAGATGCCTCCTGTCTGAGTGATGTCATAGAATATCGTACCATCACCCGGAGGCACGTCTAAATCATCTGAATCATCATCGTCCCCACCGCCACCCCTCCCAAAGCACTGTGCCATGCATCCCCCACCGCTCTCCCTGCTACTACGCCTGCTACCATGTTGTGTCAAGCTCGTACGCTGGCCACTCGTAGCTGGAGACTGCATGGGACTACGCTGACCACTTGTAGTTGGAGAACCGATTCTCGACGGCACAGGAGTACGTCGACAACTCTGCCAGACAGAAGGACCTCCTGACGGCATGGGGGAAGGGGCATAAGACGGGATGGTAGAAGGGACATAAGACGGCATGGGGGAAGGGGCATAAGACGGTATGGGGGAAGGGGCATAAGACGGCTATGCTGACTCTGCTGGGGTGATCTCAAGCAGTGTGGGGTGGTTTGGAGTATATAGTGCCAACTCCTGGGAGTGTTTAGAGTACCCGTCATATACCCGTATAACTCCACAGGACTAGGAGGGTGCCCTAAAAGGTTATATAAGTCCTTCCAAATATATTCCCAGGGATCAGGTGAGCTGGAAGCGCTTCCTGGCCACATGTTGAACTGGAAAAAAGGAAAAAAATCTATTACTGATGAGCTGAGAAGAAAGCGGATAGGAAGAGAGGCTTACTGTCGGAGCGCGTCTATAGATGTGTCTGACTATCGCGTCTATAGACGCGTCTAATAGAGCGTCTAACAAAGCGTCTAATAGAGCATCTAACAGTGCGTCTATAGACGCGTCTGTCTATGTCTGCAAACAGGCTAGATGCGCGTTTAGACGCGCTTGTAGATGTAGTTTTAGACGCGCTCTGAGATGTGCCTATAGACGCGCTCCGACAGACGGGATTTCTAAGAAGTAGAAAAGGACATTGTGCCCAACACACAAACGTGACACTGATACCCAAATCGTGCGTTTCTTGGATACGAGAAAGTACAAATCTAAAGAGAGCAAACTTCCAAACAAGATCAACTGCAAAAGGACTTACTTGGATAGAGGTATGGAAGGTTCTTCTTCTTTTTCAAAGTTGCTTCTCCTCCTTGTTCGTCCTCCTCTCCTTTAAGCTTGGAAGTAAGTGTGGGTGCCTTCCTCTTAAGTGTAAGCTTGGAAGTAAGTATGGGAGCCTTCCTCTTAAGCGTCGAAACTATGGATCTACTAATAAGGAAGGAAGCAAGCCGCGCGAAGTATAAGTAATGTGAAGAAAAGTAAAGCGAGCGCGCTAAAAACAGGTTTAAAAGCCATGTCTATAATCGCGTCTAATGGCGCGTCTAAATACACAGAGTAGACATGCCTTTAGATGCACCTTTAGACGCGACTGTAGATGTGCTTTTCGATGCACCTTTAGACACGCCACAGAGTTTAAATTAAATATTTGAAGAAGAGCAAATTTGGTGGGTTGTTTGTTTGTAGGATGTCTTCATCTTCAACAAGTAGCTCCAGTAAGGATGAATCCCTCCGTATCCACCATTGCGAAATGTGGTTGGAGCAAAAAATCAAATGTTTGTGTGATCGATGTCGGGGAAACATGTATCGTGCACGCAGGATTACACTCAATCATATCTCAAAGTATGGAGAATGGGATGTGACCATAAACAAGGTAAGGGTTTGTAAGTTAAGGTTGATTGAGATACCTATGGGTGTTCATATGTTTGAGTTATGATCCCGTTTTAATTTGATACAGGATGCAGTGTCACACCCGCATATGTTGCCCTATGCTCGCCGTGAGGAGGCAAGCGTCGGCGATATGAGGTGGGATCTTCAGGAGGGACCGTTACGGATGCATGGAGTGATGGTGATAGTAGCCCTCCGCCATTACCTCATGAAGCCGTGGAGGAGGAGGTGTTTGATGATATGGTGCGGGATTTATATGTCCATCAAGGGAGGGATGATAGCATGGAGCAGGATGATCTTTTTACTACAGCATCGACTCCACTGTTTGAGGGGTGCACATTCTCTGTTCTACGTGCCTCCCTTGAGTTACTAAACTTGCAAACCATCTATGGATGGAGCAATGCAAGTTTGAATGCTACCTCCTCGTGGGTTCAGTTCATACTACCTACTAGCATTTCATGTAGTGCATCGAAGGACGTGAAAGATTGTATTTACAAGATGGGCGAGCTTGTGAGGTACTTTACATGATACAAAATATGATGCGTATCAATGCTCCATGCAAGTTTGAATGCATATTGCTAATATGCTGTACTTTTTCGTTTCTAGGTATGTGAGCTCAAAGGAAATAGATCCCACCACGCTTGAGAATGCTGAGTTATGTCAGTGGAGGCGGTTTGTTTAGTGGAGGAGACATTTCCACGTTCTATTCTCACAAGCCAACTACATCTCATAGTGCATTTGGTGGATGAGATTGTTATATGAGGTACTATACATGCACGATGGTTGTTCTTCCTGGAGCGCTTCATGAAGACTTTGAAGGGCTTCGTGAGACAAAATGCAAGACCCGAAGGTAGCATGGCTGAGGGTTGGTTGGTACAAGAGTCACTTGTATATATTTATGAGTTTCTTGTTGATGTGGACAGCTCTCTCCCACGACTATGGAGAGATGATGAAGACCTAAGGATGACCTCTATTGTGCCTCAAGGGAAAGGATGCAACAAAGTAATAGACATGGAGTTGCATAATAGTATCAACCTCTTTTGCGTGCTTAATAGTGATGTGATGAAAAGATGGGTGACAAGATACGAGGATGCAAAGGCAAGAAGACAAGAAGAAAGGGCCCTCTTTCGTACACACCACGGATCTCGTGTGCCATACCCTTAGTATCTAAGAGCACTTCCAAACGATATTCATGTGGATTGGCTACTTGATGAAATGGAGAAAGCAGAGAAAGACGAGGGGATGCATATCACAATGGAAGAATGGGAGTATGCTAGGGGATGCATGAGCAAGGTCGGTATATAGAATGTTATGCATAAGTTAGGAGCTTTCAATAATTTAGATTGCTTATTTAATTGATTTTTTCTTGGTGTAGTGCACTATGTTCAATGCTATATGGTATGAGGGCAAGCATTTTCGAACACAACGGATTGATGATAAGAGAAACACACAAGATTGTGGCGTCATTGCTAGCTTTGAGGGAGCCAATGGAGCCATGGATGATGGTGCATTGGATAACCCAAAAGGCATCACTCTGTAAGCAAAAACTCCCCAAGGTGTGACAAATGATGTTTTCTTTTGATCTTCCTCCCGAATAGGAATTTGAAAGTACCCAGAATACCCATCACATAGAGAATACATCTCATGCCCTACTACTTGGTCTAGTATTTCATCTTGGAATGGCAAAGGAAAATGATCCCTCTTAGTGCATGCATTCAAAGGATGAAAGTCCACACAAACCCGCCACTTATTTCCTTTCTTTGCTGTGACAACTACAGGAGATATCCATTCTGAATCATCAACAGGAAATATGAATCCTGCCACAAGTAGTTGTGTTACCTCTTTCTTTAGTGCCTCAGCTTGGATCACCCCCAATCGCCTTAAGCGTTGAACAACTGGCTTGCTTTCTTGCTTCAACTCAATCTTGTGCTCCACAAGAGAGACTGGATGAACCTGTGAATAGCTTGTTGCAAAGAGACATGGAAAATCATCTAACATATCCAAGTACTGGAGCTTCTCACTACCTGATAGAGAATCACCAAGAAGCTCTTCATTGCATTGGCATCATTTAGTGTGCTCCACATCCTCTACATGAAGTGTCTCTACAGGATCTTCTTGTACCACGACCTTGTTCCCTCCTCACTCATCCCCAATCAGCACTAAGACAAAGACCAAAGGCCACTCCTTCCACCTCACCCTCTGAGCTGGACTCCTTAGAGCTACACCCCATCTTTGCTTCTTCATTGGTTAAGTTAGAGCTCGAACTCTCTGATGTTGAAGACTCCTCCTTGACAACTTCCTTTTTATGACTTCTGATGTTGTAGTGCACCTTCTTATCATTTCCCTGCAAAACTAATTCTCCAGTATCTCACTTTTGAACAGCCTTCACCTTGCGTAGCCAAGGCCTTCTCAAAATCAATGGATAGGCCCGTGCATCTGGCTTGCTAGGGATCACCTGAAAAGTAGTTGGCACAGAAATTCCACATCCATCCACTTCTAGATTCTTCACAACTCCCAAGGTCTTAACCCTAGTGTTGTCAGGCAATTTGATGTGATAAGGAGAGGTGGTACTAGAGTATTTTAAATCAGCATCTATCATGGCCTTCGCACTGATGACATTAATCGATGCACCTCCATCAATGTACACATTAGAAATCACTTGACCATCAATGATCACATCAACCACAGGTACATCTACATAATAAATTTCACAATCTCTCTCTATAATCATCAGCGGAGAAATGGGGTCTCAAAAGGGCCTTCAATTAGTGTTTCCTAATTTCAAGGATATTTGGGAGGGATTTGAGGTGTACCAATGAGAGTGCTCCAAGGTGTGGGACGATGGTCTGTTGAGGTGGAGGGTGGGAAGGTCTGGAAAGAGCTTTTTTTGGTTGTTACCCTTATAGTAGGGACCACCCAAACCATCCAACCCCCTCCCTCCCCCCTTAATCCATGCTTAACCCTCCTCCCGTGTGACCCTTCCCCACATTAGCCCCAAATGGCATTGAAGAGGAGGTGGGCCATCTTGGGCGAGTTTTGATTACCCCTCCCAAATCAAAAGTTACTTTTTGACACTATCCTTTCTCAATAAAAATTATATTTACTCACACTATTAGTTTGGAATAATAATGCAAAAGCTAGGAAACATAATTCGTACCTTACTCTATATTGCAAAAATCCTAGCATTAATATTTATTTCAAAGAAATTTGGTCCTCTTTTAAGAACTAAAATTTTCTTAACTTATTAATAATTTAAATATACAAAAAACCATGAAAATGTTATATATATATAATATTTATTTATTTATATTTATATAGCTAATACTAGGTACGATCCTTAGCAAAGGCTTTACTTTAAGTAATTATAAGACCTAGCCAAAGTATCCTACTAATTAGGGATAAGCACATAGGCTAAAAGCACACCGATTCATATTTTCTTACATTCATGCTGCATGGTGTATCAAAAGAAATGAAGAATATTCAGGAGAAATATGTATTCCATATCATGGATTCATACCATGGATATCTGGTGGTTGCTAAAGTAGAAAAATGATATGGATTCAATGATACTGTAGTTTTGTGCAAAGCCTTAAACAAAGTTTAAGGCTTTTGCAAAGTATTACATACTATAACAAAGATAAGCAAGTACGCTAAACCTCTTCCAGATTCTATGGTTTTAAATACCTACCTTACAAATACATTCCCTAATTCTTGATTCTTTGACTCTAACAAGCATTAGACACATGGAAGAAAAGCATACATGCTAAAAGCACGTGTGTAAAATTTAATATTTCCTTATTTTTTAAATTAATTCAATTCTTTGATTGACTACCTTTTTAAAATTTAAAGGTTATTAGTATAGAATATACATAATTTTAAATGTTATTAACGTATAATATTAATAATTTATGTATTTATTTCAATTTATACAATAATTACAATGTATTTATATTAGTTTTTAAGTTAATAATGTATATTTTTATTAAAACTAAAATTTAATATCTAGTTAATAGGGGGACTATGAGAGAAAAAATTCAATTAGGCCATCCTCGGCCATGGGGAGGGGGAGAAGGGGGTGGGAGAGGTATAAAGTATAAATGCCATGTGTCATTGCATCAGGGCTTCCAATTTTTTGAACCGCCATCAAAATGGCATAAACAACCTCCTCTTCCTTCGCAGCTCGCTCTTTGTATGCGCCTCATCTCAGCTTGCAATTGCATTCCACCTCCTTTCTTTGCATCTCTATCCACCACCCTTCCTTCACATCTTCCTCATCCATACCACCTTGCCTTGCTTCCTTCCTCGCATGACACATGAAAGCCGTTGATGTGCTATCTTCATTTTTTGGGCTTCCCCTCTTTCCTCTTCTCTTACTGGCATCTGTTGCTCTTTGTGGCCTTCGATTAAACAATCTTCCATAGATTATTCTTAATTATTAGGATTGTGCAACTTGCTAAGGTACGCAGCGAGAGTATGACGAGGAGGCAATGAGGGATGAAGGGGAGGAGGTGGAAGACAGTGAGGTAGGCAGCGAGGAATGAAGGGGAGGCAACGAGGGATGAAGGGGAGGCGGAAGGCAGCGAGAATGTGAGTAGGGCAACAAGGGATGAAGGGGAGGAGGCCGAAGGCAACAAGGTAGGCAGCGACGGATGAAGGGGAGAGGCAGCAAGGGATGATGGGGAGGAAGGATTCAATGAGTGTAGTATCCCATGATACGATAGGGGAGGTGTTTCATTTTTTTGTTTCATCATGGTGAAGATTCCAGTGTTTCAAGGGACCCAAGGGGAAGACCCGGAGTCTTATCTTCGAGATTTTGTTCGAGGATGCCGGCTTTCTAGATGATCCATCAAGGATCGCGTGAAAATTTTGCCTAATTTACTTGAAGGTATAGCCTTGAGTTGGCATGAGACCTTGCCAGACTCTACCAAGGAGGACTGGGACCAAGTGGTGGCTGCAATGTGGTGGCTGCAATGAAGCACAAATTTGGGGCAGTGGAGTCGCCAAATGCTTTGATGTTGCACTTGGACTGGTTCTATCAAGGAGAGGGTGATATGGTCTCTGTGGTCTCTGCATTGGCAATCCGATATGAAACTTTATGGACAAAGTATGAAAGGGCAGCTTTGCGAGCTATGGCATCTGCATCATCGGCCCCTCAAAGTCTCATAGGGATGGAGCACTTAAAGATGAGCAAATTGGTTATGGCTTTGGAGCCTCGTCTTCGCTCGAAAGTAATGAGTAAAGATCCAACAACATACGTGGAGGCACTTCACATTGCAACCAAGAAAGAAGCTTCTCTAAAGATCGAATCCTCTTTTGTGTCTTCAATAGCTTAAACTCCTAAGGTGGAGGTAATGGGAACTCCTCAGGTACCAAAGTCCTCTGAGTTAGATCATAATAGCTCCCAATTAATGGCAGAGTTTGCTAATTTGAGATTGCATTTGGTTAATGCACGACAACCTAGAGCACCAAAGAGTGAGGATAGGCCTTGAGATAAGAGTGGGGTCACTTGCTATGAATGTAATGAAAAAGGTCACTATCACCCCGAGTGTTCTAGATTGAGAAAAAAAGGAGAAAAACAAGTATCCTTGTTAAAAGCTTCTTCAGGGGATGAGGAAAGAGAGGTAATGATGGCTAAACGGGGGTGTGGTAAAGCCAAGAAGAAGAAGACAAAGAAGTAGATGGGGAACATCAGGAAGAGAAATTCCGTATTAAGAAAAAGAGGGCATCTAGAAGGAGAATTAGCCAGTCAGAATTTCCTTTAGGACAAGGCATTAGAAGCTTTGACTTGTTGTCCGACCTTAAAGAAAAGGAAGCTCATATCACCTTTGGTTAATTACTTGCTTTGTCTCCAAAACTATGGAAAGAATGGGGAAAGCTAGCAAGCACAAGAGTGTCAAAGAAGAAAAAGAAGAAAAGTGCCATTCTTGTTGTTAAAAAGGTAGATACAGATGTTGGTGATGATGTACCTGTGGTTGATGTGATCATTGATGGTCAAGTGATTTCCAATGTTTACATTGATGGAGGTGCATCGATTAATGTCATGAGTGAGAAGACCATGATAGATGCAGATTCAAAATACTCTAGGACTACCTCTCCTTATCGCATCAAATTGGCTGACAACACTACGGTTAAGACCTTGGGAGTTGTGAAGAATCTAGAAGTGGAGGTATGTGGAATTTCTGTGCCGACTACTTTTCAGGTGATCCTTACCAAGCCAATGCATGTGCCTATCCACTGATTTTGGGAAGGCCTTGGCTACATAAGGTGAAGTCTGTTCAAAAGTGGGATACTAGAGAATTGATTTTGCAGGGAAATGATAAGAAGGTGCACTACAACATCAGAAGTCGCAAAAATGAAGTTGTCAAGGAGGAGTCTTCAACATCAGGGAGTTCAAGCTCTAACTTAATTGATGAAGAAGAAGAGACAGGGTGTAGCTCCGAGGAGTCCACCTCAGAGGGTGAGGTGGAAGGAGTGGCCTTTGATCTTTGTCTTGGTGCTAATTGGGGATGAGTCAGGAGGGAACAAGGTGGTGGTACAAGAAGATCCTATAGAGACACTTCATGTGGAGGATGTGGAGCACACTAAACGATGCCAATGCAATGCAGAGCTTCTTGGTGATTCTCTATCAGGTAGTGAGAAGCTCCAATACTTGGATATGTTAGATGATTTTGCATGTCTCTTTGCAACAAGCTATTCACAGGTTCGACCAGTCTCTCTTGTGGAGCACAAGATTGAGTTGAAGCGAGAAAGCAAGCCAATTGTGCAATGCTTAAGGCGATTGGGGGTGATTCAAGCTAAGGCACTAAAGAAAGAGGTAACACAACTACTTGAGGTAGGATTCATCTTTCTTGTTGACGATTCAGAATGGATATCTCCTATAGTTGTCACACCAAAGAAAGGAAATAAGTGGTGGGTTTGTGTGGATTTTTGTCCTTTGAATGCATGCACGAAGAGGGATCATTTTTCTTTGCCATTCTAAGATGAAATACTAGACCAAGTAGCAAGGCATGAGATGTATTATGTATGTGATGGATATTCTGGATACTTTCAAATTCGTATTCAGGAGGAAGATCAAAAGAAAACATCACGTGTCACACCTTGGGGAGTTTTTGCTTACAGAGTGATCCCTTTTGGGTTGACCAATGCACCAACTACATTTCAAAGGTTCATGAGTCAAGTGCTCGAGCCTTACTTGGGAAAGTTCATAAGGGTGTTTTTGGATGATTTTTGCATTTATTCTGGGCGCATAGATCACATGGAGAAGTTAAAGATGGCCTTAGCTAGGATTGATGAAGCAAAAGGGTGTCTAAATCCTAGTAACTGTCATTTGGCTCAAACAAAAGTAGCCTTGTTGGGGCATATTATGTCTGAAGAAGACCTGCAAATGGATCCCTACAAGGTTCGAGCAATCATGGCATTGCCAAGTCCTAAGAGTGTCACTAGTGTTCGCAGAATTCTAAGAAAGAGCAAGTAATATCAATGCTTTTGTGATGATTTCACAAAGATAGTGCATCCCATGAACTTGTTGACAAGAAAAGGAGTTTCTTTCCAGTGGGGTGTGGAGCAACAAGAGTCTTTTTAGCAACTTAAGGAGGCCACGAGTAAGGGCCCAATATTGAACCCCCCTGATTGGGTCTCAAGACTTTTATGTAAATCCAAGTGTGTCTTTGCATTTAGTTAGTGATGTATTGCTAAAAAAAGGAGAGGCAAGTAGAATGTAACCCATCTATTATGCCAGCCGATAGCTTACAGAGGTGGAAACAAGGTATGAAGAAATGGAGCAGTAAGCACTCTCTTTGGTGTTTTCAGTCAGAAAGTTTCACTCCTATTTATTACCTCAGTCATTTTTCTTCCTTACCTCACAGTCTATATTAGCATATCTAGTTTGCAAGCCTAATCCTAGGGGGAGATTTGCAAAATGGTTGTCAGAGCTTCAAGAGTTCTCTTTCTCTTTTGTCACTGAAAATACCACTAGGTCCTCAACTATGGCAGATTTGCTCACACAACGGCATGATCTAAGAGAAGAAAAGAAATATAAGGAGGACATTAACGATGAAAGGGAGACACCACCAATAGCTTTTGTCTTGTATTTTGATGGGGCTTTTAGTCCTTCACGCCAACAAGGAGATTGAAAGGGAGACACCACCAATAGCTTTTGTCTTGTATTTTGATGGGGCTTTTAGTCCTTCCAGGTATCACAAACTAACAATGCAGCTGAGTATAATGCTTTGATTCTTGGCTTGGAGGGTTGTCTTCAAAGTCAAGTTAAAGAATTGGAAGTAAGAGGAGATTCTAAGCTTATTATAAAGCAAATGCAAGGGCATTACAAGACAAGAAGTACTCATTTAAAGGAGCTTAATCAAAAGGCTATGGCACTATGTAGTCAATTTGATTTTTGCAAGTTTGTTCATATTTACATATAATAAAATCAAAGGGCAGATAAGTTGGCTACTCAAGCCATTGTAGTACAAGACCGGAGGGTGGTTTCTTTGGTAGACACTGGATGGCCTGAACTGCAAGATGTTCAGCAATATGTGAAAGAAGGCATGTTTCCTCAAGGGGTTAACTCCACAATAGAAGCAGAGATTCGTTACTTTTGGCCATGCCTCCATAAGGATGTATATGAATGTCACCAATGGAACCTATCAGCTTAAGGATGTTGATGGCATGGTGATACCTAGACGCACCAATGAGTATCACCTTAAATTCTTCTATGCTCGACCACCTTGAGGGCCAGCAGACCCTCTCCGTCACTAGAGAGGATCTACTTGGGGGGGAAAGATGTGATGCCAAAAATTGACATTTTTTATTTGGAATTGGTATTGTTTTTCTCTATGTTTGATAAGAGTTTGAGTATCAGGTGATAGCCTAGCGGCTCTCACTTATTTCTATTTTCTAAGATATTCTATGGGATTGAGAGGATGAGTGGAATGGATCATTGTAAATACCATGTGTATGCATGATAAATACCTTGGCATGGGGTGAGAGTTATTTGTGTATGGGATATTATATAAGTAGAAAAATTTGAATTCGTGATTCAAAAAAATCGAGAAAATCACTCGAATGGAAAAAAAAATCGATTAAAGGAACAGTGACACGCCACATTTTTTATATAAATTTCCACATCATCACCACATATTCGTACGAATAACTTTTATTCGTATGAATAAAGTATTCATACAAATAAACTTGTATTAGGACGAATACGTTCCTTCGATTTTGCATATAATCTCATTGTTTGCCAATTTTTCTTATCTCATGCTTAGTTCCTCAACCAAGCATAAGAAATCTAAAAAGGAAAAAAAGGAGAACAGTCCTCAAGGTTGTGAAAGCAATCTAGAAGATTTGAAATAAGATATATTTTTGTTAGGGAGCTTTAGGATCTCATTTTGAATTCTTGAGATCTCTTGTTTGGATTTTGGTTTTGGTCTTTTCTTTTGTTTGTTGGAGTTCTAGGTTCTCTTTATTGAGTACCTTCGATCTCTTGTGATAAAAATATTTTAGATATTTATGTGTTTGAAATTTGTTTATGGGAGTTCTAGGTTCTCTTTATTGAGTTCCTTCAATCTCTTGTGATAAAAATAATTTAGATATTTATGTGTTTGAAATTGTTTGTGGGAGTTCTAGGATCTCCTTATTGAGTTCCTTAGATGTCTTGTGAGATAAATTTTTTTGTCAGAGTTTGAGGATCTCCTTGTTGAGTTCCTTAGATCTCTTGTGAGAAATATGTTTGTTTTTGTGTCTATGAAATTTGTTTGTGGGAGTTTTAAGATCTCCTTGTTGAGTTTCTTCGATCTCATATGGATAGACTTTTGTACGTGGGAATTCTACGATCTCTTTGGTGAGTTCCTTAGATCTCTTATGATAAATGGGTTTGTTTTTGTGTCTATGAAATTTTTTTATGGGAGTTTTAAGATCTCCTTGGGATCTCTTTGGTGAGCTCCTTAGATCTCTTGTGATAAATGGGCTTGTCTTTGTGTCTATGAAATTTATTTGTGCCTTGTTGAGTTTCTTAGATCTCATGTGAATAGATTTTTGTACGTGGGAGTTCTAGGATCTCTTTGGTGAGTTCCTTAAATCTCTTGTGATAAATGGGTTGTTTTTGTGTCTATGAAATTTGTTTGTGGGAGTTCTAAGATCTCCTTGTTGAGTTTCTTAGATCTCATGTGAATAGATTTTTTTACGTGGGAGGTCTAGGATCTCTTTGGTGAGTTCCTTAGATCTCTTGTGATAAATGAGCTTGTTTGTGCGTCTATGAAATTTGCTTGTGGGAGTTTTAAGATCTCCTTGTTGAGTTTCTTAAATCTCATGTGAATAGATTTTTGTACGTGGGAGTTCTAGGATCTCTTTGGTGAGTTCCTTAGATCTCTTGTGATTAATGGGCTTGCTTTTGTCTCTATGAAATTTGTTTGTCGGAGTTCTAAGATCTCCTTGTTGAGTTTCTTAGATCTCATGTGAATAGACTTTTGTACGTGGGAGTTCCAGGATCTCTTTGGTGAGTTCCTTAGATTTCTTGTGATAAATGGGCTTGTTTTTGTGTCTATGAAATCTGTTTGTGGGAGTTCTAGGATCTTCTTGTTGAGTTTCTTAGTCACTTAAATCATCTAGTCTACTTAGATCACTTATACCACTTAAATCACTTAGTCCACTTAACTCACTTATATCACTTGAACCATCATTGCAGAAGAAGAGTATTATAAAGTTATATATGAAGTTTACAATGTACATAATTATGCAATAGGATCCACATCTACCGTTTCCTGAGTGCTTGGTCCTCCTCCACATGCGAATCTTTATTAGTGAGGTCCTCAAAATCAAAAATATCGGTATCCTCAATTGCATCCAAATCTCCAAAGGACTGTATGTTGCATCCTCACGTATGTATGCGTGCTTGTAGGTCCTCGATCTCTTTGACTTGTGATGCAACGCGATCTTGTAACTCCTCAGCAGTAACACCTTGTTGACAGAGAGGTATGGTAGGTGTGGCCAAGTCAACAAGATCACTGTGTGCTAGGGGAGTTACCCCACGAGGTCTCTGAGACACGGGCTCTCTATTCTCTGTCCTTTCTCGCTTGCGCTCTACAGGACGTCCCTTTCTTATTCCTGACAAGTGTTGCTTGTCATTCCAATCCACGCCTTGATGTAAGACATCGTAGACATACACCTATTGGATGAAATACATGGGTATTTGCTGGTTATTGGGGATGCTTCCTTCCACCTCTATGAATCATTGGAGAAGGATGTGGGCTAGGGTTTTGTGCTGCAAGTATGACAACTTGGGTTGTGCATATTTATTCCTAGCACTTCCTGAACGAAGAAACAAGGTGTTTCTTACGTACTCTGATGGCATAGTCTCTGTACTTGTCGAAGAGAGATCGGGTCGCCTTGCATGGTATTGTCATCCACTGGACCACTAGCAAAAATACCTAGTCCCTCTCTACCCAACATCTCTCTTTGCACTTGTAAGATAGCTTGAGCCTCGGCATGATTTAGCTGGTCTACTAAATCAACCTCTTGAGGCACAAAAGCACCTTGTGGGCCCTCTTGGACTAGAGGTTGCTCTAGTTGGGGAGGATCTTGTCGCAGAATGTTCTCTAAGTTCTCTCCCTCCATGCTCATACTTAGCCTAAAAAATGACAACAAGATAAAATTAATTTGTAACCACAAATAATATTAAATATTTAAAAGATTAAATAATATTAAACCTATACAAACAATATTTAAATATTTATTGTTGCATCATTTATTATATTTTAAAATTGGACCATCATTTTTATCACAACATTCAATTATAAAAATAATATTTAAACATTTATTATTGCATCATTTATCATATTTGAAAATTGGATCATCATTTGTATTGCATCATTTACTTATACAAACAATATTTAAACATTACTTATCGCATCATTTATCATGTCAGTGTAAATATACAAACTGTTCGAACTTTGAAGTGGATCCAAACTTGGACGATATATAAAACTAAAAATGTTACAAGTTCCATGATTAGTCACTCATGTTACATCCCGGTGTGTCCAAGAAAGACTTAATCATTGGCTGGTCTAAGTCCTTGGTTTGGACTGAGCTGTATACCACATCTTGGAGCAATGTCAAAAATCCCACAAAAATCTATAGTACTTGGATGTCTTTTCGGTTTGGTTGACTTTCCCTGAACCACAAATCGTCATAAAGGTCCAATTAGAGCTTCTACGGGCCTCATACTTGGCGATGGTGCACAAATGTCCAAGATTTTCAGGATGTGATGAGACATGGCATACACATCTTGTGCAACATCGAAAGGTGGGGGATCGGTGCAAAGGCACTCTGGAGCAACGTGATGAAACCTAGCAATGGAGCTTCGCACAATGCTGGGGTTGCCACTGAGTAATGTAGGATAGTGCTTTCTAGTGCTGCATGGGTTCATCATTCCCCAATCACAAATTCCCAGATACACCTCCTCGGATGACTCCGAGAAGTGTAGCATAATGTTTTGCGCATGCAAATCATTATGCAGGACATTGTGTTGGTGCATGTAATGAATAGTGTGAACTAGTGCACTTAAAATATCAAATACATGCTGATGGACCCGTGGAGCTCTAACAAGCATTTCCGCATCATCTCTATGAAACATCGGAGATGGTCACTTTCTGTCATGTCCAAGGTAGGTTAGCCATCTTTCCAAATGATTTCCATTCCAGAATGGAAATATTATCATTGGGTTATCGTCATGGACTAGACCTATTGCCCAGATGATGCCCGGATGTACAACATCACCCAAGCATGTGGCTTCTTCCAATGCGCTAGCCTTCAATGCATCAACGGACACAGAATCTCTCAGCACCTTACATGCATAAATCTTGTCCCTTTCAAAGGGAGCAACAAGAATATTGCACATGTTGACTATTCCTTTCGTGCCTATGCCCACAGCTACACTAGGCATGAATCAGATGTCTCATCACTGAAGCAATATGGGCCGCATGGGTCTTGGAACTTCTACATGATGACGCAAGCCATGTGATGTGCATGGTGCTTGTGCAGGCGAGAATGAAGGATATGGGAATGTATCTCCTTGTGCAAATAGATTGTGCATTTGTGGTGTAGGTGAAAATGCGAGAGATGAAAACGGGTCTGTGCATGCGGTAGGAGGCTCAAATAGAGGCACAAAAGATGTGGTGAAATGTGATCATGCATGTGGTGGGAGATGTGAAAAAGGAGGAGGAACTTCTAGGTATGAAAGATCTTGGACGGGGTTCGCCGTGTTGTGGTGGATGCACTGGTGCATATGCTTGGTGTGGCTACAGTGGTGCTTGCGACTGCGTTGGGTGATATGTGACATATGACTGGGGATGTGGGTGCATTGGTGGTTGTGGTTGTGGTGGATGTAATGCAGCATCTGAGTGGGGGCGTGGGTGCATTGATGCTTGTGGTTGTGGGTGTGCTTGGGATCGTGGGTGCATTGATGGAAGGGAGGTCGAGGCAGCTCCTTTGCCTTTGTAACCTCACCACGCATTCTTGATGTACGTGACCTGGCATCTACAGGGTGTTTTCAGAGTTTGCAGTTGCTCCTTGATCATTTGCTCTAGCTTAGAGAGTCTTTCTATTTTCTTCTTGCCTTTTGATTTGTCTTTGTCTGTCTTTTCTTCTTTTTGGAGGTCTCTTCCTTCCTCATCACTTTCTTCATTTGATGTGTTATCTAGTGTTGCATCACTTTGCTCTTCCTCTGCATCAGTATCTATTTCTCTTTTAAATCTGTGTCAGAGTTGGAATGTATTTTCTTCTTTTGTTTTTTGTACCTTGACTTTGTGCCAAGTCTTCTTTAGCTCTTTGTGCAGCATCAACCATGTTGTTGAAATCATATAGTCCTCCGAGCTGATCTTTAATGCCAGCTACTGTTGTCGTTAATTCTTTGTTGAGTCCTTTACAAAAATAATCTCCCAGTTGCTCATCAGTGGGTTGTTGATTGTTTATCAACCTCCTGTCCAGATTTTTGAACATATGCATAGTCCTCAACTAACAAATGTTTTTTCTTCATATTCCGAAGCTTCTTGAGTATGTCTTCTAGAGTTTTTTCTTTACAAAAATGGCATAAAAAGGCAGTTTTCAGTTCATCATCATAAGTTTGAAAATGAGCTACACCATATTGCATAAGACAATTCATTGCCTTACCATTAAATGTTGCTGCAAACTACTTTTTTGTGAGGTCCGACAGTTGTCCAAATCCGCTTGCAACCCATCTTGTCTCAAACTATCCAACATGACTGTCGGGATCTTGTCCTTTAGCTGATTTCACTAAGGGATTCTACATCCTTGGATGTTGTTGTTGTATTTGAGCTGGAACTTGTTGTCTCCTTTTTGGAGGTGGAGGAAGTGGATTGAAGTTGAGTTTCCTTTGGGCTTGTACAAACAAGCGTGCCGCGAAATTTGTTGTAATACTCCTCTTGATTAATTCTTTAGTAGGTGATTGCCACATCAATTTGGTAAGTTCGAGCTGTACTTCACTTAGTTCTATGCCATGCACAGAATTGTCGGAAGAACTGGTTTCACTTGGTGTATAATCAGGATCGTGGAAGATGTCATCCTAATCGTCCATTTGTGTGCTTGCTTCCAGTCTAGCATGATTTCTAGTGAAGTATGCATAGCCGATTCATTGGGGCGATGTTTGCTATTGAGAGTTATTAGACATGGACCAAATTTCTTACCATGTAAGAGAAAAATTTAGCACCTCAATCACTGGCTACTATAGAGTTGCGTCTAGCGCTCTATCATGTGTAGTTTTTTTACTCTTTTTCAATCTTGAGGTGTTCAATAGTTGATTGTGCTTTAGGTGCAGTAGGACCTCGATCCGCCGCTCGTTCCTCCCTTGTTCTGTTGGATAGGAGTCGGTCTATGTTCTACTGGGCACTGATTGCATAATCTGAGCTACAACTATATAGGCACCCCTCTTGTCGCACAGTGTATGCACTTGTCCAGAGTGTGTGGTGCTCTCCAGCTGATTGTCTTTGAATGAAGTCAATAGCAGAACCTTGAAGGAATTCTGGCCGTAGTCCACCTTTAATTGACTTTCAATGGATTTCTTTTGCTGAACGTCATTTTGTGACTTTCCACTTGGTGCGAAGTTGTAACTGCGACAATGCTTTGTTGCATGTTGGATTTCATGGAGGTTGTTGCATATGCTAGTCTATTTTTTGTGTGGCATTGTTGATCTTACTGTTGGTTCTCTTTCTGCAGAATTGCTATGTAGCAGTAACTGATAGTCAGAGTTCCAACATAGTAGAGGATGGCCAATAGTGTTGCTGGTGTCTCCAAAATGCAGGAAAACAACCACACATGTCCACACCTGGCAATAGGAGTGCCATGGTTGGACTAATGTCAAAAACCTGGAAAGACGATTCAAAACATCAAAAGAACTAAGGTTTCTGCTCATACAGTAGAAATATTCTTAGTATTTTGTATTCTAACAGCCCACAATAACAACCCTCATTCAAGAGGTGAAGATGAGCTAAGTATAACATCATCCGACTACACTCACGCAACAGTTAGAAATAGCAAACAGTCCAAAACATAATGTGGGGGATAAGGCCACACCTACTAGCGATTGGAGATAGTTATAACTGTCCCTACAGTTACAAAATTATCCCACTATGCCTAATGTAACTTCCGTCTACTAGGAGTGTACTAACCCTCCTAGGGTAAAGCCTACATGGGTGGAAAGGTAACTCTCAACAGTACTCATAGCTCATTTGGTTCTATTTCCCTCTATTTCACTCATCCTAGCTAGTCCCTTCCACTCCATTGCTTCTAGCAGTAGCTAGCTCCATCCTCTCCCTCTTCAAGGCATCCTTCCTTAAGCAACCCGTTGATCCCCCTTAATTCTCACAGACCTTTTTTACTCTTTCCATCCATTTCACCCCCCTTGGGTAGTCGCATACACTCCCTTGCTACCCACAATCGGCTTCTTCATCTCCCTGATCATTTAACCCCTATTGGGCAAGTCCTTCCTCCCTTTTTCTGCCCTTAGACCCCCTTTATGTAGGATCAAGCTCTCTTGTATTATGCACACTCTTTCTCGGATTTCGCTCAACCCACATCCCTCCTTCTTGCATTGCTCTCAGCTCCTTCCATCCCCTTGCTACCCACAACCCGTTTGGTTCTCTTTCCATCAATTTCATCCCTCTTGAACCACTCCCTTGCTAGGAACAACTGGATCAGTATTCTCCCTCTTCAAGTTCTCCCTCCTTGAGTAGCTCCTTTAACCCCGTTACTGCCCATAGTCCATTTTCTCCTTTTACTCCACATTCTACCCCTCCCTCTTCCACTCCATTGCTGCCCACAACTGGCTTCCCACTCCCTCTTCCAATAGCTTCTTGCATTCCACTCAACCCACACCCCGCCTCTTGCATTACCCTTGCTGCCCATATATGGCTTCTTTATCTCCCTCTTGATTTCACCCCTGTTTGGGTAGCCCCTTTCTCCCTAATTTATGTGGAATCAATCTATCTTGAATTCTACACAACCCACACCCCTTAATCTTGCATTGCTCCTAACTTCTGCTAGCCCCTTGCTACAACCCATTTGATTTCTTTTCCCTCCATTTCACCCCTCTTGGCTAGCCCGCCCTTTCCAGTCCCTTGCTGCCAACTCCATCCTCTTCCTCTTGAAGTCCTCCCTCTTTGAGCAACCTCTTTATCACCCTTTCCACCCACATATGTTTTGTACTCCGTCCCTCCATTTCTCCCCTCCTTGGGTAGCCTCCTCCACTTCCTTGATGCCCATAGCTAGCCCCTTCTTCTCCCTCTTCATTTTAGTCCTGTTTGGGAAGATCCTTCCTTGCCCTTGCTACCCATAGCCCCTCTTTATGTGGAATCAATCTTTTTTTCATTGCACACACTCTTTATTGCAAGCTTCTCAGCCCACTTCCCTCCCTTTGTCATTCCTCTAATCCTCCTTCCATCCCCTTGAAGCCCACAACCTTTTATTCTCTTTGCCTCCATTTCACCCCCACTGGCTAGCACCTTCCACACCCTTGCTACCAATAGCTAGTTCCTTCCTCTCCCTCTTCAAGTATTCCCTCCTTGAGCACCCCCTTTGACCCCCTTGCTATCCATAGACCATTTTGTCTTCTTCCCCTCCATTTGGCTCCTCCGTAGGTGGCCTCTTCCACTCCCATGCATTCCGTAGCTGGCTTCTTCCTCTCCCCTTTCATTTCACCCCTATTTGGGTAGCCCCTTCCTCCCCCTTGCTTCCCACAACCCCTCTTTATGTGGAACCAATCTCTCTTGCATTCCACACACTCTTTCTTGCATTCCACTGAACCCATACCCCTCCTTCTTACATTGCTCTTAGCCCCTTCCACCCGCTTGCTGCCCAAACCTCTTGGGTCACTCTCCCTCCATTTCACCCCTCTTGGCTAACCCCTTCTGGATTTGAGGTGTACCAATGAGAGTGCTCCTTTGTGTGGGCCAATGGTACATTGGGTGGGAATAATTCTCACCCATGCTTTAGACCCATGAATTTCACTCCCAACCATTGATCTCATCTACAATCCAAGGGATACATTAAAATTTGTGGTAGAACCCGCCATTAGATTAAGGTGTAGATCCAATGGATACCATCAAAGGATAGAGGGATCAAATATAAACCCTTGAAAATGGCAAGGATCTAATGGATGACATCAAAAGAGAAGGGGGTTCATTTTAATACATCCATCTACAAATAGATCTAGAGGTAGAGATGCAAGGAAGAGGCACTGGAAGACGGGCGATTGATCTCAAGGAGATCCAAGGGTGGAGATGCAAGAAAAATGTGCTTCAATCCACACCGTCCATGATGCACCCTAATCTCAATCATTGATCTCAAGTTCCTTCATCTACACCCTCAAAATTGTGCCTAAATCTAGCCCTTTATTTGCTATTTTTATCTCCACCATTAGAGCTATCCAAGATTTAATGGTCCAAAAAATGGCAACCTCTCCCTCTTTATGACACCTCTATTTTGTCAACCTTTGCCAATTTGGAGCCCAAAAAAAGGTGCTTCCCACCAATTTCAGTATCCTAGGCCTTTGATCCATCCACCTCCAACTAAAGACCAAGGTTGATCAATTTCAAAATAAAGGCACCCATGTCAGTTGAGGAAATGCTAGGGACCCTTATCCCATGGGTTACCATAGTGGGTTAACTAGGTCTTAGCTTAATCCATTCCTTATGAAACCCTTTTGAGACCCCAATTCCATCATAATGCTTTGTAGATATCCATCACGTTGACTTTTTTTGTCAACATTGACTTTTGACAAACCTGGTCAATGATGATCGGCATTGCCTAGTCGATAAGGGTCAATGATTGACGTTGTCCAGGTCAACCAGGATGACCTTGTAGCCTATAAAGGAGCACCCTCTAACCTTATTCTTTTTCAAGCCTTGGCCTTTATAGTTCTCAACAGAGGTAGCCAAGCCGAGCAGCAAACCAACAAGGTAGCCCTTGGCCTATAGGGGATCATTAGCTAGGATTCACCTCAGTAGGAAGTATTTCCCTCCTCTCCATAGTGTCTAGTCTAGTATAGTTTGTAGTGAGGGATTCAATCCTTCATACAGTTTGATCCTCTCACTTACTTCCACAACATCACTTGTGTATTGAGTGCATCATCTATTAGTTGCAGTTAGTATTGAGCAAGAGAGAGACTGAAGTCTATCTCCCACTACATTGGTATTAGAGCTTTAGTTTTCTTTCATGAGGGAGGAAGGGCGAGTTCAGGGAAATACCCCATTGTTTATGGTATAGAAAAGATCTAGTAAGGACACTAAGATGCTAATGATCAGTCCAAAAAAAGAGAGGAGGAAGTAGGTTCCATCATGTAGACACTTCCATGTTTGCCACGATAGCCATGTTGTAAGCTATGATGTAGATGCAGCAACAATAGTCCAAGGCTTTCTTTGTCTGCATGACCCAACTTCAAGAAATGCAAGAAGATTGTGAGTAGGATGCCAAAGAATCTATACTTATATATTGATATAAAGTCTTGACAAAAATTTATGGAGATAGTTTTTTTAGTTTCATTATTAATACAACATAGTATTCATAGAATTGAGGGAAAATTGCTTTGGGCTAAATCCAACAACCACATTATGATGTGCTACCAAGGAAAGTTGTTTTTGGGCCATTTTTGGATTAGACTCATACCACTTGACACACAGTTTTAATCCATAAGTTATTTGAATCCATGCCATGTATTGATTTAGACCGGGCCACTAACAAAGAGGGTTATAAATGGATCATTTCTCTCTTGTTTTTTTAAGAGCCTCCAAATGATCTTCCAATCAAAATTTTAGCACTTTTTAACCGTTGTCTCAATGTCGTCAAGGGCTCGAGGAAGCATGCAACATGTCTTACCACCTTCGATTATGTGCATAATCTCACATCACGTGAATAAAAGTATGATTACAGATCTTGCATAACTTGAAGGTGGGGATTCACTTTGGGCCAAAATTTTGTTCAGAGAAAATTGACAAAATTATATAGAGTGAAATTTTCAAGTTTACTAGATAAAATTATTTTTGCACTTTCAAGAATTCATAAACGCTATGTGTGTGTGTGTGTGTGTGTGTGTAGATTTAATAATCCCATTAATAAATAAACCATAGAATTGATTCAATCATTTGGATAATTATAAAAAGATGCATATGAGAAATGGATTGAAATTCATTAAGAAAACGAAATTGAAGTAACTTTTGACAATATTGTAATCCAAAAATTTGGTACAGAAAGCTAGAGGATTGGCAATAGAATTTATCTTTAAGAGTGATGGAGAAGGGGAGGAGGGGGAAATTTTTATATTATTTTTAACAATATTTCCAACTAGGTTATTTTTTCTATATTTTAACTCCTAGGCATATATAATTATAAAGAGAAAGGGGATAAGTGTGCTTGTGTAACAAATTGCATCATAAAAAAGGGGTTGGTTATTATGTGCACGTGTAAGTGTGTGTGGGGGGGTTGCGAATGAGTAGGTGGATGTGTGTGTGTGTGTGTGTGTGTCAATGTGATAGTGATAGAGAAATGTGTGTGTGTGTGTTTAGATTAAAAAGTACTATCAATAATTGAGCCATACAATTAATTCCATCAATTGGATGAAAAGTTAAAAAAGAAAAACATATAAGGAAAAAATGTTTGAGACATCTAACTTGAAAAATGCAACCACAGTTTGAAAATATTTTGATCAAATTAATAATTGTTAATAATATTGAGTTTGTCAAACATAATATTGAAAAAAGATGTTGAATCCTCAGGCAGTCCAGGTTTCGAGGTCGGGGTCCACTTACCTGCCACCATCCACACAAACTAGGTGTTAGAACATCATAGTTACGTTTGGGTAGATAGGTAATGTCTTTTTTCCTCAGCTTGTTATCACTTTACCTAGGAATATATACAACCATATGGATTCTTAGATAATAATAATGAAAAAATTTAGCCATAAGTGAAGTTCAAGTCACAAGTGGAGTAAGGAGCAAATGAGTACATGGGTTAAGAAGGGATTGGAGGAGGTATGGGACGATTAGTGGGCTTGGTATGTGGGGTGGTTAAAAAGAAAGTGTAAAGGGGTACATAAAATAATAATTCATAGTTAGGGAAGTATTCATGTGTGTGTGTGTGTGCCATTCCACACAAAAAAAGAGTGTGTGTGCGTGTGTGTGCATGCATGCACGCGCACGTGTGTCCCACACACAACCGTGACTCATACACCCATGGCCAACTGCAAGGGGCCAATAGCTCATGGCCTACACCTTGAGGGTAGCTTAGCATGCTGTGAGTATTCGAATGTAGACAACCAACTCAAGTGGGTTGCCTGAGCTACCATAGGCTCCGAAACTTTTCATATTTTTGTTATATTGGCCTTAAAATCCAAGAAGTGTAAGGAGAAACAAGCTGTGGGTTTCTCTCTATCAGTATGTAAAGGTGGAAGTAGAAGTTCTGTGAATACCAGGAAGGGAGAGGGAGGGCATGTTCAATGGGGCCACCCCAAGCTTTCCAAACATGGCAGTGGCATTTTATGTGCCTTGTCGGTGGGGTGCTAAAAATGCATTCTGAGCAACCAATAACGATCAAACATGGAGACGTTTCCATCCACTCGGTCTAAATGTTAGACCCGAATGGATGACCTCAAAAATCTTTTGCTGTGAGGTGTTTGTCCAGGTGGTATGAATGTCCCACCCTATGTATCTTTGAACATGGGGGCCACTAACCCAAGCTTTCCATGGGCCAGGAAGGGAAAGGGAGGGCAGGTTCACTAGGGCCAACTCAAGCTTTCTAGCTTCCCATGACATGGAAGTGACACAATGCATGTGCCTTGAGGGTGAGCTGCCACATGTGAAGTCTCCACTCTACCCACAAGGTGGACAAATCATGGTAGAGTGCCTTTGGATTCTAATGCGAGCACGCAACTCAGGTGGCCATGGAAACCGCCTGATCTGTGCTCCTCCACAACATTTCACATTTTACTTAAGTTGTAAAAGTTCTCTATCTGTAAGAGCACATTCTTGCGATGACTCGAATGAAATGGCAGGGAATATGTAGGGTAATCATGGAAACAACTTTGTAGGGATGGGGTTAGCTTGTGAAAATAGAGAGCTCTCCTGTAACCAATGAAGACGGTTAAATCCATTGATGAATTCTATTATTTGACCTTCTGCAAAAATAGCTACTTGAAATTCATAATGTGGGAATGCCCTATAGAGCTAGAAGATGATGAACAAGGGAGAGGGGGGGATGGTTCCTTGGGGCCAACCACCCAAGCTGTGTTGCTCCGCCCATAGATTTGATATTTCAACTATATTGGCCTAAAAGTTTTAGGAGAAACAAGTCATCTTACAAGATTTTTGGACCTTCATCAACGAGATCCCGCTTCTGCCCCTCCATTTGCCTAAGCCCATTCACCTAGATCTTCACTTCTGCTTGTTGGAGTAGGGTTCTCTATCTTGTTTTAAGAGCCAGTTTGGCACTTACGCCCACGAGACATCTCACGGGGAACTCCTTCCCCTCGCCTTATGTATTTCGTGTCACCTCAAGTGTAGGCTCCTTGTGCTCATAACGAACTAGAGAGCAAAGAAGATATCAGGAATTGGCCAGACCCAAACATGCGGCACTTGTCTTCGGCCCCCATGCCTCCGAGTTCTAAATGTATAGGTAGAGCTTGTGATGAACGTATGGAAGGGAGAGGGGTTCACTTGGGCCAACCTAAGCTTTCCAGGTGAGGATGTACGTGGCTTGAGGGGGAGGTGGCACGTGCGAAGGGTCCGCTGTACGTGGTTGATGGACAAATCTAAGAAGCGCGCTGAGGCACTACAAGGCATAGGCCATTTTCCGACGGAAATACCGACGCTTTTTACATTAAATTTTTTTTTTTTCACGGGCGCAAAGGTCGCTATAAAAGTCGTTAAAATCGTCGGAAAAGGAGCGTCGCTATAAACCGTCGCTATATAGCGACGCTGTTAATCGTCGCTATATAGCGACGATGTAAACGTCGCTATATAGCGACGATAAAAACGTCGCTATATAGCGACTTTGTTAATCGTCGCTATATAGCGACACTGGTAAACGTCGCTATATAGCGACGATTAACAGAAGGTTAAAAAAATGGTTAGTGGGGCTAAACAGGGCCAAAAGGAAGCCCTGTTTAGCCCCACTAACCATTTTTTTTTTTTTGTAATTACAAAAGAAAGTTTTTTATAACAAAATTTCCCTTGCTTGCAGGGTGATACAAAATTGTTCTTGTGAACGATGAGGAAGAAATGCATATACATATACAACTGTGTTTGAAACAAAATTACCCTGTGAAAGGGTGATACAAAATGGCTCTAACGAGCGGATATGAAAAATGCTACTACCACTACTAATCCGAATCCAAATCCGAATCGTCTTGTTGGGCTGTTCCCTGGTCCTCGGCACCTGCATCTTCTCCCTCGTCCCCGACACCTGCGTCTTCTCCTTCGTCATCGGCACCTGCGTCCAATCCTTGCCCCTGTTGATCGCTCGTCTCTGATGATGGGACGCTTGAGCTTTGACCCTGAGACTGAACCATATAAATCGAAAATTAGATTGGAACTTAAATTAAAAAGTGAGATTACAAGCAGGAGTAAACTTATACCGTGCGAGCAGCCACCTCAGCCCAATCGACTGTCGCTCCCATTGCCTCTTGCTCAATGAACCACGGCTTGGTTCCTATCCGAAATGCGCGCCGCGTCTCTGCATCCGTAGGAAGACGACCCATCGCAGCTTGCTGTGGATCCAATTTACGAGAGTTAGAGTTAGCTAAAGTGCATGTAATATGTAAGTAAAACAAATAGAACAATACATTAAATGGAAAGAAGTAAACTTACCACGGTTGCCTCGAACGCATACCGTCCACCTGCACCAAAGTGCGAAGTACCTACGACATCCAGCCGTCTCTTCGCAGCCCTCCTCTGACCCTCGAACATTTCAGGATGGTCCCTATTCTGCTTCTTCAAGAACTTCCAATCAGCTTTGTCTGCCCAGCTGGGTTTAGACAACCCCTTTGTAATGGAAGTACGCATGGTTGATCTGCGATGCTTTAGGACCAAACCCATGCGCTCGAGCATATAACTGTTATTAAACTCCACATTTGGCGGATTAGGAAATCTGAGTTTTAACTCATCGATCACCGCCTGCTTCTTTTGGCCATCTTGATACCGCCAATCGATATTTATGCCGCTCTTGAAGTGATGACTCATCAACCGCCTCATGGCGGCCATCACTGCTTTGCCCTTTTTGTCTTCTATTATCTCTCCGGCAGATGTGATTTGATAGGAGAGATCCCCTGATGAGTAAGGGGGACTGACGGTAGCAGAGTCTGAAGGAGTGGAAGCTGCGCGACCGCTTCCGGATCGAGGAGTAGTTGTGGGAGTAGGAGAGGGAAAGGGACCTGACTGATACTGTATCTCCGGACCAAGTGGAGACCTAAAGGAGCGTGAGTGTGCTGACTCGTCTACATCTCCTGAGTCAGCACAACATGAGCCGCCCATCCTACTCTTCCTTCCCTTGCGGGAGGCATGCGCAGGTGATGATCCCGCGGTCGAAGGGGCGCGAGGGGATGGCTGGGCTGTACGTCCACCCGTCGGTGTAGGGGAAGGAATTGCGGAGGTCCTCTGAGAGAGCAGAGGAGAAGAATCTCGCTGCCTCCTCATCGCTCATCTGCGCTACAAACTCGTCGGGAGTCCCAACAAAGCCATGCGCGGCTAGCAAAGGAGTCCCCTGAGGGGTAGTCGCAGTGCTACGTGGAAGAGGGGTCGGACCAGGGGTAGTCACAGTGCTAGGACCGAGAGGAGTCGGACCAGGGGTAGTCCTCGGGGTAGTCGCCTGAGAGGAATCAAAGTCCTCTGGAGCATATAGATCGTGAGCTCTCCTCCTGCGAGGCTGTCCGTACTCGTCCGATGAGCGACGTGATCCCATGTCTAACATAGACACAAACACGAAAACAGAAAACAAATAAACAAACATGAGCATTCTCATAGGCATAGGCATAGGCAAGAAGAAAGAAGAGGGAAAGGAAAGAAGAGGGAAAGGAAAGAGGGAAAGGAAAGAGGGAAAGATAAGAGGGAAAGAAGATGTAAAGGAAAGAAAAGAATGAGAACGAGGAAATAGAGAATGAGAGAAAGGGAAAGAGAAGGAGAAGGAGCTTATGCTCATGCGGAAATAGAGAAGGAGCTTATGCGGAATGAGAGAAGGAGCTTATGCGGAATAAGAGAAGGAGCTCATGCGGAAACTTGCGGAAACTTGCATGCGGAATAAGAGAAGGAGCTTATGCGGAAAAAGAGAATGAGAGAAGCATATGCTTCTCTCATTCTCTATTTCCGCATAAGCTCTTGCGGAAACTTACGCATAAGCTCATGGACATGAATGAGCATAAGCATGAAGAATGAGCATAAGCATGAGCTTATGCTTATGCTTATGCATAAGCATAAGCATAAGCATAAGCTCATGCTTATGCTCATGCGGAAAAAGAGAGGGAGCTTATGCGGAAAAAGAGAAGGAGCACTTGCGGAAACTTGCGGATAAGAGAAGGAGAGAAGGAGCTTATGCTTATGCTTATGCTTATGCGGAATGAGAGAAGGAGCTTATGCGGAGAGAAGGAGAGAAGGAGCTCATGCTTATGCTTATGCGGAATGAGAGAAGGAGCTTATGCGGAAAAAGAGAATGAGAGAAGCATATGCTTCTCTCATTCTCTATTTCCGCATAAGCTCTTGCGGAAACTTACGCATAAGCTCATGCTCATGAATGAGCATAAGCATGAGCTTATGCTTATGCTTATGCATAAGCATAAGCATAAGCTCATGCTTATGCTCATGCGGAAATAGAGGAGCTTATGCGGAAAAAAAGAAGGAGCACTTGCGGAAACTTGCGGATAAGCTCTTGCGGAAACTTACGCATAAGCTCTTGCGGATGAATGAGCATAAGCATGAGCTTATGCTTATGCTTATGCATAAGCACAAGCATAAGCATAAGCATAAGCTCATGCTTATGCTCATGCGGAAATAGAGAAGGAGCTTATGCGGAATGAGAGAAGGAGCTTATGCGGAATAAGAGAAGGAGAGAAGCATATGCTTCTCTCATTCTCTATTTCCGCATAAGCTCTTGCGGATGAATGAGCATAAGCATGAGCTTATGCTTATGCTTATGCATAAGCATAAGCATAAGCATAAGCATAAGCTCATGCTTATGCTCATGCGGAAATAGAGAACGAGCTTATGCGGAATGAGAGAAGGAGCTTATGCGGAATAAGAGAAGGAGAGAAGCATATGCTTCTCTCATTCTCTATTTCCGCATAAGCTCTTGCGGAAACTTACGCATAAGCTCATGGACATGAATGAGCATAAGCATGAAGAATGAGCATAAGCATGAGCTTATGCTTATGCTTATGCATAAGCATAAGCATAAGCTCATGCTTATGCTCATGCGGAAATAGAGAAGGAGCTTATGCGGAACGAGAGAAGGAGCTTATGCGGAAAAAGAGAATGAGAGAAGCGTATGCTTCTCTCATTCTCTATTTCCGCATAAGCTCTTGCGGAAACTTACGCATAAGCTCATGCTCATGAATGAGCATAAGCATGAGCTTATGCTCATGCGGAAATAGAGGAGGAGCTTATGCGGAATGAGAGAAGCATAAGCATAAGAGAATAAGAGGGATGCGGAAATAGAGAATAAGGGGGAAAGGAAAGAGAGAAGGGAAAAGAGAGAGGGGGAAAGAGAGAATAAGAGAAGAGGGAAAAAAGAGAAGGGGGAAAATGAGAAAAAGAGAAGGGGGAAGAGAGGGTTCCTACGCCCATCACTGTAGCTAGCGCTTAAGGCGCTAGCTGCAGGCAAATGCAAATAACAAAAAGCTTAAATGGAAAGAAGAGGAAGCACTTACCTGTAAAAGTATGTCCCCTCGGTGTAGTGGACTGGGCCCACGAAAGAGAGACTATGTCCCGCTCGGTGTAGTGGACTGGCACTACAAAAGAGAGAAAACAATCCATTTTTTCAAATAAGATGTTAGTGGAAAGAGGAGATCACAAAAGCAAATTCTTGAAAGGAGACAAGGAAAGAGAAGATTGAGGAGACAAGGAAAGGAGGAGATTGAGGAGAAGAGAAGGAAGAGAAGGAAGAGAAATACAGAAAGAAGAGGTGAGTTTCTTTCTTTCTTTCTTGAAATTTTCTTTCTTTCTTGAAATTTCGTTTTTTGTTTGAATCCTTTCTAATCAAGCATGAAAACTAGTTTAAAACTTTAGCAATACAAGTAGAAACACTCACAAAACCAAAGCTAACAAACAAACAACCTACATTGTTGAAAAAAACTCACCTTTTGAAGAACTTTCTTTCTGGAAACCAAAGAGGGAAAAAGGAGAGAGAGGGTGCACAAGAGGTAGGAGGAGGGTGAGGAGTGGGAAATAGGGTAGGAGGTTGCTTGGAATAGATGGGAGGTCAGTGAAAATAGGTGGGAGGAGATTTTGGAGAGCTTAGTTTAGAGATTAGGAAAGCTTTGAGCAAAACGCCGCGGGTTTCGGCGTTTCGGGTTTTAACCCACAGCGTCGCTATATAGCGACGCTTATTCGTCGCTATATAGCGACGTTTTTAATTGAAAACGTCGCTATATAGCGACGCTTTCAATTAAAATCATCGCTATATAGCGACGGAACAGAGCGTCGCTATATAGCGACGCTTACTGTTTGTTTTTTAATGAGGCCTCTTGTGACTCAAACATGCTATGCCTATAATTGTCAATATCTCCTCTTACTACACAGCCTTACTATATAGGATTTTTTGTTTCAATCCTTACTATATAGCGATGTCATTCTTTTTATATAGCCTCAAGAGAAGCTCAAATTAAACATGCTATGCTCATAATTGTGTACATCTCCTCTTCATGCTTATGTTTTGGTTTTATAAGTGTAGATGGAAGGGACGAGTGGAAGCTCATCCGATGATGCGCCAACGCCCGGGAGCACGAAGTGGCTTACGGAGAGGTTATATTGTCATTGCACTCATTGCAAGCGAGAAGTACGACATCAACGTCGTATTATCATGCGCCACTTGCGGATGTATGGGGAGGAGCTGGAACCAGTACCCCCCGTTGGTGTTGCACATGTTGATGGATCATCGGTAAGTCAAAGCTATTTAAGTTCGCAATCTTATTGTATACCCAAAATTAGAAGATCTTCTATTTACACGAATGAGCTTATGACAGGATGACGAGGGTGACGAGGGTACACATATACCTTCTCACTTTCAACAAGACTATAGTCTCCCAGATGACGACGAGGGTATGGTCGACATGATGGATTCCATTTTTAGGGGCACTACATCCCACGTACACGTGATGTCAGAGTCTGAGGTGAAAATGCGAGAGTTGCAATCAACACAATAGTACGAGGGTGCCAGGATGTCTAAACTACGTGCTTGTCTCTCAATCTTGAATCTACAAGTACAGTATGGATGGTCGGATACAAGTGTCTCGGCCTTAATGAGGTTAGCCCTTGCATTAATTTGATTGACTCATTATTTGGATATTGTTTGTTTTGAGAATCATCATTTGGATAGTGTCTTTGTCATAGGTTGCTCCAAAAGATGTTGCCTGCACCAAATACCATGCCCGCATCAAGAGATGAAGCGAAAAAGATGCTAACAATGGTGGGTATGGATTATGATACCATCCATGCTTGCCGTAATGATTGTATTCTCTTTCGTCGTGAGCATGGAGATTTGGCTAGTTGTCCAAAGTGTGGGGAACAACGATATAGAGATGACTTGCAGGGTGAGAGGATACCGGTAAAGGTCTTAAGACACTTTCCCATCATTGCAAGAATACAACACATGTTTCGATGCAAATCCATAGCGGAGTTGATGACATGGCATGCATCTCATCGGTCCACTGATCACACATTGAGGATTCCCGCAGATTGTGCGGCTTGGAAGCACATAGATAATCAGTGGCCGGACTTTGCGAGAGAGCCACGCAACTTACATCTTGGGCTAGCCATGGACGGCGTGAATCCTTTCGGGTTACGCTCGACATCTTGGTCGACATGGCCCATAGTCGTGGTGAATTACAATATCCCACCATGGCTAACAATAAAAAAGGGACACCTCATGCTTGCACTACTTGTGCCAGGAAAGTACAAAGCAAGAAACATGGACGTGTACATGGCACCTTTGATAGAGGAGTTACAGATATTATGGAGAGGAGTGCAGGTCTTTGATATTTCCAGAGCTCCTAGGCATACCAATGATATTTCCGTCAGGGGTATCTTGATGTGGACCATGCATGACTACCCAGGATATGGAGAGTGCGCAGGTACGTGGTTATGTCTTTACATGTACAATGAGGGATTATGCTTTTTTTACTCTCTTTTGCACGCATGTCTTGTACTAACATATTCATGCACGCGTGCAGGGCTTGTTACAAGTGGGTACCATGCTTGTCCTGTTTGTGGACCCGCTCTGAAATCGCTTGCACGCTACTCCAAACACATGAGGAAAAATGTTTATGAAGGTCATGCTCGATACCTTCCGCTCGACCATCTCGCACGTGGAGGTCAGCTTGATCCACCACCATCATATTTGAAAGCAAGTGATTGGATTCAAGCTTGGAGGGAGAATGGAGAGGAACCTCCTCCTGGTATGAAGAGGCTATCGATCTTTCACGAGCTTCCTTATTGGGGTCAGTTACAAATCAATCATCTCTTGGATCCCATGCATATCTTTAAGAATGTGGGGGCTACCATTTGGGCACACTTGGTTGGTTCCAAGGACTCGAGAGGAGTGCGAGAAGACTTGCGTGCTATGAATAGGATGTCTCGTTTGTGGCCCCAAGTGCATGCTTCAGGAAAAGTTGTCCTCCCGAAAGCAACGTGGATCCTCTCTACGAGGGAGGAGGCAGCGATCAAGGCAGACATTGCCTCTTTTCAAACACCGACAGGGTACATGCGTTGCTTGAAAGGAGCATTTTCAAAGGACAATAAGCTTAGTGGCCTCAAGTCCCATGATTGGCACAAGGTCTTACAGGTATTCTAAGTAGAATTAGTGTACCGATAATAGTACAAGGCATTAGCGTAATTATTATTATGTTATATTGTTGACATGATTTCATTGTTGCTTTGATAGTTCATCCTTCCAATTACAATAAAAGGGTGCTTACAAGAAGATGTTAGAAATGCTATATTCAAGATCTGTGGTATTGTGAGGTATGCTTACTATCAATTCGCATTATGTATTTTCTTCATGGACATGTGAAATAGGTGGATATCTCAAATATCTTACATATGCATGGACATGTGAAATAGGTGGATATCTCAAAAAGAGATCTCTATATCGAGCATCGAGAAGGCTAGGGTGGAATCCATCGAAGCCGTATGCTTGCTTGAGAAGCACTTTCCCTCAAGCATTATGACAACTCAAGTCCACTTGCTTGTGCACATAGTTGATGAGGTGGCTATAGCAGGTACCGTTCATAATCGATGGATGTTTTTTCTCGAGCGGTTTATGAAAACTTTAAAGGGGTTTGTAAGACAAAGAGCAAGACCAGAAGCAAGCATGGCAGAGGGATGGCTTGTGCAAGAGTCATTAGTATATATCACAGAGTTTCTTGCATCCACGGATCCTGATATGCCGCAAGCTTGGCACAACAAGGATGATGATCGCATCATTGGCGAGGTCCCCCAAGGAAAAGGGATTGAAAGAAAGATGAGCGAAGAGCAAATGGAGAAATTCAATAAGTTTTGTATCCTCAATAGCCCTGAGATGCAGAAGTGGATTGAGAGATATGAAGTGGCCAAAGCAGAAAGAATAAATGCAAGGACGAGATTCAGAGTAATGTACAGGCGATCACAACCATATCCACGAGATCTGGCTCTTCTCCCTACTCACATGTCACTTGATTGGCTACAACTAGCTATACGTAAAGCCGAACGTGATGGAGAGACAATAAACGAGCGCGAGCGGGAGTTATCATCTGGATGTATGGTGCATGTAAGTTTCTTATCTCTTGATGTAATTAAGTAATTATTTGTGGCAATATATGCTATAAAATAGGTGCATCTTCATTGTTTTAATGATGCTCTTTTACAGTACAAAAAGTACAGTGCATTATGGTCATATGGACGACATTTTCGCATAGAACGCATCGATTCAAAGAGAGTCACGTATGATTGTGGAGTCATGGCTAACTTCACACAAGATAGCCGAGCAAGTGCTTCGGATACCAATCTTCTCTCCTCACAGTTGGATTATTGTGGAACCATACGCGACATCTATGAAATTGATTTCAGACGATTTACTATTTTTATTCTTGATGTAAAATGGTTTAGAACTACTTACAACGGTCCCCATGCAACTGTGAGAAAAGATGGTAGCGGTCTCTTTGCAATAGACTCCACCAAACATTGGACCGATGAAAGTGATACTTTTGTTCTTCCCGAGCACTGTGAGCAGGTGCATACTAATGATTCAATTAGTCGAAGCTTTCGTTTTTTAAGTCCATTGATATATATATAATTGACGACATTTGGCACGTGATTTTTCATCTTCAATATAGGTGGTTTTTCATCCGGATCGTTCTGATCCAAGATGGTGGTACGTGATCCAAGTTGCACCACGAAGAAAGCAGATTTTTGAAGATCGAGATGTGGATATGGAGATGCCACTACCAAATCCGGATCCAATTGATGAATCTAGCGAAGAAGATGTAGATCACCATATGAGGCAAGAGGAAGATGCGCATAATGACATCGCACGGGAGGAGGATGGAGATCACGATATTGACGAGGAAGACAACAATCGTCAAGATCGATCACCACACTTAAGCTTAATTGAAGAAGATGATCAAATACTTTTAGGTGAACGTACGATGCTAGAGTACGATGATGATATAGGAGATCAACTCGGTATAGAGTTGGAGATAGACTTGCTTGGCGCCTTAGACTTGGCTCAAGATGAAACAGTTGATGTAAATGCTCTTATTTAATTTGATTTTTCTCATCTCCAACTTGAACATGAATATATGAGCTTCAAAGGCTTGATGTACATGCTCTCATTTTTTATTTCTCTATGAGCTCAAACATGTATGAAAATTTAAAAAATTTTGTCATTGGAAGAAAATAAATTTTAAGGCTAAAAAAAAAAAAAAAACCTCTCTGGAAAACGTCGCTATAATATAGTCTCAGTGTCGCTATATAGCGACTTTTAAAAGTCGTTATATAGCGACTTTTACTAAAGTCGCTATATAGCGACCTTTAAAAGTCGCTATATAGCGACCATTACTAACGTCGCTATATAGCGACTCTTATTAAAAGTCGCTATATAGCGACGATTTACGACACCCGATTTTTATACCGACGATTAACGCTAAGCGGGCGCTAATCGTCGGTACGTAAACGTCGCAATAGGATGCGTGTGTAGTAGTGAGGTTGGAGGTTTTGGGTTTTAAAGGTTTGCCATGCAGGTGTTTCGATTTCGTGGGCTTTTCTCCTCCGCCCCACATTTTTGCTTCCGCTCTCAGATCTTCGCTGATTGCCCCCTTTGCTTCCTCCACCATCGCGTTCGCACCAACATCGTTTGTGAGTATCGCGTTGACAGCAGGATTTATCATACCCGTCCTCCCATCTTCGCTCTCAAGCCTGCGCATTTCGCTGCCGCCTTCGCATCGAACAGCATGGAGCGGCATCACGATCAACAGGGAACACATGTGTACACGAAACGGTAAAAATATTTTCAGTAGGCGTGTAGCACCTTGACATGCGTTTCAGCAGTCATTTTTAAGCGAGTTTAAAATACTGGTTCGCGTTTTTGTTTCGCAGCCATGTAGTAGTGATCAGTGAAGAGAACCGTTTGAAATTATGTATGATCCTGACTGAATTTCTACTTTTGGTGTGTAAGACCGGATGACATGGATGAATCGTACGGAGAAGCGTATGGTACCCGCTCTTCGGACGAGGGCTTTGGCGGGATTTACAATCAGCCTTTAGGCGCCATGTCCCAAGGGAAAGATACGGCAACCCATTTGGAAGAACCACCTCCTCTCTTCGAAGAGGTCAACAAAGGTGTGTTCTACTCCGTAAACCCAATACGTAGATGCACAAGCTTCATGTAGCGCTGCTGTTTTCATGATCAATTGTGATGTTCTTGATTGTAGGGAAGGTGGACGATGGGTTTAATCCATCCCAGGGTATCCCTGTTGCTGAGAATCGAAGGAGAAATCTCGACATGGTACAGGTTTTACAGGTCATTGAGATCACCGTTGCAGAGAAGTAACCATGATGAAGTTCGAGTATACATTTTGTGCATAGTGACGATGAACTTCCTCGTGATTATAGTTAAGGCCAAATAATAAGAGCTGTAGAAGACGTCTCTCTTTTAGCACGATTAGTTATATATGTTTCCCTGTTGCTCAGAATTACAGAAAGAGCAGTTGAACGTTTAATAAGTTGTTTTGGCAGCAAGCCTTTGAAGGTGTGATGCTTTGCTTTGCTTATGCCGAGTAGACTCATCTTTGAAGACTTTTTAATAAAAAGTTGTCTCCTTCGAGTAAACATTTTTGTGCATAGCTGTGCAGATCAATTCCTCTTGAAGAATAGTATTAATATATAAGTGATTTTGGCAGCAAGCCTTTGAAGCTATTGCTTCTATATCTTCACGACTTTTCAAGCCTTTTTAAAAGTGGTGTTGGTTTACTTCTTGGCACATTGATATAAAAGAATATGACAAAGTACACTACAAATTAGCTTCATGGTAATCATTACACACCAAGGTTTATTATTCTATCCAAATGTGTTGGCATCCACTTACCTTGGTGCATTCCCTGGCATCAGTAGAAGTGTGTTCAGTATGTATGACCTCACTTGTATATCAATTGATGTGTCCCTACAATTATTTCAATGCACATATGAGTTACTTATATTGGAATTAAAGGGTCCCAACGTTTGAGCCCCTATACGAGGACGGGGTTTGAAGTTGGCTGAACATCATTGACTTGTTTGCTTCTTTTGGAAGGAAGTTTTGTCTCTTGCAAGTTGCAATTTGTTCGTGATACCTACTGCTCTGGATGTAGGCTTATACTGGAGTACAGAGGTTCACAACAATGGGGCCTTTATATAGGGGCTAAATGGCCACCCCTGAATGGTCCGCCCAGCCGGAGATTGAGTGACCAACCCCCAATCTTACTGACTCAATTTGGTCCATTGTCGACCTGCCTCTTGGCAACTCGATAAGATTGTGGCTTGTCTGTTATCGCTTGTCTGCAGAATGTTATAGACTCGGACTATGTCTGTAGCCCTCTGTTGAATGATGAATCATCTCAATATGCCAACAAGGTTGCCCATTATCATGTTGTTGGTGCCCATACCAGAGCTTACACAAACAACCCTACATGTCCTTGTCTAGGTCCTTACTGCTGGCTTGAGTATGCACTCACTCTCAATGTTGTTAAGAGCACTTCCCCCTGCCAACCACTAGGGCTGGGCCAGCCCTACAAGCATCGCGATTTCGTAGCCCCACGACCCCTTAAGGCGAACCTCTCTCCCTTTCCATGGCGGTAAAATGCCAAGCCAGCATCTAAGAAATCAAGAAATCCAGCATAGCATTACAATGCTGGATTGGTTGAACCGAAACATCATGGCTAAAACTGGATTGTTTGAAAGGAGGGTTGCGAAAATGGGCAAAGTGGTATGCACGCGGAATTGGTTGTTCCAGTTGCAGGCGGCTCCATCGATATTGTAGGCCATGCACAAGAGCCAGACAGACTCACGGGGACGCGAAACAGATCTCAGACCTTGCTATTGTCTTAGCAACCACCCCACTGAGTCCCCAGTGTCCGACGCGATGCAAAGAGCTGCTCCAAGAAGGATGGCCCATGTGGCTGTCCAAAATCTAATCTAACAAGGAGAGAGGTAACCTACAACCAATCTATTGCCCACATGGAAGTCCCAATCCAACGCCCTTTCTACCATCCTAAGTGTATGTCCTCTCGTTATATGGGGGCTCAATAGGGCCCCCCAATTGGTGAAAAATCGCATTAATTTGTGGAGGAGAAAGTAAGAGGGGTGAAAAAGAAGGGCTATAGCCTAAGGTACAAGCCAAAAATTAAAGCTCCATTGAGAAATTTCCAAACCGCCATCACAATCTTGTAAGAGATCTTGCTCCTTGCTAGCCCACAAATCCTTGCTTGACTTCCACCTAGGCACGTTGGACCATATTAACCCAAATGGGACAAAACTAGTAGGACTCTAGAGAATAATGTGACCAAACATCTGAGGAGTTTCAAGGGAACTTCTAGTTTAATAATCTCGTCATTAGGGGCTATGGTGTAGAACTTACACATCCTTCAATGGTGTATGCTCGTTTTGATCCTTGTACGATGATTGTGTGAAGGTTTTATAAAAGAGGAGGGAAAATAGTCATATTGTTTTGTGAGGGTAATGTTATTGAAGGAGCAGGTCTTCTCATCCAAACTCTCCATTGCTTTGCACAGTGCTTTGACATATTTTCTTTACAAACCAAGTGCTTGTCTCATAATATTCTCTATTCCTAACATATTCTCCAAAGGCTTGAGCAACATCCACGTTTCTGGCGTGTGGAGGGTCTACCAAATAGTCTTGATAGAGTGTAAAACTTTGGATGTATCTTCCCCTTGAGCAAAAGATAAAAGAAAATGAGTCGTGAGGAAGGGAGGATAGGAAACAAGCCAGCAGTTATTTCTCCATGAAAGTTCACAAATCTAAGTGAGGAAGGGAAGATAGGCAACAAACTGATGCTTATCTCTCCATAAATTCCACAAATCTAAGTGAATGCTTGTGTGAAAAGCAGCCTTTGACTTAATTTCCTTGACCATTGTGTGCCTAGACTCTTTAGAGAAGCACATGTTATCCCCTACATTCCTTTCTTTTTTGTTGAACGTAATCATCTTGCTTATCATCAAGTTGCTTCAGTGTCATCTTCTTGAATCTCAATGGTTCTTGGTCCATGATCAAACATACAACAAGTGGTTGGCCCTTTAATCTCGGTGTTTTGTTGATTATTCATTTCTCTTTGTCAAACTCTCATTCTTCAGCTTTGACAGAATCTTCATGCAGAACTTCACTATTTGTCGAACACACTAATATCCAAACTCTTGGGACGTCATCATATGTAACCCTATCACATGAGTTTAACAAAAGGATATTTTTAATCTTTAAATTTTGCAAAAATTAATTTACATAAGGGAGTATTTAAAATACTTTCGATGTTTTTTTTATAGATTTGTATAGATAAAGGGTACATTTTATTAATGGAAAAGTTATAGATAGGGCACTTTACAAATAGGCCTTGAATGCACGTGATATAGATGCTTTATACATAGTGACCCCCCCCCTCCCCCCGCGTAGAATACTCACAGCCAACACAGCATGCACATGAAGCAACAAACACATAGTAGAGACTAGAAGAAAAATAAACATAAATTCACATATAAATATTGCAAAACACAAAAGACTCACAATACAACAAAACAACACACAAGAAAAATCCATTATGCATCCCCATGCAAAGCACATAGGAAGCCAAAACAATGTGAACACACAATGATGAGTGTACATAGGGCCGAGAGCAAGCAATGCTGGCATCAACAATGCAACAAGGAGGAGATACATGGAGTCACAAACTATTCATAATGCTAGATAAGCCACATCTAAAGTAGTGTCTAATGCAACTTCATCATCAAGGAGTACTTTAATCTTGGTTTGCCAACACATAGTAGATAAGCCATTTTAGCACTATCAACCATATCACATCATCAAGGGATCAACCTTAGTTTGCTTAACTAGAGGCTAGAACCACCCAAGGATATTGCCATGTCATCAAGGCTTATCCTTACAAGAAATTGCATTTATATCAAGTGCTAAATTCCTAAAAGGACCCCTCAAGGCCATTTTTCGCCAAGGCTTTCAAGGAGCAAAACTTGCTCAAAAAAGCAAGTCCACATTGAACCTTGCTTGAGCCCAAATTTCACACATTGAGAGTCCAAATTTTTCACACGTTTTCTAGTCCATAAGCACTATTTTGGACATCATTTCAAAGGTTGATTTTGGAACTATTTCTAAGTAGTATATTGGCAAAAAGTCAACATAACTTGATTAAATTATATCAAAAGTGTCATGTCTTCATAAGCCTCTTTACCGCATCAAACCAACATTTATAATGACTTTTGAGAATTTTGGCACAATTTTAAAAAGTATAATCCCTATGCTAGATTTTGGCTCTAGTCACAATTTATCTTGATCATTTTTAATCAAAGTCTACTTGTGTCTTCACAAGCAATTTTCCAACACTGAAAGCTACACTTTTAAACTCAAAAAACACTCGAATGTTCAAAACCATTGAAAAAAATATTGTTGATATTATTCTCTTAGACTAAAATTGAAATTGGATGATAGTAATCATGGAAAATGGAAGTTTAATTGGTTCATATCGCCAACTACTTGATTTGTGGAATGTTGACAATGAGCAAGAGAAAGATGTGAAGCTCAAGAAATAACATTTACAGCACATTCATGGCACATGAAGTAAGAAAACATAGTCAAAATCAAGCACAATGGATGAAAAATCTCAATTGGCACATAGTTTGATCCACTGCCAAGGGCACCAAGATTCCGATCTCTTGCAAAAAGACATTGGTAGCTCATGCATGGAAAACATTAGAAAATGGATTCAATGCAAAATTTAATAACATGTCTGGAAACAAAATTCTTTAAGATCAATGCAAGAATTCAAAGAAATTATCATTAGCAATAGACCCTCAAATTGTGTTCTTTGATTGAAAGATCTTGTAGACCAAGGGAGATTAATTTGCTATGAACTCAAGAACGAAACACGAGTTTAGATTTTACACTAAATGGTCTTGGAAAGAATTTTGGGAAATGTGCTCGGGGAGTTCACTATGTATAAACCCTCTATATCACGTGCGTTCAAGGCCTATATTCAAAATCCCTTATCTGTAAATTTTTTCATTAATAAAATGTACCCCTTTTCTATACAAATCTGTAAATTTTTTCCAAAACTATTTTAAATAGTCCCTTATGTATATTTATTTCTGTAAATTTTAGGAATAAAAAATATCCTTCTGTTGAACTCACGTGATAGGGTTACATATGATGAGTGACCCCCCCGAGGAAATGTGTAATAGAAATAGTCATACTATGCTCCATTGATATTTGAAATCATGTATCACATTCTTATGCAAGAGTTATGTGAAGAAGTTCCACTAAAGATTCAAAGAATCATGGACAAGCATTCTTTTCTAGAGATAAAGGCATTGAAAGAGGAGAAATCTTCCAATTAGAGGGGGACATGCTATCCTACGCTCAGTAGAAATAACTCTAATAGCTAGAAGTTTTCGATTCAACAATCTACAAAGAAATATAGGTAACTACAATTATTGTTCTACTTTAGGAACAAAGGAATATTCCTAATGGATGGTATGACAGCATTGTCATGAAAGTAAGAGATAGTTTGCCAATTTTGGCAATGAGAAAAATCAAAATTGACCGGCCCGTGTCATGAAGAATTCATCTATCAAGATCTTAAGTATCAATATTCAAATGCAAAAAGTATTAATCATTTGGTGGTTTGATTTAATTGTAAAAAATCATGTCTAATGAAGAAGAATGGATTTTTGAAATGTATCCGAATAGAAATGCAATCATGGGTGACAATACCCATGATTACACAAGTTTGGTTTCACTAGCTAAGAATCCAAATGAAAGTATTGCAAAAGTTATAAAAATTGGAATAATGTTTAAACTTTCTTCATTGATTCTCATCCATAGAGCCTTGAGAGTTCCTGAAGGGGGGTCACCTAGAAACATATAAGTATACCACATGGGTTCAATTCAAGGGGGAGTCAAGGGGTCTTTTAATTTAAAAATCTAAGGTAAATTTATAGGGATATATTTATAATGGAGTTTGTAGTTGAATTTTGTAAAATCCCATAAGTTATCCATGAAAATTTTACAGATAAGGGGTTTTTTAAATACCCCTTGAACACCTTCACATTTCAAAGCTCCACCAAAGCCTCCCGTTGAATGCTCTCAAAAGACCACGATGAGTACATCAAGCTCTATATAAAAGAGCACATAAGTTCAATAGAAGGGTTTCTATTCTATTATAGAGCTACAAAAATTGTACATTCAATAAGGTGTATAAGGAGTCTTATATTGAAGGTATGTGATGTACTGGGGTCTATGTAGTGAACACTTTGTGCATAAGCCACTAAGACCTTCTTGAAAAAATAAAACTAAACTTTGAAGGAGCCTTTCACTAGAGGGACATACCCTCACAATAGAAAACCCTTCTTGCAATTCCTTTCACACTCAAAATCCCTTTCAAATAAACACTTGAAGAACCCTCTCACAAGGACTTTACAAAATGTGGTGATAGGGGAAGGGAAACACATTTTCAGGACACAAAATCCACCCTTGCACTTGGTAACTCACACATTTTTAAATGTGAAACACTTTGATCCTACAAACACCCAACAAGGACACATAGTCCAAGAAAATGAGAAACCCACACAAGGAAAATAACACATATCAAGAGAGGGGGGGGACAACACACAATTAGTGAAAGTGAGAGCTAACATAGAAAATAAGATCTATACCTTTCACTTTGACGCTGACACAAAATCTCTATTGATTGACTCTCAATTACTAGTTGTACCATATAGCTCCATACATTGTTAGGAGACAAGTCCACCTCTACACACCGACTCACACAAATTTCAAAAATATGACATATTCCTCTTCCACAAACACACACATACTAAACAAGGCACATATCCCAATAAAATGGAGAAACTTGAAGGGGAATCTGATGCACAGTCAAAAAGGGAGGGAAATTACACATAATTAGTGAATCTTTGATCTAACATGGAAAATGAGATCTAGACCTTTCACGTTAGACTGACAAAAGGTATTTGCTCATTAACTCTCACCTACTAGGTTGAACTAGACATAACTCTAATACCATGTTAAGGTGAGCACATAGCTCAAATACTCAACACACACATTGTGTATATAAAATTTATACTATTCCCCCTTACCAAAAAAATTAAATATGATACAATATATACTAAAACCTAATGTGGGTTACCCTAAGTCCGTAAAAACTATTCACACGCAGACATAGATTCCTTCTAGATTTCTATATGTTCTATCAACTACCTATGTATAAAACATATACACATATGTCTTGCCACATATATGTTGCTGATGACAAGCCTAATGACCCATACTCTAACATATTCTACATGATCCATTGATGAGAATGGTGTGAATATGCTTACGATGAGTGTCTGGAATAATAAATGCAAGAACTTGACATTGACAAACATATCAACAATAAAGAGATGAATAGACATTGGAAATAGTAGTTGAAGTTATTGGAATCTAGATTATGGATGAAGAATAGAACCCCAACATGAGTCGAAAGTTCATTATTCATAACTAAAATCCCTTTCTTTACATCCATCTCTATCTCATCTTTGAAAGAGTAAAAAAGAAATGAGATATCTAGTACCCTCTTAGCTCTAACTAGCTCTTCTTCAGTCTCTTCTATCATGGGAGTCACCTCCTCCTCTATCTCCATGTAAACTGTGTTGAGAGTTCACGCTCAACATCATGTGGTCATGTGTGCATAGCACCATCACATGATCATATGTGCATAGCACTAACCTTATAGAGTGCTATAAAGGAAAGGGTTAGATCCCCTAACCCTAACCCTAAAACGGTTTGTATATATTCTATTTTTTCAACTAAATCTAGTGTACAGTTAGTCATTTGTGGTGTGCTCTCCGAATGCCATGTCATCATCGATTGCCATGTCATCAGCCACATTAGCAGTCCACATCACCACTGCCAAGTCATCAGTGCCACGTAATCACAACCACGTCAACATTGTCACGTCATCTGTTGACATCATCATCTGTGCCACCTCAGCTATCCAGTCAGCACTGACCTCTGCAGGCACACACAGTGCTTCACAATCACTTCATGTGACCACTCCTGCCACCTTAGCATAGGGCTTCATAGGCACAACTCTTGCTAGGCATAGTGCCACATCATCATTGCATGTGATTGACAGTGACACATCATCATTGAGCACATTTGCACTCCTTTTTCCCCTCCACCTAGATCAAGTCATATCTCTTGATCCAGGAAGAATTTGAGGGCACTCCAAAAAGGAAAGTCACTCATTTTTTTGTGCTCTACATGCTTGTTACATCACGCACACACTTCGGTGCAAGTTACACTCACATTTGAGCCTCACCGACAAAACCACTTCCTTCACACACATTTGCCTCTACATCGATGCATCTGACCCATCACTTAAAAAGAACAAAAGAAAAGGAATTATTTGATGTTCTTTCATCAATCGACGGTTGGTATAGATCTAGATCAGAGTAGACTAGATCACCATAGAGGGGACGCTTTGAATTTCCCCAAGTTGCTAATCTAAGCCATGCCCGAAATTCCCAACTAGTACCCACTCAGAGTCACTCCATACGCTCACATACCGTTTCACATCATTACATTACCTAAAACCTTACGTTCATCAGTTCAGTGAGCAGACTTCAGAAAGTAGAGAGGCATTGCAGATTGTTTTAGTGGGCAGATAGCATTTGATTCACACACACATGCCAACATTGTAAAGCCTATTCGGCTATCTCATGGCATCCTGCACATCATTTCAACCTTGTAAAGCCTCTTGGCTATTCTTGGCATCATTGCCACAAGCGTTGTAATACCGATCAGATTTTATATACTGCAGTTCTATCTTTACCGACAATACATATATTTCACTTGGCATAGTCAGTGTATTTGCAGTTGATTCATAAAGAGATTTTTCACGACACTTTTGAGTACATTTCTTGCACCAGGTCTACGACTAGCAACCTTAATCTGGAGGCATCTCCTAAGTTAGACAAATCCAATTATGGTACATGGAAATACCAAATGGAGACCATTCTTGTGCTTCAGGACAAATGGGAGTATGTCGATGGGTCTACACCTAGACCAACCACAAGTAGCTCTACTCCATCTATTGTCACAGCACTAGCAACCGGATCTACATCGGGATCTACATCTACACAAATAGTTTTCGCACCAGTAGCAGATCCTTCCATTGCCCGAGCTCAAGGCAGAATGGGATAAGAAAGACAAGTATGCCTATCACCTGATCAAGCAGAATGTGTAAGATGTCATGCTAGTATAGTTCAACACAGTCAAGACATCGAAAGAAGCATGGGATATGTTCGCAGCTCTCTACGAGTCCAAGAACACATCCAGGATTCTCACACTGAGAAACCAAATCAACCAGAGTTTCCGCAATAGTAGTGAAACCAGTCATGCTTATGTACTTTGCATGAAAGACTACAACAATCAACTTGCAGCAGCAGGAGAGACTATGAACCCCGCAGAAATGGTTCAAGTCATTCTGAATGGACTAGGAGAGGGATACAAGAATCTAGTCTAGAGTATTGCCATCCAACGGCAAATTCTGACACTGGAAGAACTTCAGTCAATCCTACTTGGTGAAGAACTTAGGACTCGGGCGACTCAAGCACGTAAAGGTCAATCTAATGATCAGGCATTCACTACTTCAGACAGAAGCAAAGGCAAAGGCAAAGGCAGAGGTAGATCATATCATAAAAGTGATCATCATCATCAACAAAATCAAAGTCAGCATCAACATCAGCATCAGCATCATCCTCAGCAACATCAGAATCAACAAAGTGGAAATCATTCCAACCAAGAAAGACTCTAAGGACGGGGGAATGCATCCACCAATGTGTCAAACATTCAGTGCTACTACTGTCACAAGTTTGGACACTATGAAAGAGATTGTTGCAAGAAGCAGTACGACCAAGGCAATCAATCCAGCAATAATCGAGGGAATTTTCAAGGCAGAGGAAATCATCGTGGTGGACATTCTAGTCACAGTCATTTTGCACATTGTCCTTTAAGTGGGAGGTTGTGGGGGTTAAAGGTCACTATGCCTTTACCTCGGTTATGTACAATACTCAAACACATATATAAATGAATAAAAAAGAAGATTAGGGTGTTTTGCACCCACCAAAACTTGTGTGGCTCTTTGTCTCTCTCTCTCCCTCTTCCATTCTTGCTTCCTTTGAGAGCACTCTCAACTGGTATCAGAGCCCGGGTGATCTAGCTAAGCGTGTGTGAATGCTTGGAAGCTCAGCAGCTTTGTGGGAGGAAGGATAAGCTCTGTGGGAAGCTTTATGGGTGACTTTACTTGCATCCGAGTGTGCAGAGACCTTGGAGGAACCTTTGGAAAAGTCACTTTGGTTTTGCAAAGTGGTTTTGAGAGCTTATTAAGTGTTTTCAAAGAAAAAGTCATTTTTAAGCTTTTCCCTGTACCGTTCGACAACAGAGACTCCGTTACATTGACTTGTAGAGGCAGTTATTGCTTGCTTTTGGTGTCCACTTCACTTCAGGAGCTTGGAAACACCTTCATTCTTGAATCTAGGATCATTTCATTGGATTTCTGAGTCACTGTGTCAGTTCTTACGTTTTTCTGGCCGGGTGTTGGAACTCAAGTTTGGAGCAACCATTTGCAGATCTGTCAGTTCCGGTGGACTCAAGAGGTCCTAAAACTTCTATGTTGCTCATCATTCACACTCCGGTGGAGTTTACAAACAGTTTTGTTTCCAAAAACGTTTTTCAGTCCATGTGTTGGACCTAGTGATTGAGACCACGGTTTCTAAAACCATCTGTCCCATTGCATTTCAGATGCCCAAAAACCCCTACTTGTCAGTTCTTGTGCGATTCAATGGAGTATTTTCAGAGTTATAGATCGCTGTGTATTCGATTTCGTCTCTCTGTTATGCATTTTTCATTCTAAGGTTTTGAAACCTTAGATTTATGCCACATGGCAGTGGAAAAGTGTTGACTCCCATTTCTCACTCATCGAATGGGATTTTGGAGTTCTAACAGAAGAGAGATATTTGTAGATTTTCTCGCTGAGTCTGATTATGCAATGGCATACATGTTTTGAGGCATCTCAAGTTCTATTTTCAGTAGGAGTCTTTTCCGTGGGACCATAATTTCTTGAGCATACCTTATGCAGATCACTCTGGTTGTAGTTTGAGCCATGTGCACTCATTTGTGGTGTGCATTGGGTTGCAATGGATGACTTATAGGCCATTTGGATGCATTACAATCCTTATTTGCTGCCTAATAGGCCCAGATTGCCTTGTGGGATGCTATTTTTATGGAACTTTGCACATGGATGCCATTTTATGTTGAGGGACAGCTTTGACACATTGCAAGTGATGCATTGATAACGTTATGCTCTCTTGGATGAGATATTGTTGATGCATATGCCCATGGACAGTGTTTATGCTTGAGTCATTTGGCACCTATTGGCATTTTGGATTGCCATTGCAGTTGGCATTTTCTTTTGGGCTGGATTTGCTCATATGGATGCATAGTACATGCACATGAGTCAGCTACATCTTTTGATGCTTTGAGCTTTGAGTTTTGGTGATATTTCAGTCTATTGTGGCATACACATTGGGGTGCACCTAGTATTTGATGTGATTCTCTCTTATAGGCACTAGCATTTGGGATTTTGCTTTATTTGCATCATGGCATCCTCTTCCATGTCTGAAAAGGAGTTTTTCAACATTAAAAAGTTTGATGGGACAAAATTTTATTTGTGGAAAGAACAGATAAGGGATGTGCTTATTCAAAAGAAGCAGATTAAACCCTTGGGAGAGATTGAAGCTAAGCCTGCAAATATGTTTGAGGATGATTGGAATGAGTTGGATGCATTAGCAAAGTCTACTATTAGACTTCATCTTGCAGAGTCAGTTTATTTCATAGTAGTAAATGAGCAGACTATGGAAGATTTGTGGAAGAAACTGTGTGCCACTTATGAGAAGGAAATTGCCTCTAATAAAGTTTACCTCATGAAGAGGTTGTTTGAGCTGAAGATGAAGGAAGGGGTCTCTATTGCCTCTCACTTGAATGAATTCAATATTATTTTAAGCTAGCTTCACGCTCAGAAGATGAATTTTGATGCGGAGACTAAGGCCATATTTCTCTTATGTTCATTGCCATCCTCATGGGATACCTTCCGTACAGCTGTTAGTAACTCTGCACCTGGTGGAGTACTGAAATTTGATGATGTTGTGGGTAGCTTGTTAGCTGAGGAGATTAGACAGAAGTGTATGGACGGCAACAAGTAGGATGTAGCCTTAAATGTGCAAAGGGGCAGATCATAGTTCAGGGGGAAGTCCCAAGAAAGAGGGAAGTCTCATAGCAAATCCAGGGCACGGAACATTGAGTGTTACCACTATGGCAAGAAGGGCCATATGAAAAAGGATTGCCACAAGCTGAAAAGAGAGCAAAAGGATAAGAAAAAGAATGCAAATTGAGGTGCAAATCAGAAGGAAGAGAGTCCAAGGGAGGACAAAGGAAAAGTGAAAATCGAGGAGATCAATGCAGTCACACATGATAGTGACAATGACGTTCTCTTCATGTCTAGTTTATCTGCATAGTTGCTTACCACTTCAGATGATGCATATTCCTAGGATTGGATTTTCGATTCTGGTGCTTCATTCCATGTTACTCCCCATAGGGAATGGTTCTCCACTTATGACGGTGGAAAGACAAGTTGTGTGCATCTTGGAAATGACTATGCATGTGACATAATGGGAGCAGGTGACATAAAGTTTTCTTTTGCAAATGGGTCTACATTTGTTTTGAAACATGTAAGACATGTGCCTAAGCTGACCAAGAGTCTTATTTCCGTAGGTCAGCTAGATGATGTTGGTTTTCACACCACTTTTGGCTTTTAGAGTTGGAAAATTCAGAAGGGCTCTATGCTTTTGGCCAGGGGTGTCAAGTGTGGGACTTTGTATCCCTTACATGTATCAGGGGTATTTGATCATGTTGTTGCAATAACCAAGCAGCCAAGCACTTCTTTGTGGCATTGCAGGTTGGGGCACATGAGCCAGAATGGAATGAAACTCTTATGCCTTTTGGGTTATGTACTTCATTTGAGTTTCTCTGATTTTGAATTTTGTGAGCACTGTCTCTATGGGAAGCAGACTAAATCAGCCCATAAAAGAAGGGGAAAGAAAGAGTTTGAAAAGCTTCATTTGGTGCATTCAGATGTATGTGGTCCCATGCCTATACGGTCATTAGGCGGGGCTGAATACTATGTGACATTCATTGATGATGCAACTAGGAAAGTGTGGGCTTATGCTATAGCTCGAAAGAGTGGTGTTCCAGGTATTTCAGAAATGGCTAGACTTGGTTGAGAATCAATCAGGTAGAACGCTTAAATGCCTACAGACTGACAATGGTGGAGAGTATCTCTCTCATGACTTTCAGCATTTCTGTGATACATGTGGGATTAAGAGGGAGCTCACATCCCCTTATACTCCAGAGCAAAGTCCAATTGCAGAAAATATGAACCATACCATTCAAGAAAGGTTGCAATGCATGCTTTCCAATGCAAGTCTTTCTGGTGGTTTTTGGGCTGAGGCAATGAAGACTGTGCAGTGCATGTGATCAATAGATCACCTAGTAAGAGTTTGGATGGTGGTATTCCTGAAGAGGCATGGAGTGGCAAGAAGCCCTCTTACTCTCATTTGCGTATATTTGGGTGTGAGGCATATGCACATGTCCCAAAAGAGCTTTGAAAGAAGCTAGATCCTAAGTCTAGGATTATGAAAACAAGAAGAAAAAATGTGCAGAGGCATAAACCAAGACAACCTTACCCATTTAGAGCCAAATGTAAACTTCATGGCCATGCCCACATCCTTTGCAATGTTTTCCTTGTATGATTGCATTGTTCTTGTGTCCACCATGCTGCAATCCATGTCTTCAAGTTGTGGTGTTGCAATGCATTGAAGATGGCCATAGCCTGATGCCATCCTTGGAGTAATGTACTTGGCATTATATGAATAGATATTTCTCTATTTCAAAGCAGAGGACTTCCCTCCAGCATGCATTTGCCTTCCTAAATCCTCATGAATGGAAGTAAACTTACCTAAGAAGCACTCGAATGGTTCCCACTGCTCAAAGTTTGAAGGAAATACATATGCTATGCACAAGTGCTATTTCGAAATACAATTTCAAACTAACTCATTACACTAGTTCTATTTCAAAATACAATTTCAAGCTGACTCATTACACTAAGTCTTCAAAATCTTACACAAAATGCAGACTTACAATGCGATGGTATTGTCGATTGATTGCTTGACGGAGGAAGGCATATGTCCTTCCCCATGTAGATGTGTTGCACCTTTGCTAGCAATCCTTTCTTCCCAAGCTTGAACTTCATGACGTGGCCCTTCCATTCATGCAAAAGATCACCTCTTTTGCTCTTGGGAAGCTTCTGTGGACCCTTGGTAGATCCTCTCATGACTATCCAATCATTCAAGCTGTAGGTGCAAGGAACCCATTCACCCAGTACATTTTTGCTCCTGTGGGACACAGAGTACATGTATGGTCTCCTCACCATGCTTGTACAGAGGTCACAACAACAATAGTGGACTACAAAGTGCAGCTTGGAGGGAGAGAGCAACTCCGATAGAGGGAGAGAGAGGGAGAAGGTATAGAGGGTGTAACTGAAGGTTGAGAGAAGCTCCAAGAGGTGTTGTAGCTAGGAATGGAGGGAGAAAGATTAGAGGGGGATGCACAGCCACTACAACACGTAATGTAGCTAGGAATGGAGGAAAAAAGAGCAGAGGGGGATGAGCAGTTGCTGCTGTAGGAGGTGTTGTAGCTAGCAATGGAGAGAGAATGAGCAGTTGCTATATGAGGTGCTGGAGAGGGAGAAACACAATGGACCAGAGCAGGAGGGGGCAGAGAAGATGCCAAATGAGTTCCCACGGTTGAAAAATTAAGGGAGAATGGAGCTGGACCAGAGAAGAGGAGGGGACAGGCCTGTAACAAGCTGAGAGGGGGGAAAAAATCACCCAGAAGGGCCCACCACCTCTTGAATGACTTGTAGGTTTGTTTGGGGGAGGTGCATATGGGAGAAGGGTCAAGCATGGGTTGAGGGGGGGGGGATGGTTTGAGTGGTCCCTGGTGTAAGAGAAGTATCCAATAGGTGTTGTTTGCAGGTCTTCCCACCCTCCACCTCAACATGGCATTGCCCCACAAAAAGAAGCACTCCCATTGGTACACCTCAAATACCTCACTAATCCCTTGAAATTAGGAAACACTAATTGGGGGCCCTTTGGAGACCCCAATTCTCCCCTAATGTGAGATTGATCACTTGGACGAGGAACATAGAGTTCCCAAGAGTGTCATTCACAAGATAGTCATATTGCATAAGGAACTATGGGAAGGCCTTCAATACTCTAAGAACCCACAGTTTGTGAAATATGTTGGTGAAGGCTCCTACTATGCAAAGTGTCGAGCCTGCATCCTGGAATCGTTGCGTAAATATAAATTCCTTCAAAGATTTTGGACTTAATCTCTTGGAATCTTTGGATATATATTACCCAGGACTTTTTTAGGGGCTGACCACCCTTCTAATACAGTCCGCTTTTCAATAGAACTTGAGTTAAGTAGTAAATTGTCTTCTTTGAAAATAAAAAAAGTAAATTGTGTTTGTATTTATCCATACTTAGATACGATGCTTGTCTCTTTTCAAAATCTAGAAGAGTAAAACTTGGTTGTATACTACCTGGGTATATAACGTTAGGGGGGCTGACTATACATTTGGCTTTTCTATAAAACTTTAGTTTTAAAGCAATAATTCGCCATTTATCTATCCTTGGATATGATGGCTTCACTCAGCTGGACCTTATAATTTGAAAATGTTGCATTTAGTTGGACTCAAAGGTTCTATTTTCTTATGACTGCTTAACTCATGATGTGCAATTAGATGGTAATTCTAACCATGTGATATGTTCTTACAGTCTATCTCAGCTTAATGCTAGCTAGTTCTCATTCTAAACTATTGTTATTAAAGCCTCATAAACCAATTGAATAATAATTTAAGCTTGTGAACGAGATGCAAAGTCATTATTATTACAATTTGATTCTGGCTCAATGCTAATTTGAGCCTGTGAATTAGATGGTCCCTCATGCACAGTCATTGTTATTACAATGTGATTTCGACTGAACGCTAATCTGAACCTATGAAGTAGATGGTCCCTCATGCATAGTCATTGTCACTAAAACAAGCTCGGTGGTTGTTTGGGATTAGTATACTGTTTGGGATTTACATTTTCCCTTGAATGGGATTTACTGAAACAAGCACGGTGGTTGTTTGGGATTTACTAAAGGTTATATTTTGTCTCTATTTTGTGGGGGTTGCAGGTAATCCTAAACTAACACAAATGCATCGTTGCCACTGCCTACCTCCTCTAGCCTTAACTGTTGAGATATCGAGCTCCACTCGGGATATGCCAAGGTGACCGTTGAGTATTTATGTCACCAACTTGTTAGTTGCAGATGCAGTTGGTACACCGTCCATGAATAATAGCTGGATGACAGCTATCCTTATGTACTCTAGTTCATGGCTCAGTTAGTATGCCACCTTAGTTAGCTGAGTTTGGTTTGAGAACCACATATAGGGTTCTTTTATTTCTTTGTTCTAGAGTTCTTTTGGCTTTTATAACTAAGAAGAGGAAACTGTTTTCAGCCTCCACCTTTGTGTGTATTCCCCCATTGTGTATGTGAGAAAGCCACAAGTGAGACTCCTTCCTTCTCTCCCACTATCTTCACATGGTATCAGAGCCTGGTTTGTGGTAAGGAGCTCAAGAAAGCAAACCAAGTTCACGGCGTCCTGGTAAGAGGACCAGTGTTGCTTTCCTTTTTCGAGTTTGGGAGCAAATCTCTGCAGGTAGCACAGTCGGAAAGTGCAAGAGTGCATTGTCTCATATTAAGACGCCCTTTGCGGTGTGGTGAGAGGGCAGTATATGCTGCGGGACATGGCGAAGCCCTTGGTGACTTTATTTTTTTAATTCGAGGCCATTTCGGGGCCCGTTTTGGAGGCGGAAGTTCTCCGGAAGCACTAAGAAAAAGGCCCTATTTTTGCTGTGCGACCACTACTCTATAGGTTGGTGAAAAGTTGCCACAGAAATTGCATCGTATGCTTGTGTTCATGCAAAATCGTCACTAGGAAGTGACTGTGTGGTCAAATACCACTTTCGTCAGTTTTGCAGATTTGCCCTTGTGAGGCAGAAGATGTGTTTTTTGCAGTGACAAAATATTTTGCAGTGACAAAATATTTTGCAGTGTTCTGTAATGGCGTCTGATTCTCTTTCACAGATTGTCATTGAAAAGCTTGACAAGAACAACTTCCAAGCATGGAAGTTTAGAATGACGAATTTCCTTATGGAAAAAGGCTATTGGGAGTTCATTACAGCAAATGAAGAAGAACCAATTCTTCCTAATGTTCCCAATCAGCAGGAAATGCAGGCATTTAAAGGATGGAATGAGAGAGCCAAAAAAGTTATGTACTAGCTGTCTATCAGTATTTCAGATTCTATGATTGTGCATATTCAAGATGCAAGTACGCCAAAGGAGGCATGGGATACTTTGACAAAAATGTACAACACAAATATGCAAGCCAGGAAAATGCAGCTCAAGCAGGAGTTGCACAATGTGCAGAGAGAAAATATGAGCATCAATGACTACCACATGAAGGTGAAGAAAATTGCAGATGCACTTGCTTCCATTGGGTCGCCAGTGGAAGATGATGATTTAGTTTCTGTGACCTTGAATGGTCTAGGAAAGGATTATGCACAGTTCGGGACATCCATTGCCGTCCGTGAAAAATTTCTTGATTTTGAGGAGTTGTTTGCTCTTCTAATTTCTGAAGAGCAGAGAAATGGTGGTGCAACTTCTTCAGGAGGAACTTCAAAAGAAACTATCTTCTACTCAAATGCTGGAAGAGGTAGAGGCAGAGGTAGAGCAGGCTGATCTAGAGGCCGTGGTAGAAATCAAAATATGCAACAAACTCAAGAAAACCAGTCCTATGGAAAAATTTCCTGATTTTGAGGAGTTGTTTGCTCTTCTAATTTCTAAAGAGTAGAGAAATGGTGGTGCATCTTCTTCAGGAGGAACTTCAAAAGAAACTGTCTTCTACTCAAATTCTACTCAAATGCTAGAAGAGGTAGAGGCAGAGGTAGAGCAGGCCAATCTGGAGGCCGTGGTAGAAATCATAATATGCACCAAACTCAAGAAAACCAGTCCTATGGAGGAGGATGTGGTAACTCTAGAGGCAAGGGGAGCCAAAGAGGTCGTGGTGGATGGCAGAGAGGCCAAAATGCAAACAGCAATGTTGAATGCTACTACTGTGGTAAAATGGGTCATATGGCCTTGGGGGGGTCACTATATATAAACCCTCTATACCACCTACGTTCAAGGCCTATTTCTAAAATCCCTTATCTATAAATTTTTCATTAATAAAATGTACCCCTTTTCTATACAAATCTGTAAATGTTTTCCAAAACTATTTTAAATAGTCCCTTATGTATATTTATTTCTGTAAATTTTAGAAATAAAAAATATCCTTCTGTTGAACTCACGTGATAGGGTTACATATGATGAGTGACCCCCCCGAGCATATGGCTAAAGACTGCTATAAAAAGCAGAATGACATCATGAATGGAAAATTGCAGCAAGGGAATTATGCATCTTCTAGTAGACAGGGTGATGACAGAAATGAGCATCTGTTTATGGTGCAGCACATGACCAATTCTGCAACAAGTGTAGAAGAAAGCAATGATGTGTGGTATGTTGACTCAGGTGCGTCAAACCACATGATAGGTCATGCAGAATGGATGTAGGATGCAAGGAAAATGGAAAGACTACGATTTGTGGAGACTCGTGATGATACTGCACATCCTATTGTGCAGATTGGTAAAATTCCTTTGTCTATGCACGATGGGAAAAAGAAATACCTGTCTGATGTATTTCATGTCCCGAATATCACTAAGAACCTAGATTCTGTTGGTCAAATGGTTGAGCAGGGCTTGTAAGTCAGATTTAATCCTCATGGATGCTTTGTTGAGGATATGAAAAATAACGGTCGCTTGATAGCAAAAGGAAAGAAGAAGGGAAGGATGTTTACGTTGGATGCGGACATGCCTGAATTGAGTGCAGCAATGTTTGAACATGGGACCGGTGTAGTTGCAGATATTGATATCTGGCATAAACGCATTGGTCATGTTAATGTACAGTGACTTAAATCAATGCAGGCCCAAAATAATGTTGCAGGATTGCCTAAATTCAAGGTTGCGAAAATGCATAAGGTATGTGAAACCTGTCAATTTGGAAAACAGGCAAGGAAACCATTTCCTAGACATGTTGAAGAGAGTAAGAAGCCATTGGAATTAATCCACTCTGATGTGTGGACTACTAAAGATGCATCTATTGGAGGCTGTCATTATTTTGTCACTTTTATTGATGACTACAGCCGAAAAGTTTGGGTGTATTCTATGAAAAAGAAAAGTGAAGTGTTTGGGCATTTCAAAGCTTTTAAAGCTATGGTTGAAAAAGAAACATGCCTGCAAAAACAATGCCAAAGGTCAGATGGAGGGGGAGAGTACCTCTCAAATGAGTTTGCAAGGTTCCTGCAGAAGCATGGCATAAAGCATCAATATTAAGGTAGTCATACCCCACAGCAAAATGGACTTCCAGAATGGAAAAATAGGCATATTGGAGAGGTATCTCAGGCCATGCTAAATGAAAAAGACCTACCAGATTATTATTGGGCTGAAGCAGTTGCTACAACAGTTTACATAATGAATAGGACTCCCACAGCAGCAATACATGGCATGACACCAAAGGAGATGTATACTGGTAGGAAACCAGATATTTCACATTTGAAAATTTTTGGTTGCATTGCCTATGTTCATGTGCCAGATGAATTGAGGTCCAAGTTGGATCCAAAAGCTGAGAAGTGCATCTTTATTGGTTATTCTCTACAGCAGAAAGGGTATAGATGCTATAACCCTTCTACTCGTAAGTTTACAGTGAACAGAGATGTTGTTTTTGATGAGATGAGCAGCTAGTATAAAATGATGTAGATGCACAAAATGGTAATGCTGCACAGAATTCACAGCAGCAATCACAAAATATTAGTAGACCTGGAGTGTCCTCTAGCAGTGGTTCACATACTTCGCCATGGACAGGCAGATTGAGATCAGGAGAATCTCCTCAAAGCATTGCAGATAGTGGTATGCAGGTATCACGAAAAGGAAAAGAGAAGGTAGATCAGCCCATGTTTGATGTGAATGCAGGTCACTCTTATGTGGATGGTGAATCCAGTGGCTCAGAACAGAGCATTGATGATGAGTTGGGTATTCCTTCTGTTGCTACACCTGGAGTAAAGAAGACCAGCGATGTTTTGAGAGCACCTGGAAGTGAGCCTATTTTGTGCAGGTCTACCAGAGCTAGGTATCCTGTGGATAGGTTGAAATATGATGGATTTACAGCCATTCACTATGCCTATATGGTCAAAGTGATACAGGAACCAGAACCCACTTCTTTTGAGTAAGCCATGGGAAAAGAAAAATGGGAGAAAGCCATGGATGAAGAAATGAATGCCTTGGATGCAAATGCTACATGGGAATTGGTGCCTTTGCCTAAAGACAAGAACGCAATTGGTTGTAAGTGGGTTTATAAGGTGAAGCACAAATGCAGATGGTTCTGTGAATAGATACAAGGCAAGATTAGTTGTCAAGGGGTATGCATAGAAATATGGCATTGATTATGAAGAAACATTCAATCCGGTTGCAAGGATGGCAACTGTAAGAGCAATCATTGCTATGGCTGCATCAAAGGGCTGGTCTTTACATCAGATGGATGTAAAGAATGCCTTCTTGCATGGTGATTTGCAAGAAGAGGTCTTTATGGAGTAGCCACCAGGTTATGTTCATGCTGTTCATCCTGAGTTTGTTTGCAGGTTGAAGAAAGCCTTGTATGGCTTGAAGCAAGCAGCTAGAGCATGGTCTGACAAGATAGAACAATATCTTATCACTATTGGCTTTCAGATTTCCAAGGCAGATTTCTCACTTTATGTGAGAAAAACAGAGAAAGGTATTATGCTGCTTGTCATTTATGTTGATGATTTGATCATCACAGGTGATAGTGATGAAGATATCCTTCATGTGAAAATGCTATTGAAGCAAAAGTTTGAGATGAAGGATTTGGGAGAGCTGCGTTATTTCTTGGGCATTGAGGTGATTAGATCACCAAGTGGGATACGGCTCAAGTGCAGAGGCAATATGGATTGGACATGCTGTCTAAATATGGGATGACAGGCTGTAAGCCTATTTCAGTTCCTTTGGAGCAGAATGTGAAGCTAAGCGCAAATGCAGGTGAGCTTCTGGAAGACCCTACTATGTACAAACACATAGTAGGAAGTTTGATTTATATGACTATTACCAGGCCAGATTTGAGCTATGTTGTTGGATTGGTAAGTCAGTTTATGCAGGCTCCAAGGAAACCGCATTTGGATGCGGCTAGACGCATACTCAGGTATGTGAAGTCCACATTGCAGTATGGACTATTTTATGAGATTGGGGTTTAGATATAGTTGCATGGATACACTGATGCTGACTGGGCTGGTAGTATTTCTGATAGGCGATCTACCAGTGGATATGTGTTCTCTTTTGGGAGTGCTGCAGTCACTTGGAGCAGTAAGAAACAGCCTACAGTTGCCTTGTCAAGCATAGAGGCTGAGTACAGGGGTGCAACAATGGCTGCATGTGAGGTAGCTTGGTTCCATAAGCTACTTTATGATATGCATCAGTCTACAGATGGGCCAGTTGTCATTTATTGTGACAACATGAGAAATATACACTTGGCAAATAACCCAGTCTATCATGTTAGAACAAAGCACATTGAGGTCATTATCACTATGTGCTGGAGAAGGTTTTACTAGGTCTTATAGATCCAGTTTATGTCAGCACAGAGGATCAGGTAGCTGACATATTCACGAAGGCATTGGGCGCACAGAAGCTGCACAAGTTTAGAGATTTACTTGGTGTGAAGGAATTGGGATTGAGCTCGAGGGGGAGTGTTGAGATATCGAGCTCCACTCGTGATATGCCAGGGTGACCGTTGAGCATTCATGTCACTGACTTGTTAGCTGTAGATGCAGTTGGTACACCGTCCATGAATAATAGCTAGATGACAGCTATCCTTATGTACTCTAGTTCGTGGCTCAGTTAGTACGCCACCTTAGTTAGATGAGTTTGGTTCAAGACCCACATATAGGGTTCTTCTATTTCTTTGTACTAGAGTTCTTTTGGATTTTACAACTAAGAAGAGGAAAACTGTTTTCAACCTCCACCTTTGTGTGTATTCCCCCATTGTGTATGTGAGAAAGCCGCAAGTGAGACTCCTTCCTTCTCTCCCACTATCTTCACATTAACTGGTTTGAGCTGACCCAATCATGATTGCATGATGTTCCAACCACTGAGCTGGTTTAGGACAATCACATTAAGTCCAAGCCAGCCTGGCTTTGATGTTTGTGTTGAACCAGCCACATGATTGCATGATATTCCAACCACTGGGATGGTTTAGGACAATCATATAACTGGTGTTTGAGCTGACCCAACCACGATTGCATGATGTTCCAACCACCGTACTAGTTTAGGACAATCACGTTGAGTCCAAGCGGGCTTGGTTCTGGTGTTTGAGCTGAACCAGCCATATGTTTCATGATATTCCAACCACTGGGCTAGTTTAGGACAATCAAATTAAGTCCAGGCCAACCTAGTAAACTATCCCAAAGCTCAATCACAAACAATCACTGGGCAACCATTGACTTGTGTTGTATCAAGAAATGAAACAAGTAAACTATCCCAAAGCGCAATCACAAGCAACCACTAGGATGGTTTAGGCAACCACTTACTAGCATTGTATCTTGTATCACGTCTGCTTTCTATAGATGTCCTTGCTACTTGGAGAAACTCTTAAGAGATGCACAAAGAGTGAAAGCAATGCCTGATCATCCCGATCTGAGTAGTCTGTGGGCTTCAATAGAATGCAAGAAAAGGAGAGATAGACTAAGTGTAGAAGTCATTGCAATAGTGGAGACATTTTGGCACAAAAATGCAAGGCATTGGTAGGGACATTGTCACTCTATGAACTTGCGAGTGCAAGCTAAAGCTTGTGAAGACTCAAGAATGGTATTTACCTAAATGGCCTAATGTTGCTTCCTCGAATTCTACCACCAATCATGACATCACAGCTTGTTTTCTTTGCTTTGGTCATTGGTACTAGGTCTCGGGACAAAGTGGAGACCACTCATCTACATCTCTCGAGTTAGCATGACATAAGACACCCTTCCTACTCTTCATTCCCTTACGATGTGCATGCCCAGGTGATGACCCCTCAGTCAAAGGGGCTAGAGGGGACAGCTAGATAATACGTCGAGCTATCGTTAGGAAAGAGGAATTTCCTAAGGTCCTCCGGGGTGGCAGAGAGAAGAATGTCTGCCTCTGCATCGGTCATCTGTGCGACAAACTCATCGAGACTCCCGACAAAGCCATGGGCTGCTAGCAAAGGAGTTTCTCGAGGGGTAGTCATAGTGCTAGGCTTGAGAGGAGTCCGGCCAGGGGTAGCAGGCCAAGGGTAGTCACAGTGGTAGGCCCTTGAGGTGTCACCTGAGTGGAATCAAAGTCATCTGGAGAGTAGAGATCATGATGTCTCCTCCTACGAGGGTTTTCGTACTCGTCGGATGTGCGACGTGATCCCATGTCTAATTTGGGGGGATTGGACAAACGTAGACACAAACACGAAGACAAAAAACAAAAAATAAAAACAAGAGTGGGTAAGAAGAGGATAGACAATTAATTACTTAAGACAATTATGAAATTCAAACTCAAGAAGTCATGAAAAGGCAATTAATCACTTGTGAAAATTATGAAATGACGTCAACGCATAAAGGCTAAATATGAAAGGACAATTATTTACTTAAGACAATTATGAAAGGCCAATTTTGAAATGATAAATATTTATGAAAGACAAGTGGAATCCAATAAGATTTTCATATATAAAAAATAGAGACCAAAAGTATGTCTCCAAAAGTATGTATATAAAAAATATATGTCTCCAAAAGTATGCTTAAGAAAAATTTGTCTCCAAAAGAGACATTCTGCAAAAATGCCTAAATGGTGGAGGAGGTCTACTACTCTGAATTACTTTCTCAGGTACTTTCCTCCTCCGTGCCACTGGGCAGGTCACTGGGGACCTCATCCTCCATATCTTCTAATATGCGGTTATGCTCTTCAATGATTATGTACTCGTAATCCATGAATGCCTCCACACAATCCATTATGTCCTTTACACAATCATATTTGAGGCTCCACCGATTGTGGCAGTCTCTCCACAACATACAGAGATCTCATAGGTTGTGTCCTCCATTCCTTAGGTGCCTCTACTCCACTACCCTTTGTCTTGGACCCCACCCAAGCGCACGCACCCCCACGTTGTACTTCACCTAGTCGCTCTCTTGTGCAATCTTCTCTTTTACATGAGCTAGCAAAGAAGCTATGTCTATAATCCCTGCAATGTGGGGAATTAATTATTAAAAAAACCCTAACCTAACCTAACTTAACCGTAGGACTAAACCTATCTAGGTTAATTTCTACCCAAGTAAGGTTAGCTCTAACTTAGGTTAGATTGAACTAGTCTAGTTAGTTTAACCGTAGGTTAGTTAGACGTAGCTAGGTTAGTTTAACTTCTACTTAGTTAGCCTGATTGGACAATTAGGTTAGGTCAACTAGCTGTGGTTAGTTTATCTAATTGTCCTCAGTTTTAACCCACAGTTAGGGTTATAGGCTAGTTAGACTAATTGGAATTCAAATGGTTGAAACCCCTCAGTTGGACTTAAAGCCATTCACACCAACCTTAAGATCAAGGCCCCTCCCCTCCCAAAAGGCCAATTTTACCCCTACTTCAACACTTCGTATCGCTCTCATTTGGGACCCAAACTAGACCCCGTTTGAACCGAAATTTCACACACAAAAACATCACGCTACGGGGAATTTTTAGAGCTCTGTGCAAACCATTTTGGCATCCCTAGCACTCACTCGTTTGCGCCCCCGTGCGGGCCTCATTTTGCACAAATTTGCTTGTATCTTTATGCCATGACCTCGGATTGAGGATCCATTTGCACTGGCACATTTCCCTACACACGTAGGATAATATTAGGCACATTATTAACATGACAGTCCCTACAAAACTAACACCACTCTAACCCTCAAACAAAACTACAACACCTGCACTTGCGACAGAGACACCCTTTGCAACTCTCGTCCAATCTGCTTGCAGCTATGTTCCGGCCAACGCCTTCGACTCCAACACTCACCAAATTTGCATACAACTTAGCTACAACCACCACCCCCGACAATCCTCTACCCCGAATCCCCTCCTGAAAATCAAGCAATCCCTTTAACTCCTCCATGCCGCAACATGGTTGGATGCCGTCTCGACAATGATGGGGATATCGACCTCGATGCAGAGGTTGACAATTTCTTTAATCGAAGAAATAATAACACTCAAGGCAGGCGCCCCTTGCAAAAAACTAGAACTTTTTAAATATAATGGTCGGGGAGATCCAACCCGATTCCTCCAGCATTTTGATGCTGCATGCCGAGTAGGTGGAGATCAATCCCATGAAACCAAGGTGGCCTGGTTTCCCATGGCCTTAAGTAATGAAGCATTTGAATGGTACCTAGACCTTCTAGTGGAAGAGCGAGCCATATGGGACCTTCTTCAAACAAAATTTAAAAGACGCTTCTCAAACGGAGAGGCTACAAGATGATCCCACTCTCCAACTAAGCAAGATTGAACAAGGCCGTCGAGAAGATGTACCCACATACATGGGTAAGATGAGAAGATTAATCACCAAATGTGACCCACGCCCCGATGCAAAGTACCTCATCGCCTGGTTCATTGCAGGACTAAGAAAGAAAATCCGAAAGGATATGAAAAAGATTAGTAGTAGCTATGAAACGTTTAATGCTACTCATGCGACAGCCATTGACATCGAGGATGGCATGACCGACTCTAACACTAGCAGTGATGATGACAGATCTAGTGCATGAGATAAGCGCTCGAAAAAGGGCAAATCAAAGTCCACTATTGAAACATCAAATGAAGATTCACGGGCTAAACCCTTGAGAATAGTAAATGGCATGTCCACAAAGGTCGCAGGAGTCCACTTTTCCCTTCAATTCACAATCTTGGATCTCCCCAAAAAGTCCTATCAAATCTTCCTAGGACGTCCTTGGTTACGGGAAGCATCAGTCCTCCATGACTGGGGAACTGATAGACTGACAATCCAGAATTACAACACTGCAGTCAGGGTGAATGTGGGAATAGGAGCTATAGAACCAATTGTGCCTAGAGCATTGGATGACACATCTGCAACAACAATCTCAAGCAAATCAACTCCCTTGCAGTAGCATGCCATAGCGGGCGATTCACAAAGCAATGTAAATAACTAAATAACATTGGCAACCATTGACAACTGCCATTCATTAGACCCCATCTTCTCACAGATTGATGCTAAGGTGCTACAGGTAGATCCTCCACTCACACATGAAGAACCAATCGATTTAGAGGTGCCATTCTTTATGGCTGACCTCGAGTGGAATAATGAACCTGAAGAAGGTACCCATACCAATGATGACTCAGATTTTCCTTGGGACCTTGAAATAGAGGCTGAGAATGCTGAAATTCAAGATTAGATCTTTGATAATGACAGCCATTATGCCTGCCCTAATGGCAGTCGAGCTCCCAAAAGTTGAACCTCCAAAGTTGAATAACAGCAGAAGATCTCGCAGGAAAGCTAAAGGAGGAATCGCAGAAAAGCCAAGGCTGAACACTTCAATGAATTTGAACGAGTCCAAAAAAGGATCGTCGAATTGTACCTTGCAAAGCTAGCTCCCTCAAAATTAGAACCACCGCCTCTTGAATGGTCCCCTAAGGGACTGGAAGGAGTATGCGCAGCAAATGAACCCATACTTGGAAACACCTTACCACTAGAAAAGTTACCCCACAGTTCCCAACGTAAGAAGTTTCAGAAATATAAGCCACATGTGCAGATGAAGCTTGATCAAGAGACTTCAAAATAAAGAAAGTCAAGAAGAGCCTAACAAATTGGTAAATGCAACTATGCCACCCAGTACACATGGCACATGTCAGGCTAGTTCAACCCCATCAGAGGTTGAATCTTTGAGAAGTGCCAGAATACTTCAGGAATTACACAAGTGGCAATGCACCAATAGCAATGCCAAGACCACTAAGAGAATCCGAAGTTCAAGAAATTGATAGCATTGGAGAAACTCCAATCTATGAGGGACCAGCAAAAACACGCACAATAAACCTCTCCCTTGAAGGGGAGGAAGAAAAACTAGTTTTCATTGGGAAATAGCCAGATGCCAGAAGCACAGCAAGATTCTTATACAAAAATGTGATCACATTCGGATGCCCCATTAAAATTGTGTCAGATAGAGGCACATATTTTGTCAATGAGGTAATCCAAGAAATCTTGTCTGGCTTTATGGTAATCCATCAAAAAAGCACACCCTACTACCCCTAAGGAATGGACAGGCCCAATCCACCAACAAAATAATATGCATTATCCTCACCAAGGTAGTAGAACCACAGTGTTATGATTGGGCAGAGAAACTGAATGCAGACTTATGGGCATATAGAACCACACTCAAGGTCAATACAAGGAACACAACTTTTCAATTGGTGTACGGCCTTGAAGCTGTGGCCCCACTAGAATTTGTAATACCAAGCCTATGCATAGCAGTGCAGGAATGCATGGGAGACCATGAATCCTTGAAAGAGAGACTCTCAGTTGGAGAAGCATACAAACACAAGACTCATCGCCTACCATGCCATGACAATAGAAAAACGTAGAAGAAAGGCATGGTTTGACAGAAATCTTAAAGCTAAAGACATCAAGGAAGGTGACTTGGTCTTGTAATACAATGCCAAAGTACATAAGGGGAAACCGAAGTATCTAGGTCAAGGACCCTACTGGGTACAAAAGATGAATCCCATCGGAGCTGTGCTTCTAGAAACATTGGATGGAGTCCAATTCAACACAATAATAAACGGGAGCCGACTGAAATGCTACTACTTCAACACGCAAGCCATCCTCGACAAAAATGGATATTTGGGAAACAAAGTCTTCCTTAGTTAGGATTAGATTGTATCATGAGTACTCACTTGCATATGTACATCTTCGCACCACAAATAGGTAGCATCAATCGATTTTAACCTAGGGCTTAGAAGTGATGCCTAAGTTCTGGCTGCCCTATGAAAATCTCAGCAGCAAAAAAAGCATATAGTTAGTCCCTACCTAGCTACTAGGTCACATGCACTCACACGCTTTCACTTATACACATAGATGATTGCAAGAATAATTGTGCCACACACTTTCATTCCACACTCTCAAAGTATGTATAAAAATAAGATCTCTCACAAACACACAGAAAGGTCATAACTGCATGCCAACCAATCTAATGATCAATGGTACACCACATGCACATGGATGCAGGTTTAGAAAAGATGCCACCACAAAAGAGGATGTGAAAGAGCCCACTGCCTCAACCATGAGACCCCCCCTCTAGAGTTCATAGCCATCTACATCCTCTCAACCACGGTGACCACAGGCATTTGTGGTCTAGAGTGATAGCTTCAAAGAGGATTCAGTGCATGACCAAGAAGAACAAATGCCACCCTAGTCACCAACGACCTACACAACCATTGACAGGGCCCAGTCACTGGAACTTGTTTGGCCACCCACATCAACTTATGCTCTTTCTTAGGAAGCAACATCTTACTTAGAGCAAAGGGGTCTAGGCAGTTTGCATGAGAGCCTAAAATCCTTGGAGGACAGTCCTACAATGACCACATACATCAGGGACTTTGTCCATTCTTACCACTCTAGCAATGTAAACATTGGCAAGTATGGTACAATCACTATACATTAGACCCCACTAAACATTATCCTCTACAGTACAGCCATTCAAAGGGCTTTCTCACTACCAACACATGGTGCCAAATACCCTACACGGCCTACCGATGCAAAGTTTCTCGAAGTACAGTATCTCCTTACCAAGGCCACACTGTTCCCATGGATGTTTTTATCGAACCTGTACTTTTATATTAATATTAAATCTTAGCGAAAGTTTATCAAGCTAATTTTTTAGTTTCACTACATTGAAAAAACATAGTACCATTTTATATATTTTCTTTTTAATTTTTAAGTAAAATATGTAAATCTTGGCGAAACTTCTAAAATTTTTTGCATAAAAGTTTCAAATATTGGTGAATGTTTCAAAATTTATTTTTATCAGGGCATATAAAGTTTCGATGCCAATATACAAGTTTAACTTCTTAACGAAACTAACATGAAAAAATCATCCATGACTGTTCCATAGGGACGGCATATTACTTCGCACAATCCTTAACCATTGCCTCAAGGAAGTAGCACAATTCCTATCCATAATCCTAGGGGTTAAGTGCGGCAAGAATCGATCCCTTCCACTCCGCACATTTGTTTTGCTAAGTAGAAAGCTAAAAAAAGACTAGGTCCAGCACTTAGTCATCTTCTTTACAAAGAAACTAGATGGTTCATCAGGCCAAAAATGTAAAATTCCACACTTATTGGCTATAATCATAAAAAAAGAGCTAGAAGAAAAAGAAATGACTCCGCCCCAGTCACCAAAACCAATTCAGGACTTGGACATACCCTTCTCACTAGTATGGGAGCCGTCACCAACTTCTTCTACTATCACATTGACAAGTGCAGATGTCTTAGAAGAAATACCTATTTTGGAGGTCCGGATTGAGGAATTTCCCCATGAGATGCTACAACTCGGTGCACAACTGCAACCAATATATCTCCAACAATAGTAGCAACTAGAGCCTGAGGCTACATCATCACTAGAACTGCCCACCATCGATGCCATGCCAGTCGATGAGCCATAAGGGGAGCTAGTGCCAGATCAATAGTATGACTATTGTACACAAGGGACTGAAATACCATTGGAACAACCTCCATTAAGTACTACAAAATCATTGGGATGGCTACATGGGCACCACTTGTATCAGTGGTATTGCCAAACCTCATCACCGTCTGTCATTCTCCAACATCAAGCTAGCCAAATAATCCAAATGTCAGAAGTATTCACTAGCTTGGCCAAGGAAGAATATGCAAGAGAATTGGACAGAGAGACTGCAACAGAAATCGAAGACTAATTCTAGGAAATCACCATAGAGGTCAAGGCACTTCAGGCACAGATAGATGAGAAGGAGGTAGAAGAAGTGTGCATGAACCAAGCTCTCCAAGCTCAAGAGAAGGCAGTGAGGGATGTGACCTCCAACCTCCACCAAAGTCAAACACAGCTAACAGCAGCAGTACAAGCAATGGCAATCCTACACACCTACTATAACTCCTTGACATCCGCACATGCTCACCAGACCGAGGTAGTGGCACAAGCTCGACTCACTCTAATTCACAAAGAAGAAGAGCTCCAGGGTTGCAAAGACAAGCTTGAAGACATGAAACGATCTTTGGCAGTACGTGCCTTTAGCATTGACGAGCTTACAAGGGAATGTAGAATCTTAAAGGACCAACTTGCTACTCATCAAGTGGCTAGCACTTCACAAGCACAAGTCTTGGACCAATGGTCCAATACCACTAAAGACATTCCTCAACAGGCAAAGGTCACCTTGCAAATGAGAAAGCTTAAGGAGGCATATACAACCATCTACCAACAATACAAAGAAAAAATGAATGAGATGCACTCCTAAAAGATCATCATCTCCAAGCTTGAACTCCAATTTCTAGTGCACAACAATGAGGCATTGGAAGATAACACCAATGAAGCCCCACTATAATGAACAACGGTGGTGTACCCTGAGCTTGTGGCTGCTCTACAAGTGGAAGATCACCTCAACGCATGCGTGCTTATCCAATGGAAGCAACTCCAAGTCAGGATCATATCTTCTCATCCAACAATCAAATGGGAACATTCCATAGGGACCAAAACTATGTGCATAAGTTGCCAAGACTTGTCTGCAGATGAGAAAAATATCTTCTGCTTGTCTACACATGCCAGGTTTATAGCACTGAGGATGGATGCTTTCATTGCATATGTATGCCTCATGGGTAGTCCTCCCCTCAGGGTTATTGTAGATTTGTTGCCATTGCTACAAAGGCATCACTATTATTTGCAAGCCACGACATAACCGACATCCCACCCATGCAGCTGATGATCCCATCGCACTAGCAAAAACAAGTGTTGGAAGATGATAGGGCCTATCTCACTTCCAACTTCCCATATCTAACCACTCTCTCTGCCAACCTCATAACCTCACTTACCCTTGCTGCTATCACCCTCTTAACCTTCCCCAAGCTCCATCCTAACATCTATTCCCTCCATCGTCTCTTTGCTCATGCCTCTCACCATTTTCAACTAACCCAACAGTCATAAACTTACGAGCCCCTCATATCTAGCTTCTTCCACTACCTTGCTAATCCTACCCTTAAGGATTACCAAGCTACTCAAACCATTTTCCCAGTTCTTCCCCGCTCCCCTCTGCTCCCTCTTCCACAACTAACACTCTTCCATATTTCTCCCCCATGTCCCCAGATTCATCATTCCCCGCCTCGTCATCACCTCCCACACTACTTGTGCTTCCATCAGTAGAAAACGACATAGTATTTGATTTTGAATATTAGGATCTGGATAATCCAATTCGTACTCCCATGCCAAGTTCCAATGATGGGTATGATTTTGATGAGATACCACTTCGTATTACGTGAGGCAGTCGATAGAGCGAGCGAGGAAAAGCGAGCGGGCCCAAAAAAGCGAGCGAGCTTTTCCACAATTTCCGTATCGAGGTACTCAACATAGCTTTGTGGAAACCACTATTTGGGAAGATTCTCGAAAATAAAACTTATGTTACTATGTGTAACTATACCAATATTGTGAATTATAGTCTACCTTAACTTCCAATTGGAGCCATACTCACATTATGCAACAATAGTATGTGGGTTTGAAAGAAACTGAATTTCCACTCCAAAGCGGATTCCATTACTGATACAAAATTTCTTTTGCATTTGAAATGGGTCTTATTATCAAACTCCTTCAATAATCAAAACAAATCCGTTGCTTGATATGTTGAACTTAGTAATGTAAACATCACTTCACCCATATGCGGGGGAAAAAAACTGTCTGTAGACTTCATAGCATGGGATTGCATCAACACTTATGACATTCAAAATGGTTCTTCTTATTAAAAGTGTTATCAACCATGAAAGAAGTGAATGTTTAAAAATAGTTCACCCGTATGTTGAAAAACCCAAGTGTCATTTATGACATTCAAATTGTTCTTGCAACCATCCTGTAGTTCCTAGAGATTTTGCCCATACTTCCAACCCCTTCCCTTCAACCACTAAGAGGTATCTAATAGTTTTATAGAACACTTGAGATATCATCACCTCCTAATATAAAACCATTATTACTATTTGTAGAACACTTGAGATCTCGTCACCTCTTAATACAAGACCATTCTTACTATTTGTAGAACACTTGAGATATCATCACTCCTTCCCTTTAGCCACTAAGAGGTACCTAATACTTTTGTAGAATACTTGAACCATTCTTACTATTTGTAGAACACTTGAGATATCATCACCTTTTAATACAAAACCATTCTTACGATTTGTATAACACTTGAGATATCATCACCTCTTAATATAAGACCATTCTTAGTATTTGTAGATCACTTTAGATATCATCGCCTCTTAATACAAGACCATTCTTACTATTTGAGAAATTAATGGATTAAAGTTTTGAAGCTCATAGGAGACGAAAGAAGAGAAAGTCACTTTCAACATGAGGACAATAAAACTAATTGGAATATTTTGACTTATGTATTATACCTTTTTGAATACTATGAATTTAAGTCACTTTCAACATTAGGATGATAAAAATAATTAGAATATTTTGACTTATGTATTATATATTTTTGAAGACTATGAATTTTAATGAGGAGAGGCATGCACACTACTTAGTAAATACACTAGTACTACTACTAGCCTATGACTATTAAGCCTAGTAGCACCAGTGTGATTTTGAGCCTCGTATCAGCCTTTTGATAATTTTCTTTCATTGTTAGTGCAATAGAAATTATTCCTTCTATCAGAAGAATCTTGCCAAATTTATTCAAAGTGATGATTTTGTAGTCTATAGCCACTATCCTCTGACTCTCAAAAATATATTAAATGTGAGCACCCATTTGTCTTGTATGATCAACCCTAGACTATGCTGCGATAGGACATTACTAGAACAAAAAAAATATGAATTGATATGGCAATGTTCGGTGTGAAATAACCAAATTAAGGATTTAATAAGAAAGAAAACAATCTGAATCAATAGGCTATTCAATGGCTCAAATCTGCACAGAAATTATAATGTGCCTCCCAACTCTTATGCATTCCAGCTCCTCATGTTTGACAAGAATGCAAACAATAATGAAATCACATTATCTTTAGTTTCAAAGTAAGCAAAAAACCAAAAATAAATGCAAACATATTGGATGAGGAATAAATAGGTATAGATATAGATAGACCTATACATATGCATTCATGGATATAATGATGATTAAAGTTGGATGGTCGTAATAATATTATGTGTACTATCATTGGGATTAGGACTGCTATTGGTAATATTGTATGTAGTAGTAGGAGAACTACCATTAAGGAACACTCTAATAAAATTACTAATGGTGGTGACAAAACTACCACTAGTAGTTTGGTAATTACCCCTAACATCTACAATAAATATTTGATGGGTAGCTAGTATTAGGTCAAAAGGCCCCAATTGTGCTATAATAATGGACCAAAAAAGGGAGTGCTATAGCATCACCTAAGGGTCACTTTTTATCCATGAAAGAAACAAGTCGGTGCAACCTAGGTCATACAGATCTAGGGTTTGTGTCTCTTTCCTTAACAAAAAAGTTACACTACATTTGATAGTAACTACAAAGATTGCTACCATAGTGCCGTAGAGTAGCCCCTAGGTTGCACCATCGTCCTTTTTTGCTTTTGAGCCATTAAGTTTGATCCAATGATTTTATGTAGAATTATTCTACTATATGTTCACATGTCCTTAATAGAATCTTGATATAATCCCTTCCATTGTAAGTACTTTTACTATAAGTTTCACATATCCTTAACAAACCACTAGGCTTCAACACAGATTCATTCTTATGTTTCAAGCCTCAAACTCAAACACCCTTGTAAAAGGGATAATGTATTAAAGCTACATTCAATCCATCAAATCTTTTGAATGATAGTTCTATTGAAAATTCATGTATCATCTATAGGATTTCATCCATTATATGTTCATTTGTCTTTAATAGTATGTCTAAAAATTCATGTATCTTCAATATTATTTCTCTCATGTGTTCCAATATCTTCAAAAGGATACCTTTATTTATGTCCAAACTTGAGCATTGATTTGTATTTATCAAACACAATTTCACTCCACCTATTCTTTAGAATGAAATTTTTTTGCCAAAAGTGGGCCAAACGTTAGGTCTTTCCACATATTCTTAAGAATGAAAGTTTTGGCCTTACGTTGGAAAGTCTATGGAATGAGGGTAAGGCCAAAGTCTCTGGTACAGTGCATTAGGTCTTGATTAATTCTTCTTTAGGCATGAATATTTAATGCATTAACTTCACGACTATTATTTATGCTTGAACTTGTAATGTATTAATTTCATGACTTAGGATTTTATGAAGTTATATCTAACATGTCCCAAATTTAATGGAAATTAATATCCTACATAACGCAACAAAGTATCATCATATCCCTTCCCAAAATCAATGCTACCTAGCAACTCTCCTTGCATTTTCACTGCCTTGCATTTGAGTTAGCTATGATGAAGAATGTTGCCGGCCTTTGGAACCTCTTAGAGTTACCGTTAACATGATCTAATTTCATGTACCCCAAAACTTGAGACTTGGAGATTCCCATATCACACCAGTGGTAGTTGTCTTGTCCACTCTCAATGCTAGTAAGAGCTGAGCCCCATAGACCGGTAAAAGAAGTCTTTTTGGAGGTTCAATTTTTTTACTCTGTCTTCTGCAGGCCCCATGATGAAATAGGATATATTC